>NC_090989.1:273195281-273498311 GCF_041146395.1 Eulemur rufifrons
AAAATAAATTAAAAAAAATAATAATACAGGTCTGTTCCACCTTCTGCATCAATCAACCATTACTGAAATCAGATACTCTACATGAGATGCTAATGAAGAACCTATTTTCTAATTTTTATTTTTTTTATTTTTTTTTATTTCATCTTATTGTTATGGGGGACACAGAATTGCAGGTTACATACGTTGCCCATGTACTGCCTTTCCCCCCAAGTCAGAGCTCCAGGCGTGTCTGTTCCCCAGATAGTGCGCGTTGCACCCATCATGTAGGTATATATCCCTCTAGAGTGTAACTACAGTAAAGCACCTATTTTAATAGAAGTATAATATGATACAATATTATATAATAGTACAATATAATTAATAAAGCATCTAAAATATCTATTGCTAAAGATAAAGTATAAAGCACTTTTCCTGCCATGGAGCTTAAAGTTCTTAAAAAGATTCCCTCATTTAAGTGAACAATATTCCTTTGAAATTAAAAGAAACTGGAATTTATTGGGTGATATGTGCTAGGCATTTTACATACTCCACTCATCTAATCTTTATAACAACCTTGAGAAGAAACTGAAGCTCAGTGAAATGAAATGATTTGTCCAAGGCACGCAGCTCCTAAGTGGCAGCAGATCTCAGATTCATACCCAGGTTACGTTGATTCTAAAGCCTGTGTTCTTTTCATTACATAACACTGTCTCTTCAGTTTGCTTTTTTTTGTTTTTTTTCCCCACTGGGCATCCTCGAAAAGCTAAGTGCCTCATACCAGGTCAAAGAATAATTACTTTGAGTGTAGTAGAAGGCAAATCCTCAGATAATAGGATATCTTTAATCCTCTAGATTAAGTCACCTCCAAATAACATACTATTTTAAAGGTAATTTTCAAATAATTACTGCTTAATCTAGTTTTGGTCTCAAAAATGTACAGGCAAATAGAGTAAAACCAGTCTACTTACCACTAGTTAAGGAAATTAGAATATTACCAAGTTTAAGCATTAGATGCCCAAAGAAACAAATCTAGAATTTTGATGAGGAAAAAAACCAAAAAACAAGTTTCCTCGAATTCTAATGTTATGTTAATAAACATAGCAAGAACATTTCCACTTTCAGAAATGTCTGAAATTTAGGTCTTCCAGAAAGTAGATTCTTTCCTCAATAATTTTTTTCCATGAAATTTATAGAAACCATCATAGAGCAAAGTTAGTGATCCAGGTGTTTTGAAGAACTAAATCAGTAAATTAGCTTTTTAATCATGACATTAAATATAACATACAAAGGGAATAAGAGTATACAAAATATTTCATAAATCTATGGCCCTCGTCCTCCCCCTTTATTTATGCCAGTCTGGTCCTTAAAAGCAAGAGCCTTTTTTTCCTTGCTTAAATAAAATAAACTTCACCTCCACCATCTGTTGCTTACCTGTTGCACAGTATGCTGAGGGCTCCATGTGGACTACAGTCACATGGCAGACAGAGACCAGAAGTGTGATTCAGGTAAAAGCCCTCCTTGCAGGTTTCACAGAGAAGCCCCTGATAACCTGGCTGACATTCACACTGCCCTGTGGTCTGGTTGCAGCGATTCACATCCAGGCTTCCAACTGCAGAGCAGTTACATACATACTCTGAAAAGACAAAAAAGGAAAAGAGACATTACCAACTAAGATTTAACACTTTCCTAATAAAATGAACTCTATTTTCTTTTTTTATTCTTTGTTGTTTTTTTTGTTTTTTTGAGACAGAGTCTCGCTCTGCCATCACAGCTAGAGTGCAGTAGTATCATTATAGCTCACTGCAACCTCAAACTCCTGGGCTCAAGTGATCCTCCTGCCTCAGCCTCCCAAGTAGCCAAGACTACAGGCGCCCACCCTGCACCCAGCTAATTTTTCTATTATTTGTAGAGAGAGGGTCTCACTCTTCCTCAGGCTGGTCTTAAACTCCTGACCTCAAGAAATCATCCAGCCTTGGCCTCCCAGAGTGCTAGGATCACACCCGCTCTTTTTCGTAATAAATTATCAAGACTACTTTGTAAGTATAGATAAAATTAACCCCATCCTTAGAAATTAAGTCTTAGAGAAGGGAAAAAATAAAAAAAAAAATTAATTTAAGTCTACTTTCTATCCTGTTCAGTTTATTTAAATTTGGAAATATAGAGAGTAAAATTATGTACAGTTCCTAATTATAAAGCTAACATTCTTAATTTCCTTTACAGTACTGTTCATCTCCTATCCCTCTTACTCAACACCACAATTTGTGTATGTATGTCTGCATATTATTAGTTTTTCTAGATTGAAAGCCACCAAAGGCAGGCTTATCTACATGGCACTGAGAGCACATGCTGGAAATGACATGTTAAATAATAAATAATCCCATTATATGGCAGCAAAAGCCCAAGGCTCAGATGATTAACTCTGGCAACCTATATACAAGGTCATACAAGATTGTGCTACAGCTCGAATCATAAGCTAATATGTTCTGCTCAGGAAGAAATTCATGGACAATTGAAAGTTTAAGGTGAGGAAACGATGAAAAATAAACCTAGAGGAAAAATTTACAGGTTCATCCTGATCAGTGAGTTAAAACCAATCACAATTTGAGTGTCTTTCCCAAATTAAAAAATTCAGAAAATAAACATTTCCTTTAGGTACATTTCAAACAGTTCTTTGAGTAAAAATATTTAGAAGCCCTTAGTTTTAGCCTTATAATGCAAAGACTCATTTAAAGGTCAGTTAGGATTTGGTTTTTGCTATTTCTACTCATTTTATCAAAAGGAGTGTTTTCAACATAGAGTGACACAGTATCAACATAGGACTTTGTAAGCATGTGCAAAAACATCTAGTTAAAATCAACTGCAGATAATATTCTAGGAATAGGCCTTATTCCAAAATATCTATGAACCTAGTCTTAACGAGTCCAGAAAAATCTGTAGTACAAATTATACTTCTGAATAGGCAAGGCACTATATATAAAATGGCATTATACTGATATAGTTTAGCTTGGAAAAAAATAAACTTTAATGTTATTTTTGGTTATTTCAAAAAAACTACTGGATAACTGCAAATCCAGAGTCTTACACAGAAAGTTATAAAGGGATTTGCTTCTCAAGTCTAGAAAAGGAAATTAAGTTTCAAAATTCTTTATATATCCACAAACAGCTTATCCACACAAGTCAAAACAAAGGATTCCTCAAAGAAATTCCCACTTGGCTACTCTATACCTCCCACACTTCTGCAGTTCCTAACCTTTGGTGTCAGTTTATTTCCCTCCTCTAGATACCTCTTCTAATTTGTAAATATAAGAAATAAATGAATATATATTGGTGGATGATTTTTTTATGTATATTTCAAGGTTGGGTGGTGAATTAGTTAACAAAACCCAAAGGAGAGTTCAGATTTCTTCAGCCACAAGCTTGGGAAAGAAATCAGCTTCCCATCACAATCGAGATTCTTATTTTTGCTAGGCTACGTAAGCATGACATTTCTTTGAAAAAGTTACATGTTTTCCATGTGATATCTACTTTCTGAGTATGTGTGTTGTAGTTTTATATTAATGAATAACAAAGCTATGTTCAGTTTCTGTAAACATGCCAATGACAACTTCATGGCAAGACCTTCACTCCACCAGAAATGACCAGAACTCTTTTTTCTTTTTTTTGAGACAGAGTCTCGCTCTGTCGCCCCAGGTAGAGTGCAATGGTGTCATCACAGCTCACTGCAACCTCCAACTTCTGGGCTCAAGCGATCCTCCTGCCTCAGTCTTCAGAGTAGTCAGGACTACAATGCCTAGCTATTTTTTTTTTTTTTCTATTTTTTGTAGAGATAGGGTCTCGCTCTTGCTCAGGCTAGTCTCAAATTTCTGAGCTCAAGCAATCCTCCCACTTCAGCCTCCCAGGGTGGTAGGATTACAGGCCTGAGCCACCGTGCATAGCCCAGAACTCTTAAAGTAACATTTTTCTTCTGAAATCTGGCAGAAATTCAACATACAGAAATCCAACTCTTCCTGCTGGACCAATTTCATCACAAATTAAACTGGCCAAATTATGTTGATGTGGGCAGAACCAGCTTAAGAAAAATGAAAAGACTAAAAAACTCTGTAGTAAAGACTATGAATTTTATTCTGTTATTTTACTACTAATGTATTTCCATCTGAAAACTGAATCGATATTTCCAATGAATAAGATTAGCAGTATTTTTTTAAGAATCCAATTTAATCTTAATCTAAGAACTCTGAGACTTAGTATTTTTTCAGTGAAGTTCTAATGGATAAACCTTCAGTACTAACCAAGTTCATATGCTATGCATTATTTCTATAAAATCAGTTAATCCAATCTTCTCATTATTCCCTGAATGTACTCTGGTTAGCAGTATCTCTGAACCCTTGCTCATGCTGTGCATCTGGAATGCTCTCTTTTCCACATATTCAAACCTATCCCCTATTTCAAAATCAGTTGAAACTCACTCCTCCATAAACCCTAACTGTATTGCCCCTACTGTTAATTCATAACAACACCTACTCCCTACACCTCTCATATGACAATAGTTTGAAGAGGCAGTAAAACAAAGCAGTTATGAGCACAAACTGTACAGGTCGACAGCTAAGGTATAAATCCTGCTCTCTCGCTTACTAACTTTATAACCTTAGGCAAGTTAGTTAACCTCCTTGTGCCTTCATTTTTTTCATCTGTAAACAGGACATAATAATAGTACCTATAACACTCAGCTCTAACATCTAAGCTGGAAGTGGTTTGGAGTCCTAGATTAATTAACACAATTGCTGGAAAAAAGGAGAAAGTGATTTCAGATGAAAGAACATAAATGTAAAATTCAGATATTAGATTTAATATGCCACAGCTTTGTTACACCCTGTGGACAAGATCTGAAAGCCCGAGAATGGGTTTATTACCATGGCAGCTTCGGACAATGTCTGGGAAACAGAATTAGTGTTCTGCTATGCAGAAATCCAAGTTATAGATCATCAAGGTAGAGAACAAGAGGGTATTCTACTTATACTGGGCTCCATATAGTACCAATATGTGTGCCTACAAATACAGTGGTGAAAACAGAAGGATTTAGGATGTGGATTCAGAGATGATGAAAAATGTGCATTTATTGATTACACAGTAACAGGGTGAATGGCAAATATTTCAGCCAGAGAGACCACCCTAGTGCTAGAAAGGGGGCTGACATACTAAGACAAAGAGGCACTATCATGTTAATACTTCTCCCCAAATTAACCAAAGGAAAGGAACAGAGTACAAAGCACACCAAGTGCCGGGGAGCATGTGCATCTTTTCTGTTTGTAGTTCAAAATCCAAGGCCCTGTCCCAGTGATTTGATCTCAGGTGAAATGACCCAAGTTAAATGAATGGTGTGACAACTATAATAAATGTAAAACACTGTGAGCATTCATTAAATTATGTCAGGATAATTTGTTAGTTTGTAAGTAGAGTAAAATCTCAGCCCCTTCACAGTTCTAGACATTCATATGGAACCAGAGAGGAGTTAATGGAGAAATAATGCAATCCCCTTAGCGGGCCGCTAGCAATATGAAAAAGAAGAAAGGAAATTTCAATTGATAGAAGTAATGGAAGGACGTATAGCCAAAGACAAGAGAGAAAGTGCTGGCTCTTTAATGAGGTAGAACCTTAGACCAGCACAAAGGAGTCTGCAGCATGATTAATGGTAAGTCACCAGTGTGGACATTAATGGGAATGAAACAATATGAAGAGGACACCAAAAGCTAATCACAGTCCAGTGTGAATGAGATGCCAAAAAGCTCATTTAGTTGCCTAGGAGTAAATATGGAATAAACTCTTCATCATGTGAGTAGTGGGTTTTCTCTCAATGCCATATGATTCTTGGGAAAACTGTAAAGAAATAAAGGAGAGTAATGTCAATGCTCACAGACACACCATAATCTTTGGCAATGCTTTTTCTTTTCGTTGTATAGTTTCTGAAGAGCAATAAAAAATAGTGATTAGAATCCTGAAGAGGAGTAAGAAACTAAAATCTGGTGCCAAACTTCTTTAGGCATTTGAAAATAGAAATATGAAGCCCCAGAGAAGAGAGAATAAATTGGCATTTTCCCCTGAGAACTTGAATTTATGGGATAATTTTGATATAAAAGTATCCAAAGCAATCATTGTATCTAAATCAAATGCTATACTTTTTCAAACATTCCAAGGGCCAAGAGATAAGATGAAATTTTTTTAGCACTAAAAAAAAAAGAAAAAAACAGTAATTTTGCTTACAAGTCCCATAAGTCTCCTTGTCGGGCACAAACACTTGCTCCGGTAGGAGATTATCTACTTGAACTTACTAATGACCTTTGCTGGGCCTTTCATACACTTGGTAGGCTCTCTCTCCATCTAACTTTTAACCATCTTGTATCATTGCTCAGTAAAAAGCCCACCTTCTAGGAATTTTTAGTGTGTTCTGGTATTCAGCTTCTTCACATTAATGATGAGAGTTTAAAAACAAAATACTAATTGTGATTGTATGTCCTAATGAATGTGCACTCTCTTTCTGTGCCTCTTTTTATGAAGTCCCGAGTGCTGAAATTAACTGTGATGCTCAAGCAGTTTGGTACAATAGTGTTTGGCCTTTGCAGATAAAGAAGAATCATAAAAGCAGTAAATGAAAGATTTGCATAAGAAAATGAATAAATCTGTGCCCTCAGTCAATTCGTGATACAAATCTCCTAGAACAAAGAAATGTTAGATAACAGTACTGTGGCTAAGCTAAAATGATTACAAAATTGTTCCATTTAAGCTACTTGTAACTGTAATGAACACAGAACACTCACAGGAATCTGATTCAGGAATACAGCCTGAAATTCCCTCTTTTTTTTTTTTTTTTTTTGGACAGAGTCTCACTCTGTTGCCCAGGCTAGAGTGAGTGCCGTGGCGTCAGCCTAGCTCACAGCAACCTCAAACTCCTGAGCTCAAGCGATCCTACTGCCTCAGCCTCCCGAGTAGCTGGGACTACAGGCATGCGCCACCATGCCCGGCTAATTTTTTCTATATATATTTTTAGCTGTCCATATAATTTCTTTCTATTTTTAGTAGAGATGGGGTCTCGCTCTTGCTCAGGCTGGTCTCGAACTCCTGAGCTCAAACGATCCGCCCACCTCGGCCTCCCAGAGTGCTAGGATTACAGGCGTGAGCCACCGCGCCCGGCCTGAAATTCCCTCTATAGACTTTAGTAAAATTTTATAAATACTGTGGCGAAACTTAATAAATTTCTTACACCTTTTCATTCATTCAACAATGATTTCACTGTTGCTTTTATTTTCTTTTTTTTTCTCCTTTTTAGTTGACATATAATAATTGTACATATATATGGGATACACAGTGATATTTTCCATGCATGTATATGATGTGTAATGATCAAATCAGGG
This sequence comes from Eulemur rufifrons, assembly GCF_041146395.1. NCBI lineage: Eukaryota > Metazoa > Chordata > Mammalia > Primates > Lemuridae > Eulemur > Eulemur rufifrons. The sequence goes on from NC_090989.1 coordinate 273,202,667, forward strand.
CAATTAGCATATCTATTACCTCAAACATACATCATTTCTTCGTGTTGTGAACATTCAAAACCTTCTCCTAGGTTTTTGAAAATATACAATAAATTAGAGTTAACCATATTAATTCACCCTACAGTGCTGGAGAACACCAGTACTCATTCCTCCTATCTAGTTATAATTTTGTATCTGTTAACCAATCTCTCCCCTCCTTCCTATCCTTCCCAACCTCTAACACCCAAAATTCTACTCTTTACTTCCATGAGCTCAAAAAAACTTTTAGCTCCCATGTAAGACTAAGAATATGTGGTATTTATCTTTCTGGGTCTAACTTATTTCATTTAACGTAATGCCCTCCAGGTTCATCCATGTTGTCACAAGTGCCAGGATTTCATTCTTTTCTGTGGCTGAATAATATTCCACTGTGAAAATATGCCACATTGTCTTTATCCATTCATCTGTTGGTGGACATTTAGGTTAATTCCACACCATATTCACCTTATTGTGAATAGTGCTGCAATAAACATGGAGGTACAGGTATCTCTTTAACATACTGATTTCTTTTCCTTTGGATAAATACCCAGTATTGGGATTAATAGATCACATAGTAGTTCTATTTTTAGTTTTTTGAGGAAACTCCATGCTGTTTTCCATAATGGCTGTACTAATTTACATTCCCATCAACAGTGTATAAGAGTTCCTTTTTCTCTGCATCCTCCCCAGTATTTGTTAGCTTTTGTCTTTTTGATAACAACTATTCTAACTGGGATGAGACGATATCTCATTGTGATTTTGATTTGCCTTTCTCTGATGGTTAGTGATGTTGAACATTTTTTATATACCTATTGCCCATTTGTATGTCTTCTTTTGAGAAATGTGTATTCAGATCTTTTTCCCATGTTTAATTGGATTATTTGGTGTTTTTTGCTGTTGAGTTGTTTGAATTCCTTGCATATCTAGATATTAGTGCCTTGTCAGATGAATAGTTTGTAAATATTTCTTCCCATTCTACAGTTGTCTCTTCACTCTGTTGATAGTTCCCTTTGCTGTGCAGAAGCTTTTTAGTTTGATATGGTCCCATTTGTCTATTTTTACTTCTGTTGCTTGTGCATTTGAAGTTTTACCCATAAAACCTTTGCCTAGACAAATGTCCTAAAGTGTTTTCCCTATGTTTTCTTCTAGTTTTATAGTTTCAGTTTTTACATTTAAGTCTTTTAATACATTTTGAATTGATTTTTTTATATGATGAGAGATAGGGATTTAGCTTTGTTTTTTTTCTTGCATATGGATATCCAGTTTTCCCAGCAATATTAATTGAAGAAGGAGTCCTTCCTCCAACATGTGTTCTTGGCACCGTTGCTGAAAATCAGTTAGTTGTAAATATATGGATTTATTTCTGCATTCTCTATTCTGTTCCATTGGTCTATGTGTCTGTTTTTATATCAATATCATGTTTTGGTTACTATAGCTTTGGAGTATATTTTGAAGTCAGGTAGTGTGATGCCTCTAGCTTTGTTCATTTTTGCTCAGGATCAATTTGGCTATTCCAAGTCTTCTGTGGTTCCATATGAATTTTAAGATTATTTTTTCTATTTCTGTGAAGAATGTCCTTGGCATTTTGATAAAGATGGCAATGAATCTATAGATTGCTTTGAGTAGTACTCTTGCCATTTAATATCTTCAAATGCCACTATTAAGAATACAAAAAACAAAACTGCTCTTGGATATTCCTAAACTTTTTACTCTTCCCCATATTCAGAAGACATACAAAATATACTGTAATATTTGTGGCATTTTCTATTAATCTCAAGTTAGCAAAAACTAGAAGAAATGCATTTAAAATGAATTAAGGCTCAGTCCTTATCTTGTAACCAAAATTAAAAACATTTAAAATTTTAGTAAGTTTAAACTTATCTGAAAATAGTTTTTAAACATTATCAATATAAACTATAAGTAAAGTATTCTAAAATATATTTTGTAATAAAAATAAGTTATTTAATATCTATAAAAGGTATTTTTAAAAAGTTCCACCAGGTTTAAACTTTTCCAAATATTCCTTAAAATAGGGAAGAATTTTCTTCCAGTGTTTCAAAAGTCTAGAAACTTTATATCTCTATTTGGATATACATGCTACACTTTAGTATCTTCATCAGGAAAACAATAATTTGTGAGCCAACTAGAGGCCATCTATAGTTAAGAAGAAATTTAGTTTCTCAGGCATATTAACATGGAACAATCTGATTCCAGGATATAAAACATTTGGGGAGGTTTAAGAAGTGAGGTCAGATGACATGGATCATGTCAGTTCCCATCACACTGGAACAATTGTTATCATTTTCTGTATTGTATCCTAACACATCCTCCCAACTTCCCAGGAAATAACCTCCTATTCCTCTACCTTCTCCTCCTCCTACTTCTTTTTTTCTCTGTTAACTGAGGTCCAATGTTTGAAAATTAAATGAAGCAAAGAATATAATGCAAAGTAGTACTCAACATAATAATAAGTATTATTTTTAGTGTTGGGACATACATATTATACTTTAGTATATTTATCAGAAGAGCATAATCATTTAGTGAACATATATATATATCGTGCTCTGATAAATAGAACTTGGCCATTCAAGTTCTAAGTGCAAAAGAAATAAAACAGTTATTAGAGAGTTAGAACCACAGCCTGACTTGCAAAAGTAGATGGAAGTAATTCTATTCTCCACACACAATGCAAACATTATAAGAACATCCACTGAATTGAAGTCAAAGGGCAAACTGCATATGAAAAGGCAATGAGTAACCATCTGACAGAATGGCTAAAATAAACAAAAAAAAACTGACAATAGTAATTGCTGGCAAGAATGCAGAACTTTCAAAAATTACTGGCGTAAGTGCCAAATATTAGAGATAACTTTGGAAAATAGTTTGACAGTTTCTTATAAGGTTAAATATACCTTTATTACCTTTACCATATGATCCAGCAATTCCACTCCTAGGTATTTATCCGAGAGAAATGAAAACTTATATTAACACAAGAAATTATACACAAATGTTTATGGCAGCTATATTTATAATCACCAAAACCTGGAAATCACCCAAATGTCCTTCAGTTGGTGAATGGATAGACTATGGTACATCTGCACAACAGAATACCATTTCAACAACAAAAAGGAATAAATCATTGACATGCAAGCACATGGATTAATCTTATATGCATTATGCTAAATGAAAGAGGCCTCAAAAAGCTACATATTGTATGATTCCATTTGCATGACATCCTGAAAAAGGCAAAATTATAGGAGCAAAGAACAGATCAGGGATTTGCCAGGATCTGGGGGTAGAGGGAGCAGAGCTGACTACAAAGGAGCAAAAGAAGGGAATTTTGAGAGGATATGAAATTATTTTGTATCTTGATCATGCACTTGTCAAAACTAACAGAACTGCACATCAAATAAGTAAATTTTATTGGATTTAAATGTTAAAATAAGCAAAAACTTTTTTAAAAAGTAATGAGGTTTTACTAGATTAATTAGATTCTTAAATTTTGCTGGAGAGATGCCTTGGTATGCCACAAGCAACAACTTCAACTGGACTGTGGCACTAAAGTCAACAGGAGACCCAACAATGATTCAGTCTTTTTCAAAGTGAATGCCACAATTAAAATAGTGGGAAGTGATCAACGCTTCAGCTGATTGTTGCATAAGGATTTGTGGAGCATTTTAGTACTTAAATGCTATTTAACTAAAAGGAGTAGAATTTTTTCTTTTCCCTTTGGCTACAACTTAAGTCTCAAGCTGTAATTGCTCCTATGCAGAATGACGGAAAAGAGGAAAAAATGAAAGATAAAGATGTATAGGATTTCCATCCTTTTTTTCCATATACAAATGTTTGTTTACTTTTGAGATTGATCATTAAAAATCCTACTCTGTCTAAACAAGGACCAGGAAAATGCATGTAAGTAGCTTTGAATCTATCTAATCTATCCAACATAGAACTTCACCCTTCTTCACATGCCTGGGATAGGATCTACAGAAATAACATCTTTCTTCATTTTCAAAGTGAAAAGAAAAGGAAAAATGACTGTCAGAATCAAGAGTAGGAATATGTAATTCAAACCTCTGCCTATACCTCAAATAATTCTAAAACATCCTAAGAAACTATATTATCTTGACTATAGGCCTGATGTCCTAAGTGTATGGTGTATTTCAAAATGTTTTTTTTTTATTAGGACCATATTTCATCTTTATAGGTTTAAAGAAAAGGAATCTCAGAAAGGCCTCATCCCAGGGAAAAGGAATTATCAACACAAAAGTTTTATTTTTATAAAGGGTCTTACTCTAGTATAACATTAATACTCAAATTACATTTCACATTTATGCTATGCCAAGGTATGGTCACAAATCTTTGAAAAGCTGAAAAACTTAATATTAAAGCTGATGAGTTTCTGGAGTTAAACCAGACTTTTGTAGAGATGTGGAAAACTTTTAAAGCCATCACTTTTAAAGAAAAGCTTTAAGCTTTACCTTTTAAAATAAAAATGCATCAACTAAAATTCCCAGTAACTCTTTACTAGAGGAAAACATTGTTTCACTTTATGGTAGACATAGGAAAAAGAATTGGGCAATATAATCCAGGTTTTACAGAAAATTTTCGGTCTCACATTTAAGGACCATGTTGTTAGTGCTTGCCCTGGGCTCACTGCCAGTTTTCCACAATTCAGAGACAATTTATCTAATTAATGAGACAAGATGACAAGTTCTGGGAAAGGCTGTAACAGCTAGCTTTTACTACTAATAACAACAAAGATGATATTACCAGTTATTGGGCATGTATTATACTACACGTGTATCAGACATCACACTGGAAACTATACACATATGGCCTCCTTTAGTCTTCACCACAATCCTGTGATGTAGGAGGTACTTTGAGGAATCTGAGTCTCAGGGAGGTGAAATAAATCATATACTAACCAGTACTGGAGAAGAGATTAAAACTCAAACTAAATAATTCCAAAGACCATGTCTTTCCACTATGAGAAGCTTCTGCCTAAGAAAATAAGCAGAAAAACCATCAGACAAATATAGAACACCTTAAAATCAGACTTTGCTGCTAATTAACCAGCTCTGTGAGCTTCAGTAAGTCTAACTGCTCTGAGTTTCAGTGTATCAGCCTATAAAGTGTGGATAATTCTTATTATCTGCACATCATAAAAAATAATTAAAGGTCAAATTATATGTGGATATGTATACTGTTTTTTGGCTTATAAAAAACTTTTTTTATAATTGACCAATTGGTGTATCTAGCAATCCTAATAAGTACATCTTAAAGCAATTTCCTTTGAAAAATTTAAATGTATGTGTTAAGTTTTAAGTGAAAATCAGGTTTAAAATTGTTCATTGAGGGCAAATTTTCTCACATTTCTCTACATTTCTCATAGTGGCTTAGCATAGTAGTGATCAATAAATGGCTACCGAAATCTATTTAAACTTGATTTCATTTTATGAAATAAAATTAGAGCTGTTCAATTTAAAAGACAAAGATTTTTAAATTAAAACCACAAAATCCAGGTGCAAACAGGTTACAAAAGACACAAGACAAAAATACACAGAAAGGTTGAAAATAACTAAATAGAAAAACATGAAGTGGGTAAACACCAACCAAAAGAAAACTAGTACAGCTAGCTATATTATTGAGATGAAATAGATTTTGGGGGAGCAAAAAGCATTATTGGGGAAAAGAGTTCTGGTCACTACATAATGACAAAATGTCCAAATCATTAAGAAGATATAGTTCTAGATTTTTATATAAGATACAGTTCTAGATTTATATACATATAACACTGTAGTCTCAAAATATATAACATAAAATTACAGCAAATATACTATTATTTCTGAGAACGAAGTCAGATAAAAATGTGAAGGTACTTTCTACCTGAATAGGATAATTACTATTTTATAGCCCCAGATGTCCCACTTTTTTTGAAATTTGGAAAATGTTCCCAGAAATTAGTATCAGAAATGAGATAGGACAGAGAAAATGACTGAATTAAAAAAAAAAGAAATGAGATATGACAATAAATGCTCTCAAATGGAAGGGGGTGGAGACTAAGAATTAGAGCTGGCTAAACTATAACTATTTATAATTTTCTGGCAGAGGGAGCTTTCTTTTAACCCAGAATTGGAATGAGAATTCAACAGTTTCCTCAAGTCATGGAAAGGGTAGAAGAGAAAGTCTAGACTAAATTATAGAAAAATATTTACTATAGAGGATCAGAAACTTAAATACTTCCCTCATTAGCATTCTGTATCTCCTCAATCCTGAAAAGTTCTTTGTACCCTCCACTATCTATCCTCTACCATGTTCCTGGAATACTGTTAGAGAAAGTCACAATGTTAAGACCTGAACTGTTAAAAGTTTTACTTTCACTGCATCCCTATAACTGCTCCAAAATCTTTGGGTTTATCTTACTGTTTCCATATCCATTGGCTACCAATGAATCATTTCATTTCCAACTTCATTGAAACTGAGACCTTCTTTTTCCTTCTCTCTTCCTCCCTTTTTCCACCCATTTAACCTTCCCTCCAGTTTCAGCTAACCAACTCTTTTAAGATTAAACAATCCCTCTATTATGTCTTCTTGGTGAACTGACTCTAATATCATTATGTAATATCCCTCACAATACATTTTTTCCTATTTGAAGTCCTCATTGCCTGACGTGAATATAGTCACTCTAGCTTTCTCTTGATTTGTATTTATATACCTTTGCTTACTTTAACATTTAAACCCAATAAAATTTACTTATTTGATGTGCAGTTCTGTTAGTTTTGACAAGTGCATGATCAAGATACAAAATAATTTCATACCCTCTCAAAATTCCCTTCTTTTGCTCCTTTATAGTCAGCTCTGCTCCCTCTACCCCCAGATCCTGGCAAATCCCTGATCTGTTCTTTGCTCCTATAATTTTGCCTTTTTCAGGATGTCATGCAAATGGAATCATACAATATGTAGCTTTTTGAGGCCTCTTTCATTTAGCATAACGCATATAAGATTCATCCATGTGCTTGCATGTCAATGATTTATTCCTTTTTGTTGTTGAATGGTATTCCGTTGTGCAGATGTACCATAGTCTATCCATTCACCAACTGAAGGACATTTGGGTGATTTCCAGGTTTTGGTGATTATAAATATAGCTGCCATAAACAGACACAAAGGCTGATGGAAAACAATAGAGAGCCTAGAAATAAACCCTCACAAATATCATTAACTAATTTTTGACAAGATGAAAAGGCAATTCAATGGAAAAAGGATAGGGTGTTTTTTTTTTTTTAATAAATAGTGTTATAACAATTGGACATCCATATCCAAAAGACTAAAACTTGACCTAATTCCACATCTTATATGAAAATTAACTCAAAATGGATCATAGCCCTAAATATAAAATGTAAAAGTGTAATACTTCTAGAAGAAAACATAGGAGAAAATAATTGACCTTGGGCAAGGCAAAGAGCTTTTAGATAAAACACCAAAAGCAATATCCATAAAAGAAAAAAGTATAAGCTGGACTTTATTAAAACTAAAAATTTTATTTTTCAAAAGACTGCTAAGAAAATGAAAACACAGCCACAGACTTGCAAATCACATTTCTGTCAAAGGACTTGCATCAGGAATACATAAAGAACTCTCAAAACCCAACAATAAGAAAATAAACAATGCAGTTTAAAAATGGAGAAAAGATCTGGACATTTCACCAAAGAAGATATATGTATGGCAAATGAATACTTGAAAACATGGTTAACATCTTTAATTAGGAAAATGCAAATTAAAGCCATACTTACCTACTAATACACACCTAATAGAAGGGCTAAATTTTTAAAAACTGTCAATAGCAAGTGCTGACAAGGATGCTTAGCGACTAGAGCTCTCATATGTTGTTGATGGAAATGCTTGAAAAATAATTTGGTGGTTTCTTACAAAGTTAAATGTACACCTACCATATGATCCACTAATTCCACTCCTAGGTATTTACCCAAGAGAAATGAAAACTTGTGTTCACACAAAGGTCTAATTGAATGTTTACGGCAGCTTTACTCATTATCACCAAAAGTTGGAAATAACCCAAATGTCCTTTAAATGATGACTGGTTAAACAAATTGCAATCTTTTTATATCATATATTAATATATTTTTATACATCAGAATTTATTTCTGATGTATTACATTGATCTTTCGTTGCTTATACCTTCACAAAAAAGTTTTAATAACTGCAGCTTTAGAATGTGTTCCACTAATGTATTGTTCTTCTTTACATTTTCTTTCAGTTGTTCACTGTTATTTATGTTTCCATCTGAACTTCGTTGCCACATTTCTTCCAAAAATATTCCTATATTAATTTCCCCAGTAATTCTACTTACCTGAAAAATTAATGTATCAAGAACTGGCAGCTTTACAATATTCAATTTTCCCATCTATGAGCATTGGTATACCTCTCCATTTATTCGGTAATTTTTTATGTCATTCAGTGCAATTTTTTTTTTTTTTTTCAGACAGAGTCTTGCTCTGTTGCCCAGGCCAGTGTGCAGTGGCATCATCATAGCTCACTGCAACCTCAAACTCTGGGCTCAAGCGATCCTCTTGCCTCAGCCTCCCAAGTAGCTGGGACTACAGGCACACACCACCATGCCCAGCTAGTTTTTCTATTTTTTGTAGAGACGGGGTCTTGCTCTTGCTCAGGCTGATGGTGATCTCCCAGCTCAAGCAATCCTCCTGCCTCAGCCTCCCAGAGTGCTAGGATTATAGGTGTGAGCCACGGCACCCAATCTCATTCAGTGAAATTATATAATTAAAAAATGTGTATGAGTTTCATATATATCTTGTTGAGATTATTCCTAAACTTTTTATCATTAGCAGTGGTGATAGCAGTAGTGGTTAGAACTGTGATTTTTTTCCCCCCATTATATTTTCTAATTAGTATTAGTTAGCAATGGTTACTATTAATAACTTTGATTTTTTGGGGGATATACACATAGTCTTTTTGAGAGCTCTCCTTATTTCTTTTCTTTTTCTTTTCTTTTTTTTTTTTTTTTTGAGACAGAGTCTCGCTTTGTTGCCCAGGGTAGAGTGAGTGCCGTGGCATCAGCCTAGTTCACAGTAACCTCAAACTCCTGGGCTCAAGCGATCCTCCTGCCTCAGCCTCCCAGGTAGCTGGGACTACAGGCATGCACCACCATGCCTGGCTAATTTTTTCTATATATATTTTAGTTGGCCAGATAATTTCTTTCTATTTTTAGTAGAGACGGGGTCTCGCTGTTGCTCAGGCTGGTCTCAAACTCCTGACCTTGAAGGATCCACCCACCTCGGCCTCCCAAAGTGCTAGGATTACAGGCGTGGGCCACCGTGCCTGGCCGAGAGCTCTCCTTATTTCTAATGGTTTTTCCCTTGATTCTCTTGAGTATTTTTAAATTCCACATGTGAGGTCTTCCGTTTAAGGTTATATCTTATCTGGCTAACAATAGAGATAATTCTGGGTTTCCTCCACCACAACAGATATTGGTAAAATAGAACAAACTGTTTTACACAACTGCTTATCTTAATCCCTAGGTAAGCATTATTACTATTAAGTATAATAAAAATAATTGCCATTTACTATTACCTACAATGTCCCAGTCTTTCTTGGACATTTCACTTGTATGAACATTTAGCTTCACAACAACCTTGCAAAGGTAGAGATTATAAGTCCAAGTTTATTAACAGAAAAATAAAAATTTAGAGAAGCTAAGTACTTCCCCAAGACCAGGGAGTTACAGTAAGTGGTTGAGACAACATTCACACCCAGGTTTATCTTTCTCCAATGCCCTTCCTCATTTCACTTCACCACAGGCTTTCTTCCCTTAAAAAGGAGGACAGGAGTGAAGGGGCAAAAAAAGACATTCCACCTTGTACTGTTAAATGCAGTTGTGTATGTATTTTTTTTTTAATTTGTTTTCTTTGTAAGCAAGTGACAGCAAATCCATCGATTAGCAAAATGGTGTATGTGTGGAAGGTGGGAAGAAGTTGCCCAAGCTACAAAATTAATTTTCAAATGCTGACATAGAACACCTTGCATTTGCTTATGGCTGGTGAGACTGAACATAGTTTTCAGAGCCAAAGACACATACGCATGAGTTAACATTTGTCATCTATTTATTTTATCTAAATGCACTCACATAGCTAAAATAATACTGCTAATTTTTATTTCAAGTATCTCTTTAGAGGAAGCATACTAATTTAGGATCAAGAATTCTGGACATGGACCATGCTAAACTGTCAAGCTGCTACTTGAACCTAGACAAAACACTTACCTTTTTGTGCCACCACTTTTCCATTTGTATACATTTTTCAAGGCTTTAAAAAAAAAACTAATTTTGCCATTTAATAGGAGTAAACTGCTTATTTTTTGAGAGTGAGTTTTACTCTGTCAGGCTACTATCAGATTTAGAATGTACTGAAAGAATTAACCAAGTACTCCCTATAAAGCTTGAAAGAGTAACTATTCTATCTTAGTTACTATCTATCTGCAGAGCTGCTATTCTGTCTTAGTACCTATTCTTGAATTTATATGGGGTTTTCATTTATAGCATTATCATAGTATCCCTGAATTTAAGGAAAGGTAACAGGCCAGGGAAGCAAACGCAGAAACTGATTTTGAACAACTTGAAATCTGGCTCCAGGCCACAGTAGAAAGAGATCAGTCTGTGAGGTCAAGGGACCTGGGTGCAAACCTGAAACCACTGTTTGTAGCTCTGTGATCTCAAATTTCATGCCTTCTTTGTAAAGACTTTTCATAAAATTGGGACAATGATACCTAACTTTTAGGGGTGTTTTAAAAATTAGAAGAGACAAGGCAAAGAAAACACCTATGACAGTGGCCTCTCTTTCTCCACCCTGTATTTTTTATTACAAGCAATCTGTTTGGCAAAGCAGCACCCTTAGATGTTACTACAGATTGCAAGAACTGAAAATTAAAAGGGATTATCAGAGGTCTATTAATGCATTTAAATAATTTCATTAATGTCTTAATCTTATAGCCAACATAACAGAAAACATAAGAAAAGAACTTCAAGTACTGTCAATCGCTTCTGAGGTTGGGATTAGATTTGCCTTAGAGTCTCTGTTTACAGAGGCCAGCTGAGCAACTTAAAGGCTAGAACTATTTGCTCATTGTAATGACTGGAAAATTTATTCAGAGAAAGGGAGTGCAAAGAGAGCAAAGGGAAAGGTCAACTTAAAAATGCTATCCTAAGGTGCCCAGTGATGTAAGCTAGGAACTGTTTCCTAATTTTCAAAAAAAGGAAGGTCTCACATATTATAGTTTAACATTCATCCCCAACCAATCCTGAAACACATTATTAAATGGATAATTTGTATATTACTAGGAACAAATATATATTTGATCACAAAGTTATTGCATATTATCCTGGGATAATACATGGGGTATATGGGGAAGAATGAGTAAAGAGAAAATCTGCTTACTGTGGCTGCAGCAAACACTGATAGGGAGGAACAGCAGGAGAAAATACATATTGGAAAGGTATACTGGTGCCTTGAATTCCAGTCCAGGGAGTTTTCATTTGATCCTACATGGAACAATTCTCTGAGGAAGGTCCCAGTACCACCAGCCTCAAAATCAACTGGGGAGCACAATAAAACACCAATTCCTGGGTCCCATTCTAGATCTACTGAATAGAAATCTCTGGTGAGGATACTCAGGAATATGCATTTCTGTAAGATTCAAAATTCATTCTGATGTTCCCAAAAAGTCTGCCACAAGTGAAAGAGAAATATGGAAAATTCTTGAGCAAAGTAATGATGTGGCCAGAGTTGGACTTCAGAAGTGAAAACAAACAACAAAAACAAAAATAGCAACAATAATATTAACAACAGTAACTACCTTTACTACTAATTGCTTTATTTATTTATTTACTTACTTATTGCATGCCAGGCACAGTTTTATGCATATTATGTACTTTATAAGCATTAATTTATTAAACACGTGTAAGGAAGAACCTATAAGATAGTTACAATCCTTATCACAGGATTGAATAAGGAAATGGGGACACAGAAACTAAGTAATTTTCCCAAGGTTAAATGACTATAAGGAGTCCCACTGGGATTAGATTATCTCTTTGATAGTAGCGTGAAGAAAGGATTAGAGAAGGGAAACTAGAGGCAACAGGTTTATTTATTGGTAAATTATTGTGGGACTCTAACAGAGTTTGAATTTGGGCAGAGTCACTAGTAAAGATTGCTTCTTCAAACATACAGATAGGTTTGGCACAGTAAGTAGGATCTGTCTGTATATTATACAACGAAATTAAGTCTATTTGTGCTCTGAATAAATAAACCCTGCAAGGTGGAAAACATACCTGTCTGCAGTTGTCTATAGTGCTAGAAGTTTAATAGATTTGGAGTTAAGAAACAAGTAAAATAGCCGAGCCTTGAGTCATCCCAAAGGACATCTAAAAAGCATTTTTTCTTTTGAAAGCGGAAGAGGGCTATCTTACTTTGTGTTCCCTGTGTAATCCTCTTAATCCTCAAAACTTGTTGACAAATTCTTCCCACTCTCCTGCCACATTTCACTATTATCAAACACTTATAAACACTGCTCCATACTGTAAGCTGTGAAGTTCTTTGCTTTATCATCATGACTAAGCATCGAAGTAACACTTCATATTCAAGAAGGGCATGATACAGAAGAAATCCCTCTTTTTTTTAAATCTTAATAGATTTAGGGGGTATAAATTGAATTCCATGATATGTATATATCGTACAGTGGTGGAGTCCAGGCTTTTGATGTTCTCATCCTGAGTAGTGTACCTTGTACCCCACAGGTAATTTTTCATCCTTCACCCTCTCCCACCCTCCCACCTTTTGAATCTCTAATGTCCATTATACCACTCTGTGTGCCCTTGTGTAGCCATAGTTTAGCTGCCCCTTGTAAGTGAGAACATGTGGCATTTATTTTTCTATTCCTGAGTTATTTCACTTACGATAATGGCCTCCAGCTTCTGTCCAAGTTGCTGCAAAAGACATTATTTCATTCTTTCTTATTGCTGAGTAGTAGTCCATGGTATATATATATATGCCAGTTAGAAATCCCTCTTCTAACTCCACTGCTCACTCCTGCTCTTGCATACCCCATTAGTGGAACTGAACCACCACCCCATGAACATATATACATACACATATACATACATACACACACACACACACACACACATATGCACACTCCAGGATCCTCAAAAGAAAACTGCGATGGTCAGAAGCCACAATACTAAAACATAGATTGAGAGGCTTCATTTTTTTTTTAAATGAGAATTGGGAAACACCAAGATGTTAAAAGACCTTGTTCAAGGTTGCAAACAATACATAGGCAGAATTGCATTTTATGTTCCTGGCATACTCCTAACCTGCTAATCGCAATGTTTCACACCAACATCATACTCATGTACACTCCTTCAGAGAAAAATACAAGACAAAATCCTCAGACTTCCCCTAATCATTGCTAAGGCACTACTAGACATTAACAATTTCAGATATTCTCAGAGACCAGTGGTCAATAATGTACCAAAAAAGAAATAATTTGGGCCAGGCATGGTGGCTCACGCCTGTAATCCTAGCACTCTGGGAGACCGAGGCAAGAGGATCGCTCGAGGTCAGGAGTTCAAGACCAGCCTGAGCAAGAGCGAGACCCCATCTCTACTAAAACATAGAAAGAAATTATCTGGCCAACTAAAAATATATAGAAAAAATTAGCCAGGCATGGTGGAGCATGCCTGTAGTCCCAGCTACTCGGGAGACTGAGGCAGAAGGATTGCTTGAGCCCAGGAGCTTGAGGTTGCTGTGAGCTAGGCTGATACCACAGCACTCTAGCCCAGGCAACAGAGTGAGACTCTGTCTCAAAAAATAAAAAAATAAAAATAAATAAATAAATAATTTAAAAAAAGAAATAATTCGGCTCCCTCTTCTACTCCTGAAGTAGTAACCTTAGAGAAGCAGGCAATGTTTGCTAAAATATCTAAGGAAAATGGACTCTGGCTAAGTGAAATTTACCTCCATACTAGCAGAATTTACCTATTCTTCCTACTTCATTTCTGATGTCACAGTACTTTCTATACCATTAAAAGCTATCACTACAATGTTGGTGGGATTGCAAAATGGTATGACCACTATAGAAAACAGTATTGAAAACAGAACTACCACGTGGTCCAGCAATCCCACTTCCGGGTATATATCCAAAAGAATTGAAAGCAGGGCCTTAAAGAGATATTTGCACAACCATGTTAATAGCAGCACTATTCACAACAGCCAAGAGGTGGAAGCAACCCAAATTCATCCATCCGTTGATGAACAAATGGATTTTAAAAATTTGACACACACACACGCATATATATATATGATAGAATATTATTCAGTCTTAAAAAGGAAGGAAATCCTATCACTTGCTACAACATGGATGAACTTTGATAATAATGAACATTATGTTAAGTGAAATAAGCTAGTCACAAGAAGATAAATACTGTATGATTCCATTTATATGAGGTATCTAAAGTAGTCAAATTCATAGAAACAGTAAAATGGTAGTTGCCAAGGGTTTGAGGAGGGAGGAAAAAGGTAGTTGTTGTTTAATGGGTATAGAGTTTCAAATTTGCGAGATGAAAAAGTTATGGAAATGTTTCACAACAATGTGAATATACTTAACACTACTGAACTGTATACTTAATGGTTAAAATTGTAAATTTTATGTGTTATCATAATTTAAAAAGAGGAGAAAGCTATCATGACACAGCATGTATGTAGGCATTTCTTAACTTACCAAAGATGCTAGGGAATCTTAAGTCCTGGAAGTTAACGATCTGATTATCTGCTCGACCACTACCACCTTTTTACAGATAACTGAAGAAAAGAGTAGTACACTAATTTTTTCATATAAACCTTGAAGCCAAACACTGTCACTAACACTGCTGTGAGCCTCGGCTTTCTCACCTGTACCAATGTGAGGATTGAATGAAACAATGTAGTATAGTACCTAGCACACAGTTTCCCTTCCCTTTCAGCTCTCTGGGATGCTTCATTTTATAGCCAATGCCCTGTCTTGGTTGACAATGGTAAATGAAGTGACTATCTGGACAGAAAAGAAACAAGTGAATTTTATTATCATCATCATTATTATTTATTTATTTATTTTTACTTTTTTAAGAGACAGGGTCTCACTCTGTTGCCCAGGCTGGCTGGAGTGTAGTAGAGCCATTATAGCTCACGGTAGCCTCGAACTCCTGGACTCCAGTGATCCTCCTACCTCAGCTCCCCCAGTAGCTGGGACTACAGGCGTGTGTGCCACCATGTCCAGCTAATTTTTCTATTTTTTGTTGAGATGAGGACTTGCTATGTTGTCCAGGCTGCTCTTGAACTCTTGGCCTCAAGAAATCCTCCCACCTCAACCTCCCAAAGTGCTGGGATTACAGGTGTGAGCCATCACACCTGGCCAATAGATGAATTTTTTATAAAATAGTTTATTAAAATCTATACATCTAATTTAGATCAATTCCTGAAAAATCCTGAAATTAAGCTAATTATCTACTGAAGTAATTTTCTTTATGTTTTAATGTTTTCCCTCCAAAAAATCTATCTAATTTTAAGGAGAGAATAGTTACAGATTAAATTTAAATAGTCATCTAAAAGAGGCTACTCCTGAACAACCAACTCTCTCATACACTCCTAGTTGAAGCATAAACTTGTATAACCTCTTCAAGAGAACAATGTGGCAGTATCTAGAAAGATAACAATGTGCATATCCTACAACCTACCAGTGCCTTGCAACTCCAAGTATGGCCCAAGGATCTGCATCACCTGGCAATTTGTAAGAAATAGAGATTCTCACTCCCACCTGAGACCAACTGAATCAGAATCTGCATGTGAACAAAATACTCAGACGATTCATAGGCACATTAATTGAGAAGCATTGCTCTAGAGAAACTCTCCCACAGGTGACAAAGAAGACATGTGCAAGGTTGTTCACTGCAGCATTATTTGAAATAGCAAAAATCTGGAAACAGCTCAAATGACTATCAATAAGAAAAACTGATACACTATGGAATATTTATATAGTGGGAAATTATACAGCCACTTAGACAAAGTAGAGTTACAGGAAACAATATAGATAAATCTGAAAAAAATGGTAAGTACAAAAGGCATGGTAAAATATCATTATGCAAAATTTGAAACATGAAAACAACATTGTATTTGTGTGTGTGTGTGAGTGTAAACATTTTTAAATGCTTGGGACCAAATTCAGAATAATGGTTACATCTGAGTAGGGAAGGAAAAAAATGAAATAAAAGAAGGACACTTAGAGACTTTAAACACATCTAATATTTTATTTCAAAAATGAAAATCCAAAGCAAATGTGGAAGAAAATTCAGATATTACAAAGCTGAGAGGTAAATATACAGGGGGTGTTCGTTATATTACTATTTATACTTTCCTGAAAGCTTGATACATTTTGTAATTTTTAACAAGAAGTAAATTTCTCCCCATTGGTTAGCATTTCTCATTAAAAAATATTGTCACAATCAACCTTGTACTATAGATATAATTAAATATTTGTCCTATCTAGATTTTAAAACAACAGGTTTTACATCTGCCTTATCTCTGAACGTATCCTCTCCTCCTTCCCCAACACACACACACACACACACACACACTCTCTCTCTGGGCTTCAGATATCAGGTTAGGAGATGTGGAGGTCAGATTTAAGAGAAGACATGGTTACCTAAGTCAATCAAAATGGAAAAAAAAAAAATCTTTGCCTAGGGTAGGCAAGATTATGGGCTCAAAATAGTACTAAATGTAAAGAGCAAAAAATGGAAGAAATAGCAAAGTATTAGAAGTAGAACTGAATCAGATGCATTGAAAGTGTGAAAAAGAAAAAGACATACATCCAAGGGCATGAATATATTCATTTAGTTGGCAAGTATCACCTTACTATGTGCCAAACATCATTTTAGGTGCTAAGGATGCAGCAGTAAACAAAATTCATGCCCTCATCATGGACCTTACATCTTAGAAGGGCAGACACACACAGTAACTTAAACAAGTTAAATATCTAGTATGTTAGAAGGTAGATAAATGCTCAGGAAGAAAAGCAATGCAGGAAAGGGAGATTGGGGGTCAGAGGGAGAAGTGACTATATGTGTGTTGTGGGAGTGCAATTTCAGATAGTACAGACAAAGGAAGCACATGGTAAGTATATGCAGGAGTTTTTCTTTACATGTTCTTTACATGTACTTCTGGCAAGGTGTAGAGGGTTAAAGGGTTCAAATCAATATTCTGTTGAATAATTGAATGAATGAATGAATGAATATGAACAGACGATATAGAGAAAAATATCAAGAACATGAAACCAGAGAATCGTAATTCTTCTCTGAAGTTGCTAAAGAAAAAAATTCTTGGCAAAGCACATGATCTCAGATTCTCATTCAACAAATTAATATTGTGCCAGAAACAGAGGTACTAGAAATACAACAACGAGGAAGATAGACATGGTCCCTTCCCTCATACAGCTTACAGTCTTATAGCAGAGAGAAAAAGAAAGAAGCAATACAGTGTGATAAGTACTAAAATAGAAATGTGTACACAATGTTATGGGAAAACATGGTATGTGTGTTTGCATATGGGGAAACAACTAATCCAGACTTTCCAGAGGAAGAAATATCTAAGCTGGGACACAAAGAATGAGGGACACTCTACTCAAAGATAAGAGTAGAGGGGAAGAGTATCCCCAAGGCAAGGAGCAGCACGTGTAATGACATGGAGGCAAGACAGACCATAGTACCACAGAGAAGTGAAAGAAGTTCATTGTGGCTGCTGCATAGAATAGGAGGCAGGAGTGGTGACAGACAAGGGGCTTTCCTAAGAGCAATTAGGTAGCCATGGAAGAATTTTACACGAGAGGATAATATGACCAGATCTACATTTAGAAACATAAGTCCAACTGCAGTGTGAAAATGGACCAGGAAAGAAGGAAGGCCTATAGACTTTTTAGCAGCCTGCTAAAATAATCCAGTTGAGAGATGAAGATAGCCATAAAAATAAATGCCAAGAGCATGTGCATGCTATTACAACCACAGGAAATTTATCATTACCTGCACTGGATGGTATGCTTATGTCCTAAAAACCTTGGTCCCTTTTTTCTATTGTAGCAAAAACAAATCATATGTGCCAATGAATTATCAGCGTCTCTTACCCACAAGGTAGGGCAATTGCATAAAAATCAAAGACCCTAATAAAACAAGCCCCTAACAATGTTACCAGAGTTGTACTTTATAACTACCTAAAGTCATTATGTTCTTCTCTAAGAGAGCACCTTTACTTGCATATTATGTCAATATCTGATAACGATTTTCATCCTTTCTCTTCCCAAAACAATTTTCTACCGATTTTAATAGCTTCTGAGACTTTGAGATTCATGCCTGACTGTGTAAGAGGCAAATACTGCTTTTCAGCTGAATAAACAAAGACAGACAATGAGGGTAATGTGGCAAATGGCTCTGCCCACTCAGATACTTTCCAAAGTAGGAGTTCATGCTGGGGCTCCCTCAGTTGGAAAGCCCAGGGAAATAAACATTCCAGATATATAACTGAACTAATATCAAAGTCATACTTCATCAGGACTATTATTTCTGCTAATTGCTGAAGGGACAGTACACAAAACTTTGGGGAAATTATGAAGTTGAAGGCTTAAAAATTAAAGAATGGGAATAAAGAAGGTAGGTACACTGGACCTGACACATTAAAACAATTTCATTCACCCACAGAGACCAGGAAAGCAATGAGCTTTCATCAATGCCCTCTTGAGTCAGCCTGTGTGTGTATATTAAAAGATATGTGGCTGTAGTCAAAGCTGACAACACTCAAAATGAAAACTATGTGTGTGTTAGGGTGTACTCTAAAAGACTAATGTCTTGTACCAACCATATATCAAATGTACAATGTTTGGCTTAGGTGATGCAATGTTTGAGGCAGTTTCTCTATCCTTTTTTTTTTTTTCCCATTCAAAATGAGCAGTACATTCCTAATCAGGTCTACTCAGACACCCAGGGTGCTAGTGAATGGTAGTACAGACTCTTCAGTGACCAAGCAACCAATATCCTGGAATTTGAAAAGAACTTTTTATAATGAAAAGTTTCACTATCAATAGACCATTTGCCTGAGTTGTTTTCATAGTTGCAACAACCCTTTGCTGAAGACCAAAATTTCCTCTGTATTAGCTCTAAAGTCATTCCATCAGCTAAAAATTAGGATAAGACAAAGAAGGAGGGAAGTACTTTAAATTCTAACAACAAAAGATAGAAGAAATTAGGTGATCAAAGGTAAAAATGCCCTTGTTATAAAAATAATGTGGGCTATAGATATTTAAAAAGAAATGTAAATAGTTAAGTTTTTTGAACTCAATAAATATTTATGGAATGAGCATGGTTCAAATGACAAATTTCAGCATGAGTTATTTTGCAGTTTATATGATGATTGACAAATCATTTCTTTAAGTCATAGTTTCCTCATATGTAAAAACTGGATAACCTGTACCCTACCCGACCCAAACAATTAAGAGTGTCCTTATATTGCCAGTTTTCATCCTCAGTTGGACTATACTAAGTATTTAACAATGCCAGAAACAATAATGATCAAAAAGCCACCAATTTTCATTAATTCTCCCCTCAAAAAATGATCAATCAAGCCTCTAGATTTAGCTTTAGCAAAATTGGATAGGGGTATGGATGAAGCAGGATTGGCCACAGGGTGATGGTTGTCTAGGTACAAGTCATTACCCTACTCTGTTAATTTTTTTATATGTTTAAAATTTCTCTAGATTAGCTTTAAAAAAAAATTAAAAGATTTTCCCCGTAATCATAAAGAAAGTATTTTTCTGACTCTGTATTTAATATTAAGAAATTGTTAAATTTTTTGTTTAGGTATAATAAAATAAATAGGAAGAGGAAAAATCTTCTCTTTCAAAAATATATTCTGAAATAATTATAGATGAAATGATAAGATGTCTGGCATTTTTAAAAAATACTACAGGAGCAAGGTAAATGGATAGGGGTATGGATGAGGCAGGACTGGCCATGGATGGGGTGATGGTTGTCCAGGAGCGTGATAGGTCTGAGAAAGATCATTACCATACTCTGTTAGTTTTTGTATATGTTCAAAATTTTCCATAATAAAAAAGTTTTAAAGTGTTTTTATACTATTCTCACCAGCATATTTTCTTAGATTTTTGTTTGTGGCATCTTTGCGACAGGTCATTGATGCTCTGAACAAGAAGTCAGATTTCAAACATGCATACTAGGCAAAAGCTCTTTACCAAGATTAATTTGAATAAAGTTAGACAGTTTAAATGCATTTATCAAAATTTCCTGAATGTTTGGAAAATAGATGAGTTGCTATTCCACTGACAATTTTAACAACTAACATCTACTAAATTCTTTCCCTGTGCTTTCACTGTTTTAAGTGCTTTACCAACATTATCTCATAACAGTAGTCGCAACTCTATGAAGTGGGCTGACAGATAGATAAGTGATGGAGCTGGGACTTGAATCCAGACTTTAGAGCCTGCACTTTTAGCCACCAATGACTGGATCCTTTATGGCTCAACAATACTAGTTTGGGTAGCATTGGAAAGAATTAAGAAAAGAGGGGAAGAAAACTATTTCAGCCTCAAAAGTATACATCTTCAAACTGACTTGAAACATTAAAAATTTTTTAAACAAATTTTTTAAGTGTAGATACATTATCTACTTGTCAGGAGAAGCCATGTAATATGGCGTGGAAAAAAATAGAAAAAAAATTTGGAGTTAGGTACTTTGAATATTGAATTTTGGCTATTTATCATTCATTATTATATGACCCATGAGTAAGTTAATACCTCTCATCCTCAGTTTATTCATCCATACTTTGGAGGTTTAAGGTAACGATGTAAAGTGAAAATGTACATAAAGGAATCTAATACATAGGTATTCTAGAGAATTTGCATTTGTGTATGAGTCTGTCTATCCGCCAGACTGTGGATGCCTAAGTCATCCACCATTCTCTCCTCAGTTCCCAGCACAGTGTCTGACACACAGGAGGCACTTGCGTTTGTTCAACCTAACACCAGATACATTAAGAGGTCCAGCATCCATTGCTACCTTTATTTGTCAAGTCTCTAATTTTAGTTACGTCCAGGTGTTATAGCAACAAGCAAAATGGGTTTCAAATTTTTGCTTAATAAGAGAAGATAGAAAACTAATCATGTCCCTTCTATAATTATGGTATCTTACCATGTAAACCCTTTAATCCAAAATTAATGCTGGAAAAGATTTAAAGAGATAATCACAGGCATCTAATTATCTTTGTTTGGGATCATTTACACTTTTAGAAATACATTACAGTTTCCAGACTGATCTTTCCAAACACAAATCTTACCATGTCACTTCCTGGTTTATAATTCTTCATGGCTTTTAGAATAAATTTCTGAGCATGATATGGAAACTACTTCATAATTTGACAAACTGTTGACCATTCCAGCCTCAAATCTCAGCATTCCCCATTCCAACCTCACATATCCTCTCCTCCCCTACTCCAGCCACTCAGGATTTCAGTTCCCTGAACAGGTCATGCACATGCTCTCTTACCTCTATACTTTTTCACATGCTATTGCTCCCTTTTCCTAGAGTGCCCTCCACCTTCTCCACTTAGATAATTCCTATTTGTTCTTAAGACTCATCTCAGAGAAAACATCCTCCAGAAAGCCTTCCCTGACATAATCCTTACTTAACCCCCTAAAAGTCTGGGTGAGAAGTCCTCTTTGCTCCTGTAGTACCCTGTGCATGCCACTATGATGGAACTTACCATTCTGTCGTCTGATTTTCTATATCTTCCACTATGTTTTCAAGGACAGAAACTGTATCTTATTTGTCTCTCCAGCATCTATCTAGCCCAGCTAGGTGCACAATGGGTGATTAACAAAGATCTGATAAATGTAAAAGAATCTTATTTTGTTAACACAGAAAGCCCAGTATATACTTATTGACAAAAACCTAACCTTTTCCCTGCTACTTAAATAAAAGTGAGTAGAAAGTCAAGCAGAATCATCTTAAAAATCACAGTTAAAGACCAATTTGAGCATGGTAAGAAAAAACTAAACCAGGAGTAAGGAGGATCTGAAATCTTGTCTGGTTAACAAAAAAAAAAAAAAAAAAAAAAAAAAAAACCCCAGAAAAGAAAAGAGGAAGAAGAAGGAGAAAAAAAGAAAGAGGAAACTACCACTGAAGATTGATTAAGCAATAAGGAAATAGAAAGTAATAGATCCTGCTACTTGTGGCTTTAGTCTCTGAAGACTACTTGATCACTGATTTTACGTGTGTGTATTTCTAAACGAGTATTCTATTACACAAGATCATCAACTGAAAGAAATTCAGCAAAGAGAAATGCTTACTTTCTGATAAACTGTTAAATGGCCTGTTGTTAACTAGAAATACCATATGCTAAGAAAAATAATTCTCTAAAACAGAGTTTAAGTAAACTTTTGTTTTTTGAAGTTTTATGCATCAGTTAAAAATAATACAAAAGTACTTTACTAGGTTGTGAAGCTTTTGTAGCAACTCAATACCATTATTTGCTATCATCTCTATTTCTGACCAACTTGTGTTGCACCTTTTACACAGGCTAAAATGACCCTTAGTTTTTGGATGTATGCTATTTGCCCTTAAATGCCATCCTGGCTAATGTATAAATTCACTCATCTGACTTGTAACAGATATCCAAATCTTCTCCTCTGGAAACCAATCCACTGTACAGATCAATTAGGCTACAAAAAATAAATAAATAAATAAAAGCAAAATTAAAATGGACAGAGTAGTATGTGAGGATATGCTTTGTTCTTTCAGGTAAAATGCATACTTTCTACTCCAAAGAATCAAGAGAAAAACTGTAGAGTGTAGTAATTATGGACAAAAACAATGACTACAAATCAGAAAAGAGAATCGAAGGTAGCAGAGGGGAAAGATGCATTAAAACAAACCGTGGTTAGGAGGATAAAATAGAGCGCATTAAACTCAATCTACTTTTAGCATATTATTTTGTCATGATAGAAAGAGCTTCAAAAGTAAGACAGATATGGGTTTGAGTACCAGCTAACTAGCACTTCTCAGCTATGTGACTATTGGGCAAACAACTTAACCTCATCTTAGACTCAGGTTCCTCATTTGTAAAATGGGGTAACACTACTTATCAGAATTGGAAGGATTAGAGGTAGTGAAGAATTAAAAGGATTGGAAGTAGTAAAGTAGAAAGTTTGAAGGACTGGGTATTCAAAATATAGTAAGAAGAAGCAACTAACATTTAGAAGGCCAATTCAGGCCAGGAATTCTAAGTGCTTTGCATATGTTATTGTTTAATTCTTATAATAACCCTGTACAGTAGACACTATAATTATACCCATTTGATAGATGAGGAAACTAAGACACAGTCAAGGTCACATATTAAATGGTAGAGAAAAGAATTCAAATCTAGGTAGTCTTGCTCCAGAGATAATAGGTATCATTAATAATAATTCTTAAGTTAGCTCTAACAAAAGCTCTCTTTCAACTTGACTTAATTGTACTTTTGTTTCCACCAAAAGGCTAACCTCTAAAAGACACAGAACTCTAGTGTACATCCATCTCTGCTGTTCCACTGTCCTTATACAAATCATTTCACAATTATGGGCTTTCATTTCTTCAAAGTCAGATGCTACTGCGCTAAGTTATTATACTTTTTAAAACAGGAACAAGAGCATTTGCCCAACAGCCTTTTCTTTCTGGAATAGATGCAATCTCAGGATATAGCTGGTTATACATAAAAGGGGACAATAAAAAGGTTTCATGTTGAGCAGGTGTGGTACTTCGGGCCATTTTTGTGGCTAGCAACTACGGTGGTAGGTCTAGGAAAGAATTCCAAGTTGCCCATTTCTGGTTATGTTTCTGCGTAGGAGGAAGAGGTAACCAAAGATGAATAAGGCAGTTTCCATCCTCTTATTGTTTGTGGTCTAGTTGGAAATTATGACATAGTGCTTTGAATTTCCCATTTGCATTCAAAGGTCTTTCTGATAGTATCATTCCCAGAGATAAATAATTTACTATTTAGGAGTATTTAATTATTAATAAATATTTTTTGAAGACCTACCATATATTAGGAATTAATTTAGGTGCTGGGCACACAGTACTTAAACAAAGAGAGAGACACACAAAGACAAAAACCTCCACCTTTATGGAACTTACATTCTAGTAGTGGTGAGACGGGAGGATTTATGCATCGATACAGTTCAACCATTTATTGAGTATTTACTACATGCTGAACACTATCCTAAGTAGATGTTAGGAAGTGCGAACATCAGTAAGACATAGCCTATAAAACTACTTGAGAATAAAGTACAGAAGAGTCAGTTACATAGACAAGTTATAATTAAAACAAGAGTCCTTAAAAAGTAATGAAAAAAAGTGCAGTAATGTTAGAATGTATAAGGTACAATAGGAGGCTTCATGGATGATGTTTTTCGATAAACAAATAAGTTTATCAGGTAGCCAAAGAAAGGGGTGTGGTAGACATCTGTTATTCTTTTTGGCAGCCTAGTAATCAGAATGTAATTTCCCACTATCTCAGAATCCCTCCCTGTTGGGGGGAATTCTCCATATTTTGAGCCTTGATACCCCACCACACAGGTTCATAATATCAGATCCTTGTTTTCCTGGTCTCCCTTGGAGCCGCGGCATGGGCCAGCGATTGAGGCTCCAACAATCAGACACACCCTCACCTGGCTTAGAATTAGAAACTAATGATTCAAAGGAATGGGCATGAGACTCTGTATCTGGTGGCAGAGGGGGAGACAAATGCAATATGACAAGGGGCAGTAGTAGTTGCTACATCCAGTACCCAGGTTAGCAGTGTTAGTGATGAAAACTATAGCATCTAACACCACTTAGTGGTGGTATCAGTGGCATATTCAGTGGACACGATTGGCTATTACCTCTAGGTCCATGGCCTGAATTTAGTTCCTAGGGAGATTCCGTGAACTCCTCAAAACCCTTTTAATAGACTCCACTTCTGATTAAATCAACAAGTGCTGATTTCTGTTGCTTACAGTTAAGGTCCCTATTGAAACTGAATCAGGCAGAGGGAATCAGCATAAGCAAAGCAAGGAGAATCCAGTTAGCTTAGTGATTAGGAGAGGAGGCTCCAAGCCTAGACAGATCTGAATCTGAATCAAGGTTCTACATTGTACTAGCTATGAAACCTTGCTCAGTGTATTTAAACTCTCAAGACCCAATTCCTGTTTAGTAAAGTGGGGATAATAACACATATTTCTTATTAGGTTCTTTTGAGAATTAAATGAGGTCATGGTAATTCAGTTAAAGCTCTTAGTATTTGACAAAGAGCAAGACCTTCATAGATGATTGCTTTATTAATAATAATGATGATGATGAAAATAAACATAGTATTTGGGGAGAAATATAAGCAACTTGATTCTGCTAGAGTTTAAAGCACAAGGAGTATACGAAGTGAGGACAGAGACAGATCATGGAAAAGTTTTAAGTCATATTGAAGAACTTGAGCTTTATGGGCTGGGATCACTTAAGGATGATTAATAGGAGAATTGCATTGAAATATATTAAATTATTAACTAGGCAAATATTTGGTTTTGCATTCTGTGTATACATATATATATACATATATATATATTCTCCACATCCATAGTTGTGCAGTTTGATCTGACCACTATACTTATGTACTTGCAGGATGTAAAAATATTATTGTTGAGTACTAATATCATACAAATTTAAACTATTTATAGCTATTTCTAATAAACATAAATCCTCCAAAATTTTTTATATCATCTGTCAATATGTTTTGTAAGTGGATCAGATAATTGAATAATAGCTGCTCCTTTGTCTGATCTGAAGACAACTAACCTTTGAGTGAGGAGGGAAGTTTATAAAATGGGGATGGGGAATGCATCCTGAGGCTACTGGCAGAAGTATGAATCACATTTACAAATATGATATTCTTCTATGACTTTTATATAATCAAATATCTCCTGCTATTTTTTACAATGTATTATTTTGCATTAGCATCTTGATCTAGAGTCCATATTAAGTTAAAAATGAAAGGTTTTATTGTCAAGTCAAAAAAATCAATACTGCCATTTCACAATGTGTGGTATTACTTGCCAAATGCTAATAAGCATTACATTGTCTCTGTTAGCACCAATCCTCTGGTACTGAATAGACAATCACATAGTTACTGTTCAGTTCAGCTTTACGTTTACCATGCTTTTCTACCTGTTTACCCTCATCTAATTTTCCCCATTATCCCCTCTCTCCACCTCCACTCCACACCCGTATCTACCTTTGAGAAACACTCTTTGATCTAATTTTGATTGTCACAATAGCTACTGAAAAGCAACCTGGATCACTGTGTACAGCTCACAACCAGCGCTGAGAGAAAAATGTACAAGTTTGCTGGGGGAGGTGAGGGGAGGTGACAAAAACAGAACCCAAAATGTGCTCTGTAACCACTGAATGCTTTATTTCATTTTCTGCAACTCCCATCTGCTTTGGCAATGCAGCACAGTTTAGCCAAAGGGAAAAAGGGGCACTGGCATTTGAGTCAGACAGAACTGGTTTTGAATTCTAGATCCGACACTCAAGAATCCTATTAAGTAGGTACTATTACATTCACGTTACAGAGGATGGTATTGAAGTCCAGGAAGATTATGTGACTTTCACCTATATCTGTCTGTTGTTTTTGGCATGTTTTCAAAAATATCAATGTGCTACTAACATAAAATTGAGTGGTAATGTCTTTCTATAGGCCCAATTTTATTTTCACTTTACTAGGTCATTTGTGGCTAGCGCCTGATACCTACAAAAGATCCCAGAGGGTTACACACCCACCAGAACTGGACAATGGCTATTTCAGGGATTCTCTGAAGTCCTACCTTTGAATTTGCTTTTTAAAAATAGTTTCCAAATAGTTCAGTTCTGAGCAGTATCATTACTGTTATATCTGGCAACTGACACAGGATAATTTTGGCTTGACCTGGGCCACTCTGAAAGGAGAGGAGATGGCCTTTACCTCAAGCGTATTGATCCTACCCCATACCTCAGAACCACCTAGTCGAGCAAGTTAATCTGTGACAATGTGCAAGTCTTCCTGATTATCAATGTATTATCAGTCTACAAATTTTATGAATGAAACTGGTAAGTTTATTAATCTAGAATTAACAAATTTCTCCCTGCTGTTTTTCAAACATTGTGAATAGGTAATAAAAACAGTATTAATAATAATAGCTAACTTTAAGTGTTTACTATGTACTCATTATTAATGTGCTGATTATTAAGCACTACTGAATTAAGTGTTTTATATGCATTAATTAATTCACTTCTCTCTCAATAACACCATGGTTCATTACTGCTTTGATTTCAAAGTTCAAATTTCAGAGAACAGTGATCATTCTGTAAACTAGACACATGTTTCCTAAAGGCCAGAGCCATTCTTTGGCATACTCTTTAGCATAGCACCTAGGCCTGGCAAGGTATGAGCCAGGCAGATGGGCACCTTGACTTCTCTCACCATAGGATTGAAAAATACCAAATGCCTGGCTTGGTTCCAGACTGCTTTGGGCTTTCAGGGGCCACTTGAACCCAAGAAAAATCATGCTTGTGCTGGAGCAGACACAAGAAAAACAGTCACTGGTTTGGTTCTGTCAAAGAGTACCAAGTCTCGAGGAAAGCATCATGCAGAGTCTTAGATCACAATCCAAAATACATTTACATTATTTTCAGGGACATGACAAATAATTTAAATATGGTGGATTTTTTTCACATTTTGATGTGTCATATATTTGTCTTCAGAAGAGTGCTAAATCCAACTCACACCTCTGTTTTCATAACAAATAAGTGATCTCATTTATTGCTGTGAGAAATGAAGCAATATACACAGTAATAAAATATTAAACTCAGTGATGAAAAGCTTTATGGGATCAGTTTTTTTCTGTAACTATTACGAGGCACCTAATTTGGTAATTTGAACATAGAAGGCGCTCAAAATTTGATGACTTAAATAACAATAATAGTGCCAACAGTACAACTTTAAACTCCATTTGAAAGATGTCTCATTTCAAAATGTTTAAAGGTTTGAAGTATATTAAGTTAAAGAGCAGTTTCAGAGCAGTACATCCATACAGAACTATCTCAATAGCAGGGAGGAGGTTAACATATATACTGATATTAAAAAATTCTGTAGTTACCATGAAATTGTTACCTTTAGTTAACTCGATTCATTTTTTGTCTTTATACTTTACATTTTCTAAAATGAACATATAATTATTTTTGTAATCATTAAAAAGACAAGTAGAATCCATTCTAAACAGATCAACCAAAAATTATATTAAAGATGTATAAAGCACAACTTATTTATGTTGTGAGTTTAATTAATAAGAGATAAAAATTATGGTGTTTTCTCAAGGTAGTAAGAGAGGAAAAATAATATTAAAGGATCCTAAACCTTTGGAAAATACCATAATTGTGTATAAATTATACAAATATGTCAACTACAAAATAGCATAAAAATATATTTTGTATAAAGAAGCCACATGTAAATGTGTTTATTTCTTTGTTGTGTTTAATTAAAGCTATCTTGTTTACATTACAAGCTAATATAAACCATGTAATCTGGAAAGAACACAAGAAAACAGCTTGAATTCTATAAAGCTTTGTGTTTGAGAAAAGCCAAAGTAATTTATATGTGTTACTTCTCAGAAACCTTGGGAGACTGGAAGTGAGTAACAGGTTTCATTTTATAATTAGGGAAACTAAGTCATTGAGATACCAAAAAAAAAATGTGCTCAATAACTCACAAAGTGAAAGGAAAGAAAGACTGGAATTTCGTTCTGCCATTCCACTAATTAGCTGGACCATTCACCCCTGTCTTTGTAGACAAGTTGAAGCAACAAACTAACTTAAAAACTAAAACCAGTTGAACAGGATAGGTTTGCAGGATATACACCAACAATTCAGTATAATAATAACCAACAGCTAGACTGCTTTGTGGTTTTGGTACACTTTATAGCTATTCATTAACCCACACAACATCAGTCGATGGTGGGGCTATCCTGGTAATGCTGTTCATATACAACTGATAAAAACACACTGTAGGATTATAACAAATATAAAGTCAAATGAGAAATCTACAGCAGAAAAAGTCCAATACCTTCCTCTAATCAAGCCTCAATACAAATATAAAACAGGATAAATATGTTGGACTGCCAAGCCTATCCTCTTTTCCCCCATTATTTCCAGTAACCCTTCCCAAACTACCACTATTATGTCCCTGTAAATGATAGACAGGATTGAAGAGACTCTACAAAGCTATTTAGTTCATCCAATTTATTTCAGAGCAGACAACATCTAAACTTTTCCTTTTGCTCACATACATCAAGTAAAAGCACTAGAGTTTTAAACAACAAAATAATAAAAATCTAATAAGATCTCTGGTAATATGCCAGTTTCTAGGGAGCATGCAAGACTGAAACAAGTTTCCAGAATCAGTTATCTAAAGGCTCTAAAATTTACTAAATAAAGGTTATTAACATTCCCCAGCCAAGTTGAAAACATTCCTACTCCTTATCGTTTTTCTTATGACTAGGCAGAACACATTCCTTTTTCCAAATGAATAAATTTCCCCTTCCCTTGGAGCTTAGCTGTTTCCCTGGCAAAGCATCATATAGAACAGCTGTTATATTACCAGTATAAAAGTAATCCCATCTGATCTAATTGCAAAACATATGGACAGACAGAAATCAAACTTTTGGGGGCTCTGTATCTTTAAAGGAAGAAACAATCAAAGATCTTCTATTGGTAAAGACTGTGAACAATGCCATGAATTCAAATTTTGCACAATTTAAACAAGATCTCTGTCAATAAGCTACTTAGTTAATTGTGAAGTGCATGCTTTAAATTCCCTAGACAGAATGAAATGAAGACAGAACCAGCTCTGTTTTCAGCCTCTGCTGAAGATCTCAGTTAAACCTTCCCTGAAGGTACCA
Source organism: Eulemur rufifrons (assembly GCF_041146395.1). NCBI lineage: Eukaryota > Metazoa > Chordata > Mammalia > Primates > Lemuridae > Eulemur > Eulemur rufifrons. The sequence continues at coordinate 273,232,799 of NC_090989.1, forward strand.
ATCTTAGATATGTCATCCCTATTCTGCGTTTAAGATTTGTCAGGCCACAGGAACAGTCTCCTTTCTTAGGTACCGTATTCAACAATATCCTTTCTTCAGAATCCCAACTCACTGAGACTAAGCAAATTACCTCTAATGCAGATCAAACTTGCTGAGTCAATAATAGATATCATAGTTAAGTGGCCCTGGGTAAAATCACCTGACTTGATTTCATATAAGTAAAGGCTTACTGAGCTTATCACAACTTTTTATTCATTTTTAAGTTTTATTCATTTATTTTTAAGACTACAAGATTAAAATTGGATATATTCATTTAAGAACTCAAAAAATTCAGGAAAACACAAAGGGTAATTAAAATTACCCATAATCCCATTACTTAGCTTTAACCAATGAACATTTGGTATATTTCTTTCCTCCTATGTATATTGCTACTTAACAGAATGTAAGCATTTTAATGGCTATTTCTTTATCACAGAATTTTACAGTAGGAGAATTCCTATTTCAAAAATCTTTACTGAAAGAACAAATCCAATATATAAACCAAATGAAAGCAGGGTGGATTAAAGCGTGGGTGGTGATGTGTGGGTGAGAGGTGAGGGTTGGGGCAAAAGGTTCTCTTGGCCTCTCGACTGCGTGTACTCGCTCCCAAACACATCTGAAAAACCCTAGTACCCAAAGAATACAATTTAAAAACCAAAAATCTACTCTAACTCATTTAACAGATGAAATTACTTGCTTTTACTAGATCATAGAACTAGTAAAAGAATTAGCAAAAGAACCTAGGGTCCCATGTCTTACAGACAAGTGCTTAGCTTTTCCAACTTAGCTACTCTTTCTACAAAAGTCATCAGATGTTCATTTGTCCATTGTTGTTCTTCCTTTAAGAAAAATAGAAGGGAAAAAGTTATATAACAAAAAATGAATAATTAATATAATACTCTAGACCTCAAAGAGCTCCACTTGCCCTAAATAAGTTCTTATACTATTCCTCATAGTATTACTACGAAAGAAGGAGAAAGTTCATTTCTAAACTAGAAGAAAAGGCCATAATTACATTTTTTTCCTCAAGAATACACTGCATGTCTAGTGTAGCTACAACCTATCCTTTTCACTCATTCAATCACTGAATATTTAGTGAGATATTTGGGCTGGACAGTAGGGATGTAACTGTGAACAAAACAAATAGAAGTCCCTGCCCTCATGGAGTTTGTAAACCTGATAGGCTTGGGCAAAATACTTTAACTTTCCAAATCTCAGTATTTGCCATTTATAAAGTAAGGATAATAATATTTATCTACTGCACTGTTTAAGAATTAAATGACATGATGTATGTAAAAAAAAAAATTCTGATAGGTAATTAGGCATATAATAATATGTGCACTGGTTGCCTTCCCTGCCAAAGTGTTAAATTTCACATTAAAAATGAGATGTGAGAATACTAAGTATCATTGCTACTAACACACTGATTTGAGGCAGTAGAAGTGAAATAGCAGGTTAAGATGTTAAGGAATTCCAAACAGATTCCTACATTAGGAAAGTAAATAAATATTTCAATATGAAGGAGTGAAATTTACATCAGCCCTCCCAATCATGTTCTGTAGTTCACCTTGTTATGTCCATTACCATTTACTTTTAATTACTACTGGCCTCTTTCCATAACATTCAGCCCTGTATAATGCCTAGGAAAGAAAATATAAAGTAAGCAATCATCTTCTCCAAATACCATTTTTTCATTGTTTAAATATGGCCAGAAAATCCAGCCAAGTATTTATACTTAACAAAATAAACTTAAAAGACAACAATTTGAAATACAAACTATCAAATGTGAACCCCCTAAAAACCTGTAAAGATTTGGACAATATTCACCAATAAAAGTACCAACAGGGGACAGAAGTGAAGCCATTTTTCATTCACATAATATCCAGAAATCAACAAAATATGGATGGCAAAGTCTTAGAGATTCACTGCAAACTTGTTAATTATTAGAAGCACCCTGTTCACTATTAACTTTAATTAGATTTCTACAGGGGAAATTCTGTCATTCAAAAGATCACATGTACCCTATAAAGATATACAACTATTATGTACCCATAATTAAAAATTTGAAATAATTTTTTTAAATCAAACATTTGTTTCTCAACCAAATTTGGCCTTTTATATTGGTATGCATCCCAAATCTACCTACCAACAAAAACAGCTCATGTTATTCATAAATAGAAAAAGAAATTTGCTATTTAGTCGAAGTGTTTAAATTATTTAGAGGCAGATAATTTCCATTATTAAAGTTTTTTCTTTATTTTTCCTCAGGAGAAGGGAAGAAAGAGCTGGATAATAAAGAAGACCTCAGAGCAAAAAGAAAATTTTTTCTCCATTTTTTTCAAAAAGAGAATTAATACCATGCTCTGAATATTGTATAAATGACATATTCTTATTAACAGGGCTAAATAATCTAAATTAAATAGACTAAAAACAAATCAATAGGAAAAGAGTCAAAGTCACAGAGAAAGACAGGTTTTGTTCTAAGTGCAAAGTGTTCGACCCTGTGCACCCTGATACTAGGACATCTTCAAGGACTTTTTGTTCATCTAGAAAGACTTCTTGAGAGAATTAGGCTTTGAGGAGGCACTGAAGGAGGACAAAGTGGTAAATTGTTAAATAGAGAGGGTAATTTGGTTCTTTAAGGATCATGGAAAGAATAGATGGATGGGGCTAAGAATAAGAGTGAGGGGAACACATAGAGGATTTTAAATTTTAAAAAATAAGCAAGGAGAATGGAAGAAAGATTTTTTGTTTAATGAAGAAAAAATAATAGGGAAAAATTTCTTCTGACAATAATAATCATCTATGGAACAGTGGCATTACTAGAGGGATTATTTTGACACACATTTATCATAGATACACACCTAAAAGAATTATTTTGAGTAAACCTTTACTATGATTCAAAAATATGTATTCAGATATTATCTTTTTCATCATGATTTTTAAAAATCCCTCCTTTAAAGTTACCAGTGCAGTTAAGGTAGTCGTTTCTAGTGAAAAACAGATAAATCAAAATGTATACTTGAAAAAAGACTAAGTGATCACAGAAGAGGTGCCTATAATATAATGTCAACATTAGTAATAAAGATTTTTATATCACATCTAAAGAAAACAAACAAAAATCAAGATCAAGGCAAAAAGCATGGATTAAAGCTATTTATAACTAAAAATATCATCTAACACTGTCTTTCATCTAAACAAGGTCTTATATTTCTATTTTCTTCTGATCTATTAAGTGCCCTAGAGCAGAAATCTCTCTACCCATAATTTACCCATCAGTAAAAACGGCACTGTGATACTTTTCTTTCATTCTTTTTATAAGGGTGCCAGGACGTCTGGAAGTTAATATATACATGTTTAGAAATACTGAGATGAAAAGTAATGAACACTTTAATTTTATGGGTCTTTTTAAAAATTCAAGATAAAAAGACCTAGTCAGATTATTTCAGTGTGTAAATTTTCAACTAGCCAGAAGGCTTCCTGGGGACAGAATTCAGGAGATTTGAAACCAATGTTCTGGAGTTTATGCTGGTTCAGAAAGTGCTAACAAGACTATGGAATTTCTACAGAAAGCTAGGAACTTAGGCCAGGAATAAGATATAGTAAATTTAGAAGTCCCTGGGCCTGGCCCTAAAAAGAATACAAATTTCTCTATAACAGACCAGCTCAGAACCCAATTAAAGGAAAAATAAGAGCTCTAATTTAATATCACTATTGTAAAACATTGCAAAACAGAAAATTCAAGGAGGTAAATGAATACCACACAATGGAGCAAAGGGACTAAATGCTAAGAACAGTAGAAATTTTCTCAGGTTAATATCCAAGGACCAATATTTCTAGCAAAATGGTTTCGTAATTTTCTCTTTTAGGCAACTATATTTCTTTAAATGCCAATAATACAGATTCTGGAGCCAGACTGACTGGGTTTGAATATTGGTTCCACCATAGCTGGGCTTCTCTAGGATTTAAGTTTCCTTATCTATAAAATGAGGATAATAATAGCACCTAACTACTCTGAGGATTAAATGAGTTAATATATCTAAGGCACTTAGAATAGTGCCAAGAACACAGTAAGTGTGTTTGCAGTTGCTATTACAATGGTCCACAATCCCTCAAACGTGATACTAAATACCAGAAATTCCAAAACCAAAAATTTTTCTGTAACTCATTTGGTGGCAAATACCTGCCCTGCCCTGAATGCATTTGGTAACCAAATCTGACCTGAGCAAATATAAGACTATTTACAGTCTTTATTTATCCCACTCAGTGTGAATATACATGCATTTTGCTGTAGATATCTTAATGTGTTTGATTATAGGATGTTGCCTCAATTCACTGGGATGTATTTATTAACTTCCTAAAATCTCAATAATTCTAAATTCTGAAACACATTCAACTCCATGAGTTTTGGATAAAAGACTGTGGATCTATATTACCTTTGAAGCCTAAACAGTTTCTATTTCCTTAAAATAAATGGCATCTTTTTAAATAACCACAGGAAGTAAGATCCTAAACCTAGTAGTCCTAGTGGTAGAGCACATTAGGATGAAGAATACATTTCCCAGTACAGTTAGGAGGGTCCTGTATTCCCAGGATGTTCGAGTATAATCCATTTGTAATATTTTATTTACAGTAGTCACAGTAGTCAGAGTTTTCAAATTCTAAATTCCAGGGCTTGCTTAAACAAAGTCTAGTCTCATCACTTAGATCACAAATAAATAATTAAGGCTCTTTAGGGGGCATAAATATGCCTTGAATCATGCATACTAAATCATCATAGAACTTTGGAGCTGAAAGAGACTCTTCAGAACTAATCTAAACTATCATCCCTTCTCTTCCCTTCCAAACTGTTTTGTCATTCATAAATTTGCTCTCCCTTATGAGGTAAGAATAACCTGCCCTAACTTGTCCTTAGACTCAGTCTATAGGAACACCCTGCAGGTAAATGTGAATAAACTGGGCAGAGTACACTGACAGACTTGGGATCTAAAAGGATGACTTGAATCTAACACAACCAGCCTTATAAATTCAGTAAATGTCTCAGATTATACTTGAGAAAACAACAAGAATTTCCAAGTCCAGAATGAAGGAAGACTCATCTAGCATGTATTAAAAGATAAATAAAGACTGAGCTATCTTAATGAACTCAATGAGTCAGCAACATCATATGGCTGCCAAAAAAGCTACTGTGATTAGGGACTAACCACATCAACAGCAGAATCCCATCCAGAAAGAACAAGGCAATGGCCCTCTCTGCTATGAGCTAGTTAGAGCACATCTGGAGTATTACAGTCAGCTCTGTTCCACATTTTAGGAGAGACAGAGAAAGACTGAAAAAGACCAGAGGAGGGATGACCAGGATAGTGAGGGGATTTGAAACCATGTCACATAAAGAGCAGTTGAAGAAGCTGAAGTTACTTAGCCTAGACTCAGAGGGAGCTTAATCAGTGTCCCCAAATCCCTAAGAACTATCATGGCACAGAGACAGCAGACTTGTTCTGCATGGCCCCAAAAGGCAGAACCAGATTAGTCAGTTAACTACAGGGAGAAATGTTTCAGCTAAGCCCATGGAAGTATTTCTTCAAATGTAGGGCCATGCCAGGAGGTAGTGACTTCTTAGGTCCTGTCTAGCCCTAAAGGTCCATAATTTTAAAAATAAAACATTTGTCATTACCTCAATGTCTTACTGCTGATTATTATTACTCTCTATTGTCACAGCATCTCCCTTCACCCCGCTTAACATGCCCTAACCAACCAACCCATCAGCTGAATGTTTTGCCAGGTTTGGGGAGGAAAGTGCCTGCTTACTGGGCAATTAGTTTCAGTTTTCAGATCACTGTCCCTGTAAACAAAAGAGGGCCCTAACTGAGGGCCAGGCAAGAGCTCTCAGCTAGATCTCTATGAAAGAAATTTTCATTAATTCAAAAAGCAGCTATAAGACCTATCCAATCAAATAATATATTATCAATGGCACTCAGTCTTTATAAGAACATTGAAATAAAAAACCCTGCACAACCATCTTCCCAAATGCCAGGGAATCCAACTTTACAAGCCAAACTAGCTCTCTCAAATTCAATTAGAAGTTTTCCTTCTGCCAAAGAGACATGTTTACTGTTTAAAGTAGGTTGAAACCCATGCTCACATAAAAAGTCCACACTTGGTATCACTGTAAAGCTAAAATTGCCTATCAATAGGCCCACAAAGTCAGTTCAGCTGCTGAGAACTAGACACAGGCAATGTAGAGCAAATTCACAGAAAAGTACAAACTATAGAATATTTAAAACACAGAATTATCAAAGTTAGACATTCTTCTAAAAATCTTGTGCACTCAAAGACCACCATAGATGTAAGTATAATGTCAGTCCATGGCAATTACTAAAACCTTTGAACAACAGTTCAGATGGCAAATATTAATCAGTCCAGCTTTACTTCATTTGAAATTGATGTGGATTCTAAGAAACGCCAAAGTATTAGAGAATATAAATATATGATGGACTTAACAAGAACACCCTGTGCTCCTTCTCTGTACTTTTTAAAGTGAAGCCCAGAAGCAATCGAGGTGTCCATAAATAAGGGATTGGTTAAATAAATTATGGTACATTCTTACAATGTAAAATGCAACTGTTAAAAAGAATAAGGTAGACTCTAGGTACCAACATGAAAAAAAAAAAAAAGTCCATGATACATAATTAAATGGATACCACAAGTTGCAAAACAATATGCATGGAATTATTCCATTTTGATTTTTTAAAATCTATTTTAAAATACCCTGTGTGTATGTTCATATATGCCCAGCAAAATGTTTGAAAAAAGATCCAACAAACTGCCAACAGTAGTAACCTCTAGGGACTGACTAGAACTAGGAGGCAGTAAAGAAGTGACTTTCACTTTTTCCCTTGTATACTTCTGGTTGTTTGTATATTTTTGCCAGTAAGGGTTACCTTTGTGGTTTAAAAATAACAATACAAAAATAATAAAAGTAAAATAACATCAATTATACAGACTTATTTATCAGATACTAACCAAAGTAAGTGATCTTGCCACTTAAGTGCTACTGTGTGCTTAAAATTCCAGAAAATCTAATTCATCCTTTTTCTATTATATTTTACTAAAACAAGTAAAAATCACAAGTCCCTACTAGTTTTCGCAAATGCTTTCTATCCATAAAATAAAGGGGGTGAGGGCCTAGGCCTGGCCATCAGCATAGCTAACACATACAGTGCTTATTCTGCACAAGGAACTGTTAAAAGTACTATAAATGTATTAATTTATTTAATCGTCATAGCAATCCAATGAGGTAAGTACTCTTATTCACTTCATTTCCCAGTCGAAGAAACTGAGGCCAGGGAGGTTAGGTGAGCTAGCTGCCCAAGTTTACACAGCTAATAAGGGGCAGAGTGAGGATTCAAACCTCAGATTAAACTCCAGAGTCCATACTCTCAACCACTATGCTTGTCTATCGTTATATGTCAATCTCTCTAAATGAAGGCCAAAAAGGGCTACAAGTAAAACCTAGCTAGCTAATACACTCCAAATTGGAAGAGATGCAAACTTGGCTTTTACCGGGTGAATAATTTGCATTCCTACTTATGTCATTGCCAACCCAAGATTCAAGACTGTATTAAGGCTCATAAATAACCACATGAGAAAACTGTCTACAAACTCAATTATAGTCCAAAGTCCATACCTGATTCCACAGTAAATTACTGAGCCTAATATTTAGGTCAGAGATCCAGCTAGACAAATGGTTTGGACAAATCTCCACCCCAACTGAAAGCAAAACAACTCAGAAACTCTTGCCTAACATCTTGACATGGTAGGTTTTATTTGTTTAGTTCCAGGCCCACTCTAGATTTAAAAGAGGAAAGAATAGGAGCTGTTTCTAACTTTGCTTTAAGACTTCAACCAGTAGGAAGAGCCTTATTTTCTACAGGGACTCAAACAGAAATTGACATTTATCAGCATCAGCAAAATTGAACGCACTAACTTAAAGGAGACAAAAATGGGCATCCCTGCCTAAACTGTGTATTTGTCCAAACATATTGACCTTGTAATTGAGGAAGAAAAAATAGTGCAAGGAAGGGATTTAACCTAATTTACACATGTGCTCAACCTAGATACACACCTGTCCCAAATGACCTACTGAATCCACTTATTTGCAGGGAAAACATGGATTACAACGCCTTTTTTTTTTTACTTTTATTTTTTGGCCTCAAGTGGTCCGTACTACTGTTTGTAAGCAAAATCCTCTCAGTATCTCTTTCACCTGTCACACACACATCTGATATTTACATAAACAAGAAAAAATGAACAAGGAAACTGGAGCTCTGGGAGGAATCCCTTATATTCAGCTTTGATCCATTGGTTGAAGGAGGTACTATGCTGGCTTTCAAACTTCCCCAAATAACCAGGCAAAGTGGCTGTGAGCGAAACCAACCCAAAAGTTTGTGCCCATTCCGGGTCTCTGACAAAGGCCAGAAAGCCCTGTTTGGAAGGAGATGCGGTATCTTCCACACAGCATCCACCCCCTCCCGAGGGAGCACAGCCCAAGGGGGACAAAAGACTTTCCAGATTAGACGCGGGGGCGGGGGACGCTAGCTGGAGCTTGGACCTCCCCTTGGGAGCCGAAATCTGGGGAGCCTTTGGGACAAGAAATGATAAATTACAGCCAAGAGCCCAACCTTGAATGGCAGGGGCTGGGGTGAGGATGGGGAGGGTCCTGCCAGTGAGGAAGCGCTGGGACTCACCTGGGGGAGGCGGAGAGGGGGCCTTGGTGGCAGGTGGGGTGGGCAGGACGCTGCTGCTGCTGGGAAGAACGGGGGTCGGGGTCCGGGGAGTGGTGGGTGCCGGAACAGTGGTGGCTACAGGGGTGGTCGGCGCCGGTCCAGTGGTCGTCGAAAGGGTGGTCGGCGCAGGTCTGGTCGGCGCCGGAGGGGTGGCCGAAGTGCGTTCCACCACGGGAGGGGTGGTCGGCGAGGGGCCGAGCGGCGCCTGAAAGGTGGTCGAAGCAGGTCCGGCTGTCTCCCGAAGAGGGGTGGTCTCCAGAGACTGGGTTGAAGAGCTCGCAGCCAGGGGTCGGCGGACGGTAGTGCGCGGGGGTCCAGTCCTCCGGGCCTGGGCCGTGGGAGCCGTCGCCTTAGGGAAAGTATAGCTGGGTTCGCCCCGCAGCCCCGGGCCCGGCGACGCGTCCACCTGCCCCGCGGCCCCGCCGCCACCGGTGACATTCTCCGCCGAGACGGCTGAGGCAGCAGCGGCGGCGGCGCAGTACAACAGGGCGAGGCCGCCCAGGCTCGGCAGGCTCCTCATGGCGCGCTCGGCTCCGCCATTCATTCATTCAGCCAGTCGGTTGGTCAGTCATCTTCTCCCCACTGCAATCCGACCGAGGAAGCCGCCGCCGCCGCCACCGCCACCGGGATCACCATCGCCACCTCCCTCTGACAGGCGGCCGGCCCCGCGGGCGGGCCCCAACGCGAAGGGAGAGACTGGACCGAGCGCGGACAGCCCGCCCTCCTCGATTGGCAGCCGCTCCTGACCAATGGGAGACCACGCCAGCCCACGTGATCCGCCCGCTTCCCGGCCTCTTTGTAGCCTCGCTGGCCAATCATAGGACGTCCAGGGAAGGGGGCGGTGCGTAAGGCGGGAGGAGGGTGGCGAGAGCCCAGCTCCAGCCCGCCGGGCTCGCGGTGGCCCCGGCTTTGTCTACCCAAGGAGCGGGGCGAGGGCCTCGGGCACCGGGCTCTGCGGAGCAGACAAAGGACGTGCCCCGAGCGGCCAAAGCCGGGCCAAGTCATCTGCTCTACCGGGCTGTGAGCGCGACCCGGGGCGGGATACCCGCTCTCGGGAGTGTCCCCGCCCTCCTGAACAATGGGGCGCCGGCGCTGCACCGGGCTCGGGTGTGGACTGGGCTGGAGCCCCGCGATGGGCGAGGACGGCAGCAGCTAGGATGTAGAGCTCAGCATTCCCTCTGCTGTTTGAGAGAGCCTGGCCTCGGCCCTGCGAGGTCTTTGCTTCCATTCCTATTTCAGAGATGTGGAAACTGAGGCCCTTGCTGGGGGCTTCCCTGAACCAAGACCCTAAGCCCTCAACAGGCACCTGCTGTGGGCCAGGTGTTGTGCCAGGCTGGACGACGGGGTCTGGAGACCCTTCAGGAGGCCAAAGTGCAAGCGTCCTGCGTGGGGGAGACAGACTCACGTGCACACTTTACCCTAAACCCCGGGAAGAATAGGATCGGACGGGGTTGAACCTCAACTTCTTGTCTCTTGCTGAGTGGTTTTGTGGCCCGAGCGAGCGCAGTTTTTTGACGACTAAAATGGAGATGATAGGACACCGCCCCCTCACAGAGCTGTTGTGAGAATTAAGTAATGTACGTAAAGGCTTAACGCAACGCCTGGCCCACTGTTGGTAAACCCTCATTAATGCTAACTACTCTCAGTGTACTGTGTCAGGACAAGCCTAGGATTAGAAAGCAGCCCCAGGCCACAGCCCTACTGTGTCCCTAGAGCCCCCGCCTGTTGCAGGGATTGGGGTAGGGCTGATAGCAGAGCTTGACCCTGGATGACACTAAACCCTGCGTGAAGCTGGAATTCGGACGCGGAGCCTCGCACCATCCGCCCAGGCTAGAGCTAGGTCAGGCGCTGCTGCCTCGGCTCAGCAGCTTCCAGGGGGAGCCAAGCAGGGCGGGTTTGTCATCTGATGGGGCTTAATCCCAGCCTCACCGCTAACCCAGTTCTGGCCTCCCCTACGTGATGTTTGCCTTTGTGCATGGTTTCCCATCAGTTATTGGCCTCCAACCAGCCCGGCAGGATGAGATTTGTGTGTGAACCTGTGTATGTTATTGAAAGCATGCATTTCTTTACCTGCATGAGTAGTACGTTGTTGTGTGTCAAAGCATAGCCAGTTTTGTGAGTCTGTGTGTATGAGTATTATATGCATCTGTGTGAGTTTATTGAATATGGGAGCTAGTATCTATTTTCATATATTTGTCTTAATCTGTATGTGTGTACTGGTGTGTGTTTTATGTGTATTTTCTGTGTTTTTGCATTTGTAGTTATTTGTGGTTGTGTCTTGATAGGTCTATGTATGTAAGGCGGGGAGAGGGGTGAGGGTGGGAAGAGGGGGTGAGTTTTCTGGTTTCCAGACCAATATTTAGAAAGCTCTAACCAAGGTTCTATTTTTACTGGTCTTTGGGAAGGGGGCGGACAGGTCATGCCCTTTCCCTGTATTCTCTTGCTGATTTCTCTTGACCCTTCAAACCTCAACCAAAATGCCACATTCTCTAAGAGACATTCCTGATTTCTGAGTGAGAATTAATCTCTCCCTCCCTATTTCCCCACTGCTCTTTGTTTATTCATTGATTACACCCCTGCTCTATCAATCTACCTCTCCCCTGCCTCTTCCTAAAAGGATTAAGGATGGCTTTCAGAAATATATACAACACGATAAACTGAACTGCCCACATGGCTTTATTACTTCTCACAGGCATGTGTCAGTCTTAATACTAGAATTTGCAATTTATGTGTCTGTCTCTTCCCTCAGCTATTCTTTCTGTTCTCAGTGCTTAGCAGGGACAATACATATGAGCAAGAATTCATGCTGGTTAAGGTCAATTAAATTGAAAAGAGATCCTGTGGTGCCCATGGGAGGAGCTTGTGTCTTTACAGCCAGACAGACCTGGGTCAAGACTCTGCCAAATGTGTGACCTTGGAGGAAAACTTTCACATCTCCAAGCCTCAGTTGCCTTCATCTCTAAAATGGGACCAATAAAAATCCTCTCTCACTTAGCTGAGCTGAGGAGAGTGCTCAATCTGTGCAGGTTCCTATTTAAGTTATAGCACTGCTAACTGTGAGCCTTGTTGGCTGAAGGACCAGAACAGAAACCCCATCAGGTAGCTTCCCCATCAGGTAACATGGCCTGACAGTTGCCCTACCAGATATCCCAAATGCGATCTGAAAAATGCTTTGTTGGCCCTGAGCTGTGCTGTATCAGAGATTCTCTGGCAATAGAGAAAAGCTGATGCAGCTTCTTTGCCAGGAGAATCACAGAGCAAAGGACTAGAAGACCTTGCCGAAGTTATCCAGGCCAGCTATCTGCCTTAGGCAAGGATCACCCACACCAGGGCTTCTAAGATGGGATAATTAGCCTGTAATATGTATAGAAAATGTTGAATCTTTTTGAAAGATAATTTAAGTATATTAATGTTGATCCACTCAACATTTAATTCCTAAATTTGTTTCTCTGCTTTAAAAGATAACTTTCTTTATTTCTTAGGAATAAAATTTTACTTTAAAAATTGGAAACACCTTAAATATCTGACATCAAAGAAAAGTATTATTATATCTGTTCCATTTAATCATATAAAGTCATTGTAAAGGTAGCTATGAAGACAGTATAACAAATATTATTAGATAATTGAGCTTTTACTATGATGCTATGCTAAGAGCTACACATGAATTATTTTATTTATTCCTAAGAGCTGTAAGAAGTAGATAATATGTAATAATATGTCTTAGTCTGTTTGGGCTGCTATAACAACGTACTATAAATTGGATGGCTTTTAAACAACAGAATTTATTTCTCACAGTTCTGGTGGCTGGGAAGTCCAAGATCAAGGCACCAGCAGATTCAGTGTCTGGTAAGGATCCTCTTCCTGGTTCACAGATTGCTGTCTTTTTCACATGGTGAAAGAGGCAAGGGAGCTCCCTGGGATCTCTTTTATAAAGACACTAATCCCCTTCTTAAGGGCTCTGCCCTCATGACCTAATCACCTCCAAAGGTTCCACTTCCAAATACCATCACCTTGGGGTTAAGATTTCAACATATCAATTTTAGGGGGACACAAACATACAGTCTATGGCATATTATTATCTTCATTTTACAGATTAGGAAACTAGGGCACAGAGAGGTTAAGGAACTTGCCCATGGTCACTTACTAAGTAATAGAACCAGAAATCAAGCCAAGGTTGGCTGGCTACATCTGGCACCCTTGACTATAAGGGAAAATGCTTCTAACATAATGTTAAGAAGAAAAGAGAAAATAAAAATTATAGCTGTGGCCGGGCGTGGTGGCTCACGCCTGTAATCCTAGCACTCTGGGAGGCCGAGGTGGGCGGATCGTTTGAGCTCAGGAGTTCGAGACCAGCCTGAGCAAGAGCGAGACCCCACCTCTACTAAAAAAATAGAAAGAAATTATATGGACAGCTAAAAATATATATTGAAAAAATTAGCCGGGCATGGTGGCGCATGCCTGTAGTCCCAGCTACTCGGGAGGCTGAGACAGGAGGATCGCTTGAGCTCAGGAGTTTGAGGTTGCTGTGAGCTAGGCTGACGCCACGGCACTCACTCTAGCCTGGGCAACAGAGTGAGACTCTGTCTCAAAAAAAAAAAAAAAAAAAAAAAAAAAAAAAAAAATTATAGCTGTGACACTCTGTGTAACAGAATGTTGACTGGCATTTTTCCCATTGCCCCAGAACTGCAGCTAAGGCCTAGGGCTCTAAAGAGAGCTGTCAATCTGCACATGACACCTGGAGCCACAGGGTGTAAGGAAGGACCACAGAATAGCAGGGGCCAGGGCCTTATTGGAGCCGATAAGCAGCCTGACTTTTCTCCTAGGCAAAGGAGATGCTGCAAAAGGCCTAGTCTGATCTTCTTTGTATACTCACACCTAGCACAGTGTCAAATACACTGAAGTGGCTCAAGAATGTCTATTGGGCTAAACAGAGTCTTACAATGTGGTAGACACTGTTCTAGGAGTTTTGTATTCATAATGCATCTATTCCTCAAAGGCCAGGCTATTACCTACACTTGAAAGAAAAGGAAACTGAAGCTCCAAGAGGTTAAGGGCCTTGCCCAAAATCTGCCTGACTCCACAGCCCAGGTTCTTCTCTATACTCCACAGTCCATTAGGTGGCCACTGTGTGTTGCACATAGTACGAGGTCAGTGAACACATCCTGAAAGGAAGGACACACATGCATCAAATTTAACACTCCTGTTAGAGCAGCTTTTACAAAAAAGAGAAGCTTGGGATGTGGATCAGCAAAATAACTTCATTTCCCAGATTCCAATAAAACATGGAAACCTTTCCCCTTTCTGGTTTCATTGAAACAGCAATGCTGACATGGACTATTTCTAATCCTGCAGGAGCCTGGCCTCCTATCAGATGTGGCCAAATGCAAGGTTTGGCATCTTCTCCAGACAACTATAGGATTATTGGGGCCACTATTAACAAAGTCTGCTCAGCAAAGGACACTAAGAGACAACTCACAGAAAGAGAAATACAAATGACTAAGAAACATGAAATACTACATATGCAACTAAGGTAATCAAAGAATTGCAGGTTGAGACAATGAGTTGCCATTTTTTTTAACCTATTGATTTGGCAAGAATTTTTAAAAACTGGTGATACTTGTTATTGTCTCCCACTGTTAATAAATATGTAAAGTAATAAAACTGTTTATACTGTTTGACTCATTATTTCAAACACTTTTAAGAATATATCCAAGAGAAATAACTACATGTAAATATTTATGTATAAAAATATTCATCAGAGTGTTATATATAATAACAAAAATTAGAAAAATCTAAACAGTTAACAATAAAGGATTAATTTCTTTGTACTCTATGAGGTTTCTATGTTGGAATACTATACATCTACAAAATGAAATTCATGAAGGAAATTCTTGCAATATAAAATTGTGAAAAAATAGTTTATATATCTATTTATACTGTGATCCCAATTATTTAAATGATAACGTATACATAGAACAAAAGACCAAAAGGAAAAACACTAAAATGTTAACATGCTTTGTTTCTGAGTGATTGCAGTATTGATATTTAAAATTTTCATAATGAGCACATATGATTCTCAAAATCAGTAATAATCAACAGCAGAACTCATTTTAATCTGAGGATATGTCTGCCAAAAACATCCCTGACCTACCCCCATGGTATCTCTTCTTAAGATGATTAGGGGAAGAAAGACCTAAATTATAAGCCCACATTAAATGCAAAGCACCATCACCAAACGATGAAGCTAAATGTTGAAATCCTGGTTCAAAGTCCCTCTGATGCTAAAATAAGCCCAGAAAAGCATTTGCTGCAGTTCTTGGAGATCTATTGAAGGACGTCATTCACAGTGGGCACCAAGTCAAACCCTCGCTCCGCTCGTCATCAGTACTGGCTGCTGTGCAAAGAATTTGAACCATTTGGGGGAGGAATAGGGTCAGAGCTTCACAAATAACTCTTTCCCTTAGGTTGCTATAATTGTAATAAAGGGGATTACTGACAGGTGCACAGCACACAGAACTTTCCCAATCATTATCTCATTTGAGCTGGGCAACAACCTTGAAGAGAAGGTGACAGTTGTAATAATAATAATCATAGTGACTATTACTGAGCACTTATTATATGCCAGGCATTAATTCTAAACACTTCACATAGATTGTCCCTTCAGTCTTATGCTGTGAAGTAGAAAGGGTGATTATCCCCACTTTACAAGCCAGTATCTTGTCACTCAAAGTAGTCAAATGACTTGCCCAAGTTCACCAAGCTATTATAATAAATTAAAGAGATGGGATTTGTAGTCATTTATTTAGACCTCAGGTCCAGAATGATTTCCACAACTGCTTAACTGCAGTTCCTCAGCTTTGATTATTTTTTATTGCTGTTGTTATTAGGGGAGATGATAGTTTAGCAATAAAGAGTGCTGGGTTCAATCTTGGTCTTTCTAGCTGTATAATCATGGGCAAGTTACTTTTAGCTCTGTGTCTCAATTTCCAGCTCTGTAGAGTGGGGATCATAATATTTGTCTCTTGGGACTCAAGATCAAATGAAACAATATATACAAAGCATTGAGCCAAAGTCTGCCCCATAATAAACACTCAAAAAGACATTGGTATATATCTAATTTTCCCAAACCTTATCTTCTCACATGGTGGGTCAAGGCCAGGAGGGTACAATATCCTTCCTTGGGTTTCAATGCCCATAATGTCTAGACTCTCTGAGGAGTCATACTCCCCCACTTCCAGGGCTTCAGTCCTCTTGAAAAGCATCCTTCATTGGGGTATATACCTGTCAGAGGGCAGTTTCTAGGACTGAGAGTGTGTTTGGCAGGAGTGAGCACTTGACTCTTTCTATCTAAGGTGCCCCTGAGAAATCCTTAGGCCTTTAGGACCAAAATGCCCTTTGTTGAACTATTTGAAGGTAGCTGTGTGGATTTCATGCTGGCTTCTAAGGGCTGGAAGATAAAACCTAGTTCTAGGAGAGCAAATGTTTCCCTGAAACAGCCACAAAAAGAGCAAACAATGGAGCTGGAAAGCGCTTTAGACATCAGCCCCTCCAAACATGTCCTTGCACAGTGATGAATCAAGGACCATAGAAGGAAAGGGCCTTGACAAGATCCCACTCTGCAAATTAGTGACAGAGCCAGGGGCAGATTCAAACCTTCTGACTACCAGGCCACTATCAGACCCAAATCTGTCCCTCCAGAGGAGGCAGCTACAGACCAGTGAGAAGCCTAAAGTTATCTGGCTGGACACCCATGGGCCTTTCCAGCCTCTGGCTTCTGGTCCAGGGCTCTCTTTATGTCACCAGGTCCCTTCTCCATGAACTTCCCTCCTAGAATCACCGAAGTGGTATCCTGCTGCCAGCCTAGTATCAATGGCCAAGGCAGGGTTTTAAATAATGACAGGAATCAGGGTCTGCTCTCAGGCAGGAGTGGGGCCCTCAGGAATGACAAAATCTTCCAAATTAGGCCACATTAGTGCAAAGGAATTAGAAACATCTTTCCCATTTCATCAGGCCCAAATTAGAACAGCCTCTGAAGGGGGTCCTGATAAATCAGGCCTCCTCTTAGGCCTGTGGATCTGATTTCCTTTCTCAAATAATCACTGCACTTTTATTATGATCATGGAGTGTTTACTGGGTGTGTGCAGTGCCCACGTGCAGTCTGGAATTTGGAAATGGGTGTAATCCTTAGCCACATACTGGCAGCACTACCTCTTTAAGAAGCAGGAGCTTGTAATCTCTGCCATCCGGTCCCATGCTGGGGAATTAGTAATTATAAATCAGCCGAACTGGGTTCCCAGCCCAGAATCTATCTCCCTTCAAGGCGAAATGATCAGGTGGGAAAAGTCTGATCTAGTGGGGCTGGCTGTACTACTTCCAGTCTATGTTACCTAGGACAGGAATCAACCTCTCTAAGCTTCAGTTTTGTCATCTGTAAAATGAGCATATAATGCCTGGTCTACCTATCCTGTTACTAGGAGGATTCATTCATTCAGCACAAATGCATTAAGCACAGATCTAGAGATACCCTAGTGAACAAGACAAAACAAAAAAGCGACCTCACACTCGGAGTGCTTCCAGTATTGAGATCACCAATTAACAAGTAAGTGGATAAACAATCAACATATTTATAGATTATGATAAATGCTACAAAGGAGATAGAAAGGGTGCTGTGACACAGAATTACTGGGAGACTTCCCCTCCGGGTGGTTGGGGAAAGCCTCTCTGAGCATGCAACATTCAGATCAAAAGAAGAAGCCAACTCTGCAAAAACTGGAAGGAACAGCAAGTGCACGACTCTGAGGTGGGAAAGGAAGAGACAAGAGGCCAGACAGGTGAAGCGTATGAAGTGAAGAAGAGAGTGGTAGTACGTGCTAGACAATGCAGGGCTCTGCAGCCAAGGAATAAGACCAGGTTTTATCCCAAGAGCAATGAGAAGCCAAGGGAGAGTTTTAAGCAGGGGGAATGAGGGTGGATGAAAGCAACGCAGGGACAGAAGCCCAGAAATCAGCAGGGAGGTTGAGTTGTCTGGGCGTGGGAAGATGGTAGCCTGGACTGGTTTGGAGGCAGATTCAGAATCTGTGTTAGAAGCGGAATTGTCAAGACTTGCTACTGGATAGGGTGTGGGGTGAAGAAAGACAGAAATAAAAAATAACTGCTAGATTTGGAAATCAATGAGATCATTCACTCATTCATTTCATTCACTCATTCCAGAAACATCAATTAAGCATATATATGTGCCTGATCCTATGCACAATGTTGGGGATAAAGATGGTGATGAAGGTCACAGTTTAGTCAGGGAGATAGACCAGAAAAATAGGCAAATACAATGCATCTAAGTAAGTCCAGTAAATGTTAGAGAACATCTAACTCGCTGAGGGGAAAGGATCAAAGAAGTCTGCCTACGGGAGGGGAATTTGAGCTGAGTCCTGAAGGACCAACAGGAATAAGGAGAGGGGCTTTGAGGTCTGAAATAATAACAATGCTGGTGGCGGCGGCGGTGGTGGTGGTGGTAGTAGTAGTAGTGATATTTGTTAAGCCCTAACAATGAGCTAGGTACTGTTATAAACACAAATTAATCATTTAATCCTCACGTATAAATCGTTTGAAGTAGATATTAGTATTACTATCCCCACTTTACAGATGAGGAAACTGAGGCATAGTTAGCCTCTGTTACGTAACTGGCCTAAAATCACGCAGCACATAATGGCAGAGCCGGGCTTCAACCTCATGTAGTTTGGCTCTGGAGGCCACGCTGTAACCACCACACACTGCCTCTCCGTGGGAGAGCACTACACATTCGGGGACTGACAAGTGCAGAAGATATAGGGTGTAGGAAGGTGGCAACTGATGGGAGGTAAGACAAATGACATAAAAGTATTTTGCAAACTACAAGGTACTGTCTCCAAGCAGATTATCATCACTATTATTAAATAACTGCCTTTCCCTTCTGTGAAAAAGGAAGGTTTCTCAGTAGCACCTCTGGATTATTGGCCTGGGAGGACAGTGGCTGCTGGGGGAGGGGGCGGGGGCAGGCGGCACCTGCTCAGACAGAGGGAGTCCCAGGAGAGGATGGGATGAAGGGAATCTGACTCTGAGTGGGAAGCAGCAGATGAACTAGGACTAACAGTCCTAGTTCAGCATCTAACTTATTACGTGGCCTTGGGTGAGTCACTTCCCCAGCCTGATCTTCAGCTTCTCTGTCTCTAAGATGGAAGGAGGGAAGAGTGGGGATTCTAAGGGCTTTTTCAGCCTTCACATTTTGAACAATTGCTGCTGCTGTTGGTGTTCTGCTTCTCTAGACTGGCCGGTGACTGAAAAGGAATGTTTGCTTGGTGGCCTTTACTAAAGCAAAATGCCACCTTAGATGGGAGTGGCACCTCCTAGAAAGCATGGCCCATGCTGGGTGGGAAATGTATGC
Organism: Eulemur rufifrons; assembly: GCF_041146395.1. Classification (NCBI taxonomy): domain Eukaryota; kingdom Metazoa; phylum Chordata; class Mammalia; order Primates; family Lemuridae; genus Eulemur; species Eulemur rufifrons. The sequence goes on from NC_090989.1 coordinate 273,252,041, forward strand.
CTATGTCCCCTGAATCCACAGATTTCCAGGTCAAACACTTCTCATTCCTCCTGTCCCTGCCAGGACACTGGTTTCAAACCCTTGAATCCAGCCCATTCCTGTCCCTATGCTCCAGAGGGAGTCTGAGTAGTGACAGTATTCTAGACACTATACTTCTGAGGACACGGCCAGAAGATGCAGATGCAGTTTACATCCTAGGTGGTCCCATTTAGAGCTTCCTATGAGCCAACTCTCCAGGGCTTTCTCACATGTGCTGCTCCAGGCACCGTCTTGTACCATGGGTTTTAGATCTACTGTCTGGAAATAAAAAGTGTTCACATGGGATGCAGCATTAGGTCTTTCTCTTCATGTCTTGGGGTCTCCATAGTGAGAACAGAATCACAGACTCGCAAGAGATCCCTTTACATAAAAGGCATGCAATCTCAACCTTTCTAGCTGACAAAGAACTGTGTAAACTGTAAAACACTCTCATACATTATTAATTTGCATATTATTCCTTTTATACCTCATAAATGTCCTGAACTAGTTTGGATAGGGCTAGGGTTGCCAGATAAAATGCAAGATGCCCAGTTACATTTGACTTTCAGATAAATAATAAATAATTTTTTAGTATAAGTATGTCCCAAATATTTCATGGAACATACTTACATTAAAATATTCATTATTTATCTAAAATTCAAATTTAACTAGGTAACCTTTAATTTTATTCACTAAATCTGGCAACTCTAGACAGGGATCATTCACCCTATTTTGCAGAACGAGAGCTCAATGGGGTGAAAGGATTTATCCAAACTCTTTGACCATGTCCAATTTTTTGTTAGTATTTTTTTTTAAACATGAGAAATACCTTCTCTTAAAGCCAGTATATCAGTCCCTTTAGCAGTGATCTAAAAAATTTATGCTGCATGAAAAGCCTGTTCCTCTGAGAATCTATACCCTGTGTTTGTGTAGGTATATATATTGCACAAAGCATTAAAAAGTTAATAAATTCATTTTTAATCCCCAGTTCCCAAGTTGGAGTTAGCTCAGAGAAGATGCTCGGGAAATATTACTCAACTATTGGGCTTTCTCAGCCTTTCGTTCCTACAGGAACCCTCCAGGATGAAAGAAAAAGAACTGGCTCAGGACGGAGAATGGTCCCAGAACGAAGTGTTAGGCTGCCCCGATTTTCCTATGTTGCTGAGCCAAAGATCAATTGAGATGAGTTTCGGGAAAGCACAGTAAAACTACAACATCATGAAATTATCACGGGGCACCATGAAGAGGCTCCTTGTCACTACCCCTCCTTCCTGCGCCGAGTTGAGGACCACAGGGAGGCCCGCCCAGGGCTGCCACAGACAGGGAGGTCTTGGCATAAATGCTTCCCGAGGAGTTCCCACACTCTCAAAGGCAGAAGTATAACGTCCCTGTCCTGCCCTTTGGGTGAGTATGCCCGTCAGGGGTGCTGGGGGGGACAGCCCCCAGGGGTGCCTCTGGACTAGACTCAGCTCCTCTCTCTCACCACGGGCAGCTCAGGATCTGTCCACTGACAGAGCGCATGCTTCTGTCAGCTGCCCGGCCAGAGCTGTGCATAAACACAGTCTCTCTGAGAAGGCCTGAGCTGCTGATGACAGGGGTCAGGGGTCTTGGTTCCTTTCCAGGCTGTCAGCTAAGAAACACGATCAGCTGGAGAATTGGAGCCTGGGCACGAGCTCTTGCCACGGGCCTAACTTTTTTCATGTCTGATGTTCACTGGTGGAATCCCAGCATGTTAGAGTTAGATGAGAGGGCTTTAAAAAGCATCTAGATCTAATCCAAACACTCTCATCCTTCCAGAAAGAAACATCAAGGCACAGAGAAGGAAAGAACTTATTCAAGTTCACACGGCAACTTGGCAGCAGAACCAGGCCTGGAACTCGTATTTCTCCGCGGTGCTGCCTTCCTGATCCCGATGATCAGCTTTCCGTGCTCAGCAAACAGCAGGTGGGCGGATGTGGTCGCTACTCAGTGTGCAGGCCCTGTGGGTCACTGAGCTTTAACCCTGGCACACCATTAACAGCTTAACGCAGTCTGTCACCCTCTCCTCCCTGGAGGCCCTGCAGTCCACAGAATACGGATTAGAAATAAACTGCTCTCGGCCAAGCCTCTGAAATGGGAGATGAAATGGCCCACAGACACATCTGGTCGAGTTCCCTCATTGATTCAGAACCCCCAGCCTGTGCTGGGAAATACTGCCAGAGACCAGTGAGCTCAGTTTGCAGGTCGGTGGGCAGGCCACACAGAAGCAGAGGGTGGTGAGTGGGCCACAGGGGATGGGCGAGGTGCAGAGCTAGCCCAGGTGAGCAGCAGTAGCATTACCATTCTGTCTCCTGTCAGCTCTGTTCAAATGTTCTTTCTAAGGCAGGGTGCAGTGGCTCACACCCGTAATCCTAGCACTCTGGGAGGCGAGGGTGGGAGGAATGCTTGAGTTAGAGACCAGCCTGAGCAAGAGCCAGATCCCATCTCTACTAAAAATAGAAAAATTAGCCAGGCATCATGGTGCACACCTGTAGCTCCAGATACTCAGGAGGCTGAGGCAGAAGGATCACTTGAGCCCAGGGGTTTGAGGTTGCAGTAAGCTATGATGATGCCACTGCACTCCAGCCAGGGTGATAGAGCAAGACCCTGTCTCAAAAAAATAAAAAAGTTCTTTTTATGCTGAACTAAAGTCTGTCCCTGTTAACTTCTGTCCACTGGTTCCAGCTCAGCCCTCTGGAGTCCAGCTCATGCCCCAAGTGAAGCTGTTAAGTTAGATGGGAACCCTGTTCTGCATGCAGCCCAGCCCAGCCTTGTGGCCCTGTTCCCTGCCAAGCCGATACCTATATCCCACTTAGGAGAAAAATGATAAAGCTGAGTGAAGAAGAGTGAGGGCAGCTCTGCCCAGGATCCTCGAATGGGTCCCCCATCAGAGCCGGCACAGTTCTCAGCTCTGAGCACAGAGCAGAAAGCCTCTGTTGCTGTTCTCGTGGAGTTTATGTTCTGGTTAGGGAGTTGGACAACATAAGGGTAACTCAATGAATAATTTCAGGAAATGACAGTGCAAAGAAGAAACCACAGGTTGATAGGGTGATAACCAGATAGAAAATGACTCAGGGGCAGCATGTTACTTTCACGGGAGTGCTCAATGACGACCTCTCATTCCAGAAAAGGTGCCCACTGAGCTGAGGCCTGCATGAGGACGAGGAGGAAGACATGGAAGGATCAAGGAGAGAGGGAACAGAGAATGCAAAGTCTCTTAGGCAGACACAAGCTTGGTATGTGTTAGAGGAAGAGAAAAGCCAGAATGGGTAGAACACAGCGAATGAGGTGAGGCGGGAAGAGGAGATAAAATCTGAAAAGAGATTTTGGTCTGAGTCAATGAGCTGAGCTAAAGATTAAATCTTAATGATGATTCCACTTCCAGAGTACCAGAGCCACGCAACGCGGAAATCATAGCACCATCGTGATAACAACTGTGAAGCCCAGGTGCTCACACACACATGGCTGGGATGGGGCTCCTGGGGCAAGTCCACTGGAACCTGCAACTCAGTTAGGTTTCAAATCCAACCAGGAACCTCCAGCCCAGGTTTCTGTCCAGGCCCAACACCACTGGGAGGGCTTGTCTGCAGCTCCCCCTTCCTGCACACTGCCTTCCTCGAGGAGCCCCACGGGTCAGAGGCAACCAGAGAAGGAAGCCTAGGTTTTAGGAGATTTTGTGGAATACAGCAGGCTAGACTCTGAGCTTCGCTTCCTTCATGGGGGGAAGGAAGTATTCCCAGAGTCTTCGTGAGGACTCCTCACCTCCTTCCCCAGCCAGGCCTGCTCTCAGAGTCAGCTCCGGTAAAATCGTTCCCTCTGGGATATAAATGGCGCTGTGCCCTCTCCTAGGAGAGGTCTCGAGTCAAAGTCCTGAGCCAAAGGTGTGCATCTAAAATTGTGTAATTTTGGTGATCTGCCATCCAGGTGGGTAGGGAGTGGAGGATGGGGGGCACCTGCTGAGTCAGCAGGTTGGTGTTGAGGGCAGGGCCCTGCCTGGTCTGTGTGGTGCTCCAGCCCCCAGCCATGCTGCCTTGTTCAGGTAAAACATTTATTCCCACCCACAACAGGCATTTGACTCTTGGGAGTTTATGGGAGATTCTAGAGCACGCTCAGTTCTGTACTAACGGCCGCTGCACAATTCCTGCAAAGGCGGCTGAGGCAGGCTGGGGTAGCCTTGAATAAACTGACAGTCGGAGCACTGGGATAGCAGTTGAGAATGTTCCCATGGAAAAGAAAAGTCCAGCCCTTTCCAGCAAATGCTGCCTGGCTCAGCAAAGAGTGCCCTGTCATCTCACTGGCACTGCTTCTGTATTTCTTTCCCATTTCAGACCAGAAGTGAATGCCTGGACAATCTCTGTGAGTTGTCTTATCTTTTTTCAGGAAGATCTAACCTTAAGTAACAACAAAAACAACAATAACAAAAACCTATTCCTATCCGCTGGCCCCTGAATATACTTCTAAGCAATTTATCCTAAGGACATACTTCCCAAGATTGTTTTTAAACCTTGTAGTAATAACAGTTAAATATATAATAGCATAAAGTGGGAACCACCCAGGTGCCAAATGACAAGTGGATGAGCAGACTCTGGTCCATCTACTTGAAGGAATACTCTGAGAAGCTTAAAGATAACAATATGGGCCGGGCGCGGTGGCTCACGCCTGTAATCCTAGCACTCTGGGAGGCCGAGGTGGGCGGATCGTTTGAGCTCAGGAGTTCGAGACCAGCCTGAGCAAGAGCGAGACCCCATCTCTACTAAAAATAGAAAGAAATTATATGGACAGCTAAAAATATATATAGAAAAAAATTAGCCGGGCATGGTGGCGCATGCCTGTAGTCCCAGCTACTCGGGAGGCTGAGACAGGAGGATCGCTTGAGCTCAGGAGTTTGAGGTTGCTGTGAGCTAGGCTGACGCCACGGCACTCACTCTAGCCTGGGCAACAGAGTGAGACTCTGTCTCAAAAAAAAAAAAAAAAAAAAGAACAATATGAAGTCTGTCAAAACATGGAAAACTATATATGAGTGAATGTCCAGGGAAAATATTAGAAATCAAAACTGCACAAGTTGGTCAGTTTTTTCCCTGGAGACCTGTACATGAAAACTAGAAGAGCTCAAGAAATATTTAAATAAAATTTAAATAAAGTCCATGTTCTTTTTGTGGATATTTGTATGCTTAAATCATGTAAATAAAATAATTCCCATGAAAATACTTTCTAACTTTTAAATAGTGTTCAATATAAAATTATTATTCACTGTCTTCAAAAAATAATAAATAATTTTAATAACTGCTAATTGCTCGATCCTGGGATAGGATAGAGAAATGATTGTTTGCTGCCTGGGACTCAGGAAAGTGGGATCTAATCTGGACCCAGGCTCTACCTTCCCAGGCTTACTCCAGGAGCAGGAATCTAGAACAGCACATGCTCACACCCAAAGGATGAGAGATCACTTTCCCTGGCAGGACTTGGGTCTGAAGAAACCACCCATGTGGTCAAAACGATCTGTCCTTCTGGAGAAATTATTCCACTCTCCCAACTAATAATACTAGCTGTATCAGGATTCTGAGCTGCAAACAACAAAAATCTACCATGGATAGTTCGGTAACAATGATTATTGTTATTATCATCATTAATGGCAGTGGTGATGTTGTATGTGGGCACTGAGCTAGGCTCAGTGGTAAGGGTCTCTGTGTGCATTGTCTCTTTTTATCTACAACCTTAAAAAGGAGGCAGTTACTCCCTGTTACAGATGAAGTAATTGAGGCTGAGAAAAGTTGAGAAACTTGCCCAAAGACCACAGATTTAGTAAGTGGTAGAGACGGTTTTCAAAGCTAGAGCTGACTCCCAAGTTTAGGTCTCAACAAGGATGGTGTCCACAATGAAGATCCTGCTGAGCTTCAGCGAGAATCCAGCAAGCCGGAAATGCGGCCTCCGTCCTTGGTGGGCCTCTACTGGCCATAATATTTCAGCGCGATTTCCAGAGGGCTGGCTAGAGCAGGTTGCTGACATCCACACCAGCAGAGACCACATTAACTGGCAGTGGCAGCCAAGGCATCTCAGAAACATAAATGCTCTCAGGGCCTCAGGAAACATCTGCAAGTCCTCAAGGAGGCAAGACTTGCCCCCTTATCGCCTCTTCAGGGGAGATAGCGGGCCTGTTCCATCGGCAGGGAAAGGACAAACATTGCTTTTGCTTTCCAGGAGGTGTCCCTGCAAATGGGATGATTCACTCCTAAGAAACTATTAGGATTCGCCGCTTGGGAGCAGGCTGCATACTGGGGTGGCAGTCCTGAAATTAGAGCCACCACCTACCTTCTAGGGCCAGCAGGGCAACAGGGACGACAGTGACAAGCAGCATGTGCGGTTCAAAGTGAATGGTGCAGGAGAGAGAGGATATGGTGTAAGAGGGAAAGTATGAACTTTGGAGTCAGATCTGTTTCTTCACGTCCTGTTATGTGACTTTGGGCAAATTTCCTAACCTCTCCAGGTTATTTCCTCATCTAGGAGAAATGTAAATAATTATACTTTTATTGCATAATTACCATGAGAATTCAAAGGACCAAGTATATCAATAACTAAAACTGCCTAGCACATAGTGGGAACTCACTAAATGATTACTAGTATTACTATTGCTACTGTTATAAAGGCTCTAGTTGGGGCATCTATAAATGGTATTGTTAAGGAGAAAACAATAGAAGGGACATATGAGCTGGGTTTTGACAGGTAAGTCAGAGTTTGCTAAGTGGCTGGTGGGTAGGAAGAGTTTTCTAATTAGAGACAACAGCAAGGACAGCTTTGTGAACGAGCATGGACTATCAAGGCAACATGAGTGGGCCAGTTAGGAACTACTGAAATATTCCCATCGAGCTGTAAGGGCCTAGCCCAGGGCAAGATGACTCTCTAAAGTCCACTTTATACTGTCCTCAAATAAAGGACCGTAAACAACGCCTCAGTGTAAATTCATAAGCAGGATTCTTATAAGCTATGCTCCCTAAAGTGAAGCAGCCTCCCTGCCCCTGGCCTGACAATCCACAGGGAACAAACAAAGCTGAGAATCAGCCTCCGAGCGCCCAACCCTCTGACTCACCTCCTCTGGAGTCAGACAGGCTAGAGTCTGATTCCTGTCCTTGCTGGATAACCTTGGCCAGTTCATTAATCTCTCTTATCTCTCAGTTTTGTTATCTGAAAAATGGGGATAATTATACATTACACAGAAATCATTATACACTGTCACGGTGCCTGGCACACAGCAGGTGCTTTCTATTTTCTAGAGAAAGGAGCTGCTCCCTAGCCTGAACTTACTGCAGAGTGAGGGCAAGACTGATGTATTCCTGGAGAAGCCCCACAATCTCAACCACAAAAGACAGAAAAGAAGACTTTCACAAAAATGGCATATTATAGTATTATTCTATACTTTGCTTTTTTCAATGAATAATTCATCATGGCAATACATATCTTCCTCATTCTTTTTTTATTGAGAACTTTATGGTATATGAATAATATACCATATCAAATAATTATCAATTAATACCAAAAAGTATTATTCATATACCATAAAGTTAACCCTCTTAAAATGTACAAATCAGTGGTTTTTAGTATATACACAAGGTTGTGCAACCATCGCTACTATTCAATTCCAGAATAGTTTCATCATTCCCGAAAGAAACCCTGTACCCATTAGCATTCATTCCTCATCTCTTGCTCCCCCCAGCCCCACTTATCTTACTTATCTTATTTTCTGTCTCTATGGATTTACCTATTCTAGATATTTCATGTAAATGGAATCATATTACACATGGCCTGCTGTATCGAACATCTTTCACTTAGCATGTTTTCAAGGTCCACATGTTGTTGCATGTACCAGAACTTCATTCCTTCTTACGGTTGAATAGTGTTCCATTGTATGGAACATTTTCTTTATTTATCATTTGATGAACACTTGGATTGTTTCCATTTCTTGGCTATTATAAAATAATCCTAATTCTTTTTAACAGTTGCATAGTATTCCATTGATTGGATGGAGCATAGTTTATTTAAACACTTCCTACTGAAGGATAGTTCTGTTGCCACAACATCCTTCTAGTCTTCCATAATAGGTAGTCAAAACTTACCCCATTTCCTGGGGAAATTATCCAACGGAAGCAAAAAATTATATTGACAAAGATACTAACTGCAGCAATTTTTACAATAAGACAAAATTGGGAGCTACTTACAGTGTCCACAATAAGGAGTTATTTAGGTAAATTCTATTGTTCAATGAAATAATGTATAATTACTAAAAATAATAATTATGCAGATAATATAGCAACAAGTGAGTTGCAAATGATGGTCTTAAATGGAAAAAGAAGCACAACAGAATGCAAAATGGCATCACTTACCCATTCTGGTTCTCACAATAGTAAGAAGTGGAGCTGGGAAGCACGTCCATGCCCCTGCCACATCACCGTGAGGAACAGAAGCCAACCTTCCTCACCAAGGAGCAAGCTGGGGATCACTGCCACCCTGTACCCATGGAGGCTGCCATCAGAGGGCCCCCTTAAAGGAGAAAGGGGGGCTCTCCTCCCAAGTGAGAAGGGGAGGCTGAAGTCACTGTTGCCTTCCCTAGGTTTTGGAGGTCCTGAGTCCTTGGGTCCTCAGAGGGTGGTCATAGCTGGGCTGTGTAACAGTGATGAGAATCATCTTGATTGCTGGGAAACAGTCGTTCATGAAGGTAATGGTGACCTGTTGTGATGGGTACCCTCTGAACTCCCTGTGTGCTGTGCTGGAGTCTCTTGCCAGATTCAGTATCTGGGACAAAGGATGACTTCTCAGAGTATACTTGATACTGCACTTCCCACAGTAGTAATGGCAAATACATTCCACCACAGCAACTGCAAATGCATTCAATTGAACCAATCATATGAACCTCTTTTTTAAAAGTAATGCTTCCTAATGTCATAATCATGTCTACTACAATCACTGCCATTAAGACTATATAATAAGGCAAAACCAACAATGAATAAACATGTAGCCTTCAAAAAAAATTTTTTTTGAGACGGGGTCTCATTCTGTTGTCTGGGCTAGAGTGCAGTGGCATCATCATAGTTCACTGCAACCTCAAACTCCTGGGCTCCAGTGATCCTCCTGCTTCAGCTTTCCGAGTAGCTGGGACTACAGGTGTGGGCCACCACACCTGGTTAATTTTCTATTTTTTGTAGAGACAGGGTCTCGCTATGTTGCTTAGGCTGGTCTTGAACTCCTGGCCTCAAGCAGTCTTCCCGCCTCAGCCTCCCAAAGTACTAGGATTACAGGAGTGAGCCACCACACCTGGCCCCTTCAAAATATTAATAGGAGAAATTTAGCCCCAGTGGAGCATATTGGTTGGCAGCTTATTTTTTTGTATGCTTACAGTTATGATTTTTGTATTCTGATTTTGTATTTTGTATCAACCACAACTTAAATTACATTTGTTTCTAAACCTTATAAACAAAAATATACTAATACATAATTTTTGTTAAAGTTTATATGAAGGAATATAAAAGATCAGTACTTTATGGTATTCTGTAAAGTGCATAGTGGCTTCCAAGTGCTCTGCCACCAGCTTTCGATCAGCTCCATAAATACTGAAATGGTCTCCAAAATGTCCCCCGTCTTAGGGAGAAGTTTGAGGTTGTGTTAGTTAGGGGTCAGAGCTACACAGCTCTAACAAAGAGACCCCAAGATATACTGGCCCAAACATGATCAAAATTAATTTCTCTCTTTTTTTTAGTTTTTTATTTTTATTTATTATATTTAAAAAATTTTTTTATTTCAGAATATTATGGAGGTGTAAACATTTTGGTTACATAAATTGCTCTTGTACCATTTGAGTCAAAGTTATGAGTGTGCCCATCCCTAGACAGTGTGCATTGTACCCATTAGGTGTGAATTTACCCGTCCCCTCCTGCCCCCTCCCACCTGATTGATTTCTGATGAATGTTATTTCCATATGTGCACATAGGCATTGATCGATTAGTTCCAATTTAATGGTGAGTACATGTGGTGTTTGTTTTTCCATTCTTGTGACACTTCACTTAGAAGAATGCTTCCCAATTCTATCCACTACGGGGTATTTATCCAAAGGAAAAAAAGACATTCCATAAAAAAGACACCTGCTCTCGAATGTTTATAGCAGCACAATTCACAATTGCAAAGATGTGGAAACAACCCAAGTGCCCACCAATGCATGAGTGGATTAATTTCTCTCTTACAAAACAGAACAGCCAGGCTAGGTTGGTGAGGTGACGCTGCTACAAACAGGTAGAGTTTCCCTGTTGCTCTGCCATCCCTCGGGGTGTCATTGTTTGCTTAATCAAAACTGGGTTGCTACTCCTGGGAAAGGAGAAAGAGAAGGAGCTTAAGTTTGGAGATGATTCAGAAAATGTTTGCATCACTTCCTTTCATTTGCTATTAGTCCACGCTTAATCACAGGGCCACGGCCAGCTGCAAGGGAGGCTAGGAAATGTAGTCTCTAGCTGGGCAACTGTGCCCAGGAAGAAGGAAAGAAAGGATGTGGAAGAAGCACGCCTGTGTAACACACACTTTTTTAACTTAAAAATTTTACAACATAAAAATTATTATAGCATAATCCCATCATATGACTAGCAACATTTCTCTATAGTTTCTCCCACACTTGATATGTGCATGTGTTACATGTACTTTTATAAAGTTGTAAAAATAATGTATATGCAATTTTACATTCTACCAGAAATAAAATAGTATGACAACAATAACATTAGATTAAAACAATGATATACTATTTTTCATCTGTGACATTGGCAGATTTTTTTTTTTTTAGGCCATAGTAGCCAACTCTGGAGAGATCATGGAGAAATGGCCACTCTCAAATGTTACTAATGAGCAACTTTTCTGGAGGGCGATTTGGTGATATATTGTAAAAATTTTACAATTTAACTTAAGAGGGAAAATTCAGAGATGTAGGTACAGATTTATGTAAAAGGCTAGTTGTCACAGATTTATTTATAATGGCACTAACCTAAATATCCAACAGGGAATTGTTTAAGTGAATTATGAACCATACGATAGACTAGCCATCAGAATCATGCTCTTGAAGAACACTGATGATAAAAAATTTGTGATAATATATCAAGTGAGAAAAGTACATTACAAAACAGTATATATGTTCTGATCCCAGTTTTTGGTAAAAATTATCCATAGATATAAAGAGGGCTAGAGGAATATTCACCAAAATGTTAGCAGTGGTTCTTCTGGGGGAGTGGTATTACCAGTGATTTTTACTTCCTTATTTATTCTTTTCAGTAATTTTCAAATTTTTGGCAATAAACATATATTATTTTTATAATAAAAGGGTTATTTAAAACAATGAATTAGACATACAGAAATCTAACAGGTTAGAGCAGAGAGGATCTTTAGCACAACTCCCTCACGTTCCAAATGGAGAAAGTGAGGCCCAGAGAGGGTGAGGGACTTGTTTAAAGTAACACGACCAATCAGAACTGGGACTTTAACTCAGGCAGTCTGTCTTCAGGACTAGTATTCTCATCACTATTTGACACTAAAAAGAACTTTTCTAAAAACAGCTTGATTCCTGGCAGCTTAGTCAGTGTTGAGGTGTATGCAAAACATTAAGTCCTCAGAGGACTTAAAACAACTTAAAACACAAACACATACACACACTCACAAATTTCTGGTACAACAAATGCTGATAAGGAAATATACCTTGGCAAAACAAACATTCACATTGATAGAGACAGGGTATGAGCACTTCATTCATTCATTCAAAAAATATTTGCTGAGCACCTACTATGTTCTGTTTTTGGCACACTAGATCCTGGTAATCAATGGTAAACAGACATGATTTTTGCTCATCTGGTGCTTAGTATTTAAATTCTGGTAATGTTTGTGGAACACTTACTATATACTATACATTTTCACAGACCCTTGCCTGTTGTACTACACCAATAATATTAGCCCTCATTTAATGAGCTAGGGTCTAATTGTTAAGCACTGTAACTAGGCACTATTTCTAATCTCACAACAACTCTATCAAATAGATTCATTAACCCCATTTCATACATGAGAGAACTGAGAATCAGAGATATTAAATGGTTTTCCCAAGGTTACACAGACAGTAAGTGGCAGAGCTGGTTTTTAATAATCATTCACCACCCTTAAATGTCGGTCCTATTCTCAATACTGTAGCGTCACTCTCTAGCACCCACACATTACACAGCTTAAATAAAGGCCTAGGACTCAATGAACTATCCCTTTCCAACTGTATCTGTGGTAAAGTTTAGGGATGACTGCCCTAATCTATAACATTAGAAGGCTACAATTCAATCTCCCAGAAAAGAACTATCCCCAGGTGTCAGGCAAGAAGTAACAATCCTCAAATTCCACTAGGGGACAGCAAAGGCCAGTAGGTCTGGAGAAGCAGCACATTGTTGGAGAGAACGTAATTAGTCAGGGCCTGCCAGGTGCCAGGCACTGGGCTGGGCACCAGTGGATGATTCCTGTAATAATTCTGCTATTTGCAAACTAGGAAAGCTGCTTTGGAGCAACTGGTAGATTGAAAAGCTGGGAGGGCCACAGTATTTTGCAGCTTCTCCCATCAAGAGGTGGAAACCTATCTCCCTACCCCTTGATTCTGAGCTGGAGTTGCGACTTGCTTTGACCAAGAGAACATGGTAGAAGTGACTTGTGGAGTTCTGGAGCCTAGACCTCAAAGTCTCATTGCTTCTACCTTTGCCCTCTTGGAAAACTTCCGCCATTGAGCACAGAGGCCTAGGTTGAGGGATCATGCCGAGAGGCCCTGCTGTCCCAGCTGAGGCTCCAGCCTTGAGGGAGAGGCCATCTCAGACCAGGCATCCCCAGACCAGCCACCAGCTGACTGCAGCTGCCGGGGTGAGCCCCGCAGACCTAGTCGGCCCACTGAATGGTGAAAGATAATAAACCGTATTTGAAGCCACTAAATTTTGGAGATTATTACACAGCAATAGATAACTGACAGAAGCAGCAACACACAGGGGCCTTTTGATTTATTTAGTTTATTTACTAAGGGCCTACTCTGTACCAAATATTATACTATCTCACGTGTTTAGTGATCTGTACTTTGTAGAACAAAACAGAAGAAGCCCCCAGGCGCATACGGGGGAAGACAATAAATAAGTAACCGATAGGTGAATGGTACAGAATAATCTCATATGAAGGTAAGTGCTGTGAAGAAAAAGAAAGCAAATGAGGAGTTCAAAAGTGACTGGAGTTACAGATGAGTTCCTTTTGGATAGAGTGGCCATGGAAATCTCTAGGAAGGTGAAATCTGAGGCTAGGTCCTGAGTACTGAGAAGGAGCAAAAGCCTATGAAGATCTGGGAGAGTATGTTTCAAGCCTATGGAACAATAAGTACACCAGGAAAAATCTTACATACTCAGAGTACGGCCTGGAGGCCAGTGAGATCTGTTAAATGCAACATGTATTGGTATAAGATAACATTTTAGCTTACTTAGAATTCCTTATATTTCAATTTCCCCATCGCTCAGAACAGGGCAATGTCAACCACTCACATTCACTAAATGCTAACGTCAAATGGACATCACTCTAAAATATTTGTGAAAATATGTTTAAAAGTTCTCTATTTTTCTGGCTTTTGAAACAGCAAACTATTTTTTACTTTTCTGTAGTTCTTATTGTCTTTAGTGTTATGATGTTCAGAACCTCGTGTTCAGATCTAGACCACCTCTTCAAAGAATATTAGATGGTTTTAAGTAAGATAAAATAAATTATGGGGTCCCTATTAAGATGGTAAACAAATACTGGGTGCTCTCCTCCTTCCTCGACATCCATTCTGGAGAAATTATTTAAGTGAAATGGGAGGATGGAGTTGAGGAACTCTAAAAAGAAAACATAAGAAGCCTCTGGGGAGACAGAAGTCTGTGTGGAACAGAAGTGTGTACCTGGGAGCAGGGAGGGAGGTGCCTTCAGCCTGGGCGAAGGGCTGATGGAGGCGACAGAGAGAAGACAGACAGGAGGAAAGGCCTGTAAGGTTGTCTGTTGCCTCACCCGGGCACTGTCGTGGGAAAATCATTGCCTACCCCTTCCCCTTAGAAACCATCAGCACAGCCAGGCCACATGGGTCAGCCTACCAGGAAGCCAAAAGCTCTCATATGGAGAAAAATAAAGTGTAGCTACAGACTACACCCCAGAGAGAATGCCTCCTCCCAGCGCTGGGGCTTCCTATGAATTGAAGGGCAAATCCCTGACTAGAGGATGGGTCTCATCTAGAAAGATGGATTAGACCAGAGAGATCAAGGGGGATTCTGTGACCTGGTGCCTATCCCCTCCCCTCTCCTTAAACCCAGTGGGAGGGACATGGACTAGAGCCTGATCCTCAGCTCTTCCCCGAAAACACTACCATACAGAGTAGCTGATACACCAGGGGGACAGGAGCTCACAGACCAAACTAATTAGCCACCTGAGGACTATAACCACAGTAAAAGGATGAAAAACACCTACCATCTGAAGAAAAATTCTTGAAACAGACCAAACAAGAATATGCATGGTAAATAAACTTAGGAAAATAAGAATTTTAAAAATATATAACAAGAATAAGAAATCATTTTCTTACAACTTTAATGATGTATAATTACATCAAATAAGCTGCACGTATTTAAAACATTCAATTTGATGGGTTTTGACAGAAGTATACACCTGTCAAACCATGACTATAATCAAGATAATGAACATCTCCATTGCCCCCAAATGTTCCACATCCTCCTTTGTCTGAGTCTGCACAGGTTGTTAATAACGGAATACCATAGACTGGGTGGCTTGGAAACCACAGAAATTTATTTTTCACAGTTCTGGAGGCTGGAAGTCCTTGATCAAGGTGTCTGGTGAGGGCCGGCTTCTTCATAGACGTCTGTCTTCTCACTGTAACTTCATATGGCAGAAGGTGCAATCGAGCCTGCTGGGGGTTCTTTTATAAGGGCACTAATCCCATTCACAGAGGTTTTGCCCTCAGGACCTAATGATTAATACCTCCCAAAGACCCACCTCCTAATATCATCACCTTGAGGGTTAAGGTTTCAAGAAATTATCCTTTCCTCCACCTCCCTGCCAGATAATTACTGATCTGCTTTCTGTCACTATAAGTTAGTTTTATATACAGAATGGTGTATAAATAGAATCATACACTATGCATTCTTTTTTGTCTGGCTTACTTTAGTCAGCATAATAATTTTGAATTTCACTCATGTTACTGTATACATTGGTAATTTTTCCTTTATTGCTTAGTAGTATATATATATTTTTAGAAGCAGGGACTCACTACGTTGCCCAGGCTGGTCTCCAACTCCTGAGCTCAAGCAATCCTCCCACCTTTGCCTCCCAAATGGCTGTGACTACAGGCACGTACTGCTGCACCCAGCTTGCTGAGTGGTATTTCATTGCACAGATATACTTCAATTTGTTTATCTATTTATCTGTTAATAAACATTTGCGGGTATGTCCAGTTTGGGGGCTGCTATAAATATCTATGTACAAATCTTTATGTGGATGTATCCTTCTATTTCTTTTGAGTAAAAAAGCTAAGAATGGAATGGCTGGGTCATATGGTAGGTGCTTGTTAAACCTTTTAAGAAACTGCCATACATTTTTCCAAAGTGGTTGTACCATTTTGCATTCCCACTAGCAGCGTATGAGATCTCCATGCTCCACATTCTCGCTGGCATTTGGTTTGGTTAGTCCTTTTAATTTTAGCCATTCTATTGGATGTGTAGCAGCAACTCATGGTTTTTGTGTTTCCCGATGACTAATGATGTTAAATGTCTTCCTATGTTCTTAGTCATTCATATATCCTCTTTTGTGATGTGTCTGTTCAAATCTTTGGTGCCTTTTAAAAATGAGTTGTCTTTATTATTGGCTTATAAAAATTCTTGATATAGTCTGCATGCAAATCTTTTGTCTGATATACGTGTTGTAAATATTTTCTCCCAGTCTGTAGGACTGCCTTTTTATTTTCACAATGGTGTCTTTTTTTTTTGAGACAGAATCTTACTCTGTTGCCCGGGCTAGAGTGCCATGGCATCAGCCTAGCTCACAGCAACCTCAAACTCCTGGGCTCAAGCAATCCTTCTGCCTCAGCCTCCCAAGTAGCTAGGACTACAGGCATGTGCCACCATGCCCGGCTAATTTTTTCTATGTATTTTTAGTTGTCCAGCTAATTTCTTTCTATTTTTAGTAGAGACAGAGTCTCACTCTTGCTCAGGCTGCTCTTGAACCCCTGAGCTCAAATGATCCGCTCACCTCAGCCTCCTAGAGTGCTAGGATTACAGGCAATTTTCACAACGGTGTCTTTTGACGGGCAAAATTTTGAATTTTGATACAGTACAATTTAACAATTTTTTCCTTTATGGTTTGTGCTTTTCGTGTTCTAGTTTTAAAATATTTGCCTGCCCTGAGGTTGCAAAGATTTTCTCCAGTATTTCTTCTAGTAGTTTTATAGTTTTAGAATTTACATTTAGGTTTATAATCCATTTCCAGTTAACTTTTGTGTATGGCATGAAGTAAGGGTTGATATTATTTGTTTTCCAGTTGGATACCCAGTTAATGGATAATCATTTGTTAACAAGACTTTTTCTCCCCTATGCTTTGGCAACTTTGTCAAAAATCAAGTGGTCATGGGGGAGGGGAGAATGGGGAATGAGTGCTTCAAGAGTACAAGGTCTCTTTCGGAGGTGATGAAGATGTTTTGGAACTAGACAGAGGTGATGGTTGCACAACACTGTGAATGTACCAAACACCACTGCATCATACACTTTAAAATCATTAATTTTATGTTATGTGAATTTCACATCAGTGCCTGAGCTCAGCCTCCCTGCTGTCCCCCACCCACCTTGTCCGTGGAAAATTTGTCTTCCATGAAACAGGTCCCTGGTGCCAAAAAGGCTGGGGACAGCTGCTCTACACCAGTGCTTCTCACACTTTAATGTGCAAATGAATTACCTAGGGATATTGTTAAAACTTAAATTCTGATTCGGTAGGTCAGGGAAGACTTTTTTTCTTTTCCACTTGCAACTCTATTTTTTTCCTTTTCCTTTTAGTTGACATGTCAGAACTATGTATATTTATGGGATACAGAGTGGTACTTCAATATGTGTATGCAGTGTGTAATGACCAAATCAGGGGAGTTAGCACCATCACCTCAAACATTTATCATTTTTTTGTATTGCGAACATTCAAAATCCACTCTTCTAGCTTTTTTAATATATAGGATAAATTATAATTAACCATATTGACTCTATAATGCTGGAGAACACTCCTCCTACCTAGTTATAATTTTGAATCCATTAATCCATTAACCAACCTCTCCCCAGCATCCCCTCCCTGCTACCGTTCCCAGTCACAATTCTACTCCCTACTTCCATGAGCTCCAATTTTTCTTTTTAGCTCCCACATATGAGTAAGAACATACAATATTTCTCTTTTAGTCCCAGCTTTCCCCAGTAGGGGGCGCTGTTCTAGAAGAGAGCAGGTCAGTCTCAAGAGTTTATAAGGCTACACCCGCCTCAGCCTTTTCAGGTGTTCTCACCAGAGGCTCTCACACGCATCTGCTGCTGGAGAGGACAGAACCTCTCCCAGCTTCAGGTGACGTTATCAGATTGGCCGCCCAGCTCTTCAGTGATCACCTATTGCCTATTTTGGGTTCTCCTATTCTCAGGCCTATCTCGTACTATCCCTGTGCCTGCCTTTCTTTTCCTCTTACACAAGTGTTGCTCTTGTGGCAGTGGAGCCACCCACTTTATTTTGGGGGTTCATTGGGTTACCCTGTCACCTAGTTTTAAGTATTGGCTTTGGTTTTGCTATTTAGTTGCTGTTTTTATGTGGGGATGCAGAGAGATTGAAAAACCATGCTGCCAGCACCACCATCCTGTTCCTTTTATGTTGAATTCCAGTTGTTTAATGATTTCGTCTTCAAATTCTGGTAGTGTCTTATATATTCCTAATAAGACACTATCAAAATTACCATGAGTGATACAGTCCCACCAACCACACATCTAGGTTTGTTTGCAATTTAGGACAAGCTAACAAAGACTAGCAATTTACAGAATGTCTGTATCTAGAACCCTACTATCAGCTTAGGAAATTGTGGAGGGTTACTTCCTCTATGAATCCTTGGTTGTTAGCCCTAAATAGAACTCCCATCTTTGTGCTCCCTTCATTATACCGCTTGGGTTTCATGTACGTACCATCCCAGAGAACCATGAGCTCCCAGAAACAGAGACCATACACAACCCATCTCTGTATCCCTAGGCCCTAACAGGAGTGGGGAACCTGTGGCCCTGCTAGCACAATGCCTCATACAGAGTAGGGACCTAATATTAATATTTCTTGAAAGAGGGAATTTGGGCTAAAATATGCCTACAGCGGTATAATCTAACTAAAAAAAAATTAATGATTCTTAAAAATTAGGCCGGGTGCGGTGGCTCACGCCTGTAATCCTAGCACTCTGGGAGGCCGAGGCGGGTGGATCGCTGGAGGTCAGGAGTTTGAGACCAGCCTGAGCAAGAGCGAGACCCCGTCTCTACTAAAAATAGAAAGAAATTATATGGACAACTAAAATATATATATACAAAAAATTAGCAGGGCATGGTGGCGCATGTCTGTAGTCCCAGCTACTCAGGAGGCTGAGGCAGTAGGATCACTTAAGCCCAGGAGTTTGAGGTTGCTGTGAGCTAGGCTGACGCCACGGCACTCACTCTAGCCCGGGCAACAGAGTGAGACTCTGTCTCAAAAAAAAAAAAAAAAAAAAAAAAAAAATTCATGCTCATTGTAGGAAACTTAGAAAACACACAAAAAAAGTATATAGAAAATATTTACCTATCTCATCCTTAAGAGATAAGC
The DNA here is from genome assembly GCF_041146395.1 of Eulemur rufifrons. Lineage (NCBI taxonomy): Eukaryota > Metazoa > Chordata > Mammalia > Primates > Lemuridae > Eulemur > Eulemur rufifrons. Next base: position 273,270,974 of record NC_090989.1, read on the forward strand.
ATTATTACAGCTCACTATAATTTCAAACTCCTTGCCTCAAGCAATCCTCCCACTTCAACCTCTCAAGTAGCTAAGACTACAGGTGCATGCCACCATACCTGGCTAAATTTTTAAATTTTTTTGTAGAGACAGGGTCTCACTACGTTGCCCAAGCTGGTCTCAAACTCCTGGCCTCAAGTGATACTCTAGCCTCAGCCTCCCAAAGTGTCACAATTGCCCCTTTGATGTATTTAATTTCATTTTGTTCTTATGTATATTTAAGCCATTTAATTTGAATCACGTTGTATACCATTTCTAACCTTGTTTTTCCCACTTATGTTTTTGCATTTCCCTATGTGCTTATTCTTTAGTGTCATTATTTAATAGCTGTGTATTATTCCACAGTGTGATAAAAGCAATTCCAACACCAAATTAAAGGCATTTCTAAAACAGTAAGGACGAGTTTACCCAGACTGCCTGCTGATGTCTTGATGGCATGCGCTATAACTAGAAATAAAGTAGGAGGCAAGTACAGTATAGAACACGTTCAGAATGGGCCATACCCTTAGATACAAGAAAGTCCTTGGTATAATTAATGTATTCAACAGCAACAGAATCCGGCTCCAATCATTACCAGATGCAACTCCCCAAATTCCCACTAGGTGGCAGAACAGGTTTAGATAATAGCAACGTTTCTCAACCTTAGTGGGCATTGCCATCACCTGTGGTGCTCCAGCCTTAAAGTTTGGGTCTAAAATCTGGGGTGGGGCCCAATAATTTGCATTTCTAACAAGCTTCCAGGTGATGCTGATGTGCTGGAAGGGAATCATGGTTTGAAACCACTGGATTACAGGAAGCCGATAGAGACCAACCCAAGGCCCACACATCTATGCATCCCCTCCTCCAGGGTTTACATTGTACCAGTTCTAGATGATATGAACACAAGAAAGAGTAAGACACAGTTCTTGTTCTCAAGACATAGTCTGGTGGGGGAGAAGAAAAATGGAAAAAAAAAACAACTCAGTCTAATATTTCTACCTTTTTTTTTTTTTTTTGAGACAGAGTCTCACTCTGTGGCCTGGGCTAGAGTGCTGTGGCGTCAGCCTAGCTCACAGCAACCTCAAACTCCCAGGCTCAAGGAATTCTTCTGCTTCAGCCTCCCGAGTAGCTGGGACTACAGGCATGTGCCACCATGCCCGCCTTATTTTTTCTATATATATATTTTAATTGTCCAGATAATTTCTATTTTTAGTAGAGATGGGGTCTCGCTCTTGCTCAGGCTGGTCACCTTTCTTCTGCTACATAGACTTACTAAGTGTTAATTTCTTCTGATCCCCTCTCAAATAGAGTTTAAACCTTGTGCCGTTAAAGCCTGAATGATCGACTAGCTCAAGAGTCACCTTAAGAGGCTAAATCTGCTGAACTAACAAACTCAGGAATGCTTGCTAGCTTGTGAAAACTTTCAGAGGGGAAATCTCCTCTGAACTTAAGAGGCCTGAGATATAAAAGCACACCTGACAACAACTTCCCTGAGTCTGCATTAAGAAGTAAAAATAAAACACCAAGATCACCACATTCTTGGAATACGTATTGGTTGCTTTCTGAATTCCTCATTGTAAAATTCAATACATACTACATACAGTTAATTTTGGGAAAAAACATTTTGATTCAAGACTGACCATATTTTTCTTTAAATAGTATTGTTGACTAGCTCTATTCTTTGGTACTGGGTATTATTAGATCTACTTTAATAGATAATGCATAATTTGTGATATATCACATTAATCAATGGTATGTAAATAGCAAATGTTCATAGGTTTACTTCACACAAATCCTTTTTAGGTAATGAAAGAAAACTTCAATGCACGGCTTGGGTTCAACCATTATTTCTAAATCAGTGATAACTACGTTTGTGAAATTTTATTTATGACCATAATTCATTTCAACCAACGCTTTCACAAGTATTTGGAAATGTAATAAAAATAAATGGGTAAAAGATGCAGAAGAATTCAAAAGAAACACAAACAAGCACACGCAAAAACATATCTTCAAATGTTAAAGTGTCAAAGCAACCTTGAGATACCTTCTTTATACCTATTAAATTGGCAAATATGTTCAGAAATATTCCTTCTTAGGTAGTGGTTAGACAAGTGTTCGCTCTAGAACTATTTGATAAAATTGTGTTTTAAGCACTCTTCAGTGTCCATAACAAAGAATGTTAAGAAAAAAATTTGTTTTTACTAGTAAGTCTTCTATTGGGAACTTGTTCTAAGGAAATATGCACAAAGAACTTCTCTACAGCATTATCTACAAAGCAAAACTGGAAACTACCTAATTATCCACAAAAATAGGAATGTTTTACAAATTAGAGAAATAAAGGAAAATTACAAAATATTATGGTGGTTGTAAAGACTTAAAACACATTTCTGACAGCATACTCCAAAACAATGATTCGCAGTGGCATAACTCTATACACATATGCCTAAGGATTAGAAGAAAATATTAAAAATCATAATGATAAAGGATCTCTGGATCATTTTCTCCACGAGTTATTATTATTATATTACCTTTACCACAAAGAGCACAGAACATGTAGTTAAAATGCAAAGGATAGAACACTGGCAAGGACTATTCACGTCTAATCACAGTGTAATCATCAAATATTCTGTTCAAATGTACCCAGAACACTTTGGATGTTTATAGGATATAGCAGAACAGAGAAGTCTAGAGCTGGGTGGAATTGGTCTTTCATTTTGCTTCTTTTATTCTGACTTTTCAATGCTCTGATATTCCATTATTTTTCTTCCTTAAGATAATCCATGACCTTTATCTAAATTTCAAGAACTTATTGAGCATCAAGTTCCTACTCTCAATCATACAATGTTGTTTGGGAGACAAGGTAAATTCACCTTGATTTTGAAAAATTTATGGATCAAAAGTTACTACAGAAGGTCCTATGTGGTTTATTGCCAAACGAACTGCACAACTAACTACTAGAAACAAAAATGCTCGGTCAGGCTAAGAGACAGATGGTGGTCATCAGAGGCTTTACAGATAGTGGGAGGTCAATGCAATCTCAGGGCCTGGCCCCAGGACTGGTGGAAAGGAACACAGAGGATTTCCCATGAGGCTAGGGAAAATAAGACCCAAAGTGCAAGGGCAGGAACAGAATAGCAAGAACCGTTTGCTTGAAGAGATGAGTTGGGGCTCCATTATGTTAAGGAATCTAGACACACCCTGTTGGTGATAGGGAGTCAGAAGTTGTTTGAGTAAGAGAAAGCCAAGTGCTCAAAGGAACAGTTAGGGAGACCCTGGACACAGAGCATAAGGCAGGCTGAAAGGTGCACACAGGTGGTGAAGGGGAAAGGCAGCAGTCCAGGTTTGAATTGAAGAAACTTGAAATAGGAAGAAAATGAAAAAGGAAATAAGGTAAAAAAATCTAGGACTGTGGAGGCTAAAAATCAAAGCTTCAACCTTACCACTTACTATTCCTCTAAGCAATTAATTACTTTTTGAAGGCTCAGCTTTCCTGTCTGTAAAACAGGAATGACAATCTACACTGCAACAGTGCTGTCAGGGGATCAAAGGTACAGGGCCATGTTAAGCAAATGACAAGGAACCCTACATGTTTAAATAAAGAAGAATGACCTCATGTGAGGATGTGCTGGATAAGAGGAGGGCAAGAGACGAGGATGATTCCAATGTCTGGAACCAGCAAAATGGGCTTTTAGCCACCCGCCTTCCCCCATTTGCATCTATTCACGAAGGTTGCCAAAACTTCTTTTCTTTTTACTTTTAAATTTATTGTTTTCCCTCTTGGATCACCTTGAGAAATTGTTATATGGTTGAGTTTACATCCTAGAATATGCAAAAACAGTAAAAGCACAAAACCACTTCAGATCACTGGAGGGGCAGTTCCATTTCTAAAAACACATCTGAAACATACTCACTTTTGGAAAGTCTCTGAATTGGATGGGGAAAAAATGTCTGAATTCGATTGGGGCAAAAAGCAAGAAAAAGTCTTAAATACAGAACATGTTTTTAAGGAAATGCAGCTTTATTACTTTCAAGTACAAACAATAACTTGGGCCTGGCTAACTAAATGTTGCCTAATTGAGGGGGAATCCGCTTTAATGTATAGATATAAACGATTTATAGTTAGCACAATCACTCATGGGCAAAAGAATCATTCTATTATGCAAGAAAATAACTTCTCATCTTATAGAGACATCTTATTCCATATCACTTCACTATTTGCTTACATAATCCCTTGTTCCCCCCACCCCACACGGTTCAGATATATATTTTACCTCATTCTCTCTAGATCACAACACATATCAAATTAATCAAACATGAGTTGATGACTGTTAGCATGTTGCTACAGATGCTGGATTGGTTGAGAGACCTGCCTTTTATAACCTCAGCATTCTCCTCAAGAGTGCAAAGTCTAAATCAGCAAAATATGTCTGTTCACAATGTGAGTATAAGGATACCCCAAAATTATGAGCTTTTATCATCTGAATTAATAATTTGCCAGGATCAAATATACAAAAATACATCATTATTTGGGCACATTAATGATGAGTTTAATGACGAGTAGCTAGATTCTTTAGGCTGCAATAATTAAGTGGGTTTACACTGATCAAGATTGAAATACTAACTTTAAACAACTGAACTGTTCCAGGAAAGACTGGAAACATCGAAATAACTTGACAAGAAGACACCTTTCTGCACTGAGCATGACCATGCAGCCTGACTAGGCTGATGGGAGTAGTGGAAAGACCACCCAGTAATCCATCTAAGGATTTATTCTGAAAAATTTTCACTTTCCTAGAGCAGCCATGGGGAACCTCTGATCAGAAACACTGCCAAAGATGGCTAATCAGCATTTTGTCAAGAAAGCTAACCTGTTCTTTTCATCAGTATTTGGGGACTGCAATTCTCAAGTACCTTGGTTGTCTTAAACATCTTGGCAAAAGCACCAGCAAAACCAGGTAGGAAGGCGGTGTCAAGGGGACAGCCCTAAAGGACTTCTACCCTATCCTGATAACTCTGTGTCCCTACAGGCACACGTGACCGTGTGCCCCGCCCCAGACTGCATCTGTGGGTAACAATCTGATTCTGCCCGTTTCCCTACAGAGAAAGGCAAGTGGTTCATACACCAAGGCCCAGAGGAGGAGGCACAGAAAGCTTTAAGAGCAATGGTGGGAAGATTCATCTCTAGGCTCCCAGGACACACACTGACAACTTCAAGTTGCTGGCTGGGTTTGGCCAAAGCAATGTGCAAAGCCAGGCTCCTTAACTGCTCTGTTAGGTCAAAATGCCTACCCTAACAGAAACAATTTCTTCATGTCTAAAATAATACTATTTCCAAAGATATTTCTTTTCTCCCTGTTTTACAAATGGAGACCAGTAATCATTCTCCTGTGAGCAAACACTAGAATGATTATATAATCCTCATTCCATCTTTACCAAGTGTTTTCAGTGGCCAGAAGAGTATTTAATTATGAAAAATGAAGCGCAAACCTTAAAATAGCAATACTCCCCATGTTCCACTTTTGAAAAGCTATCCAAATGCATGCACCCTCCTGTGGAAGTCTTCAAAGTCTAGCCCTTCCACTGGAGGGTCTTTCTTCCTATTTCCCTGATAGGTCTAAAATGTCAGCTTAGAGTCAGATTTGACAACATTTATTACTTCCAGTAATGGAGCTGTAGGAAACTATATTCCTTTAGAACGGGAACAGAGTCTCTAAAAACCTCACACATCTACTCAGCTCTCCTGGATCCCTGTCCTCACGCTGGAGCCTGAAGTTGTTATGGTACCCTTTATAAACCTGAGGAGAAGCCCTTTGCTTTCAACACCCAACAGTGTCACCCAAGAAATCCAACCCTCATAAAAAAGGATGGGGTCTGCCCGCTCATGACTTACAATTTTTCAGAAGTGAGAATACCCACAAAAGAGGTATTTGTGGCAAGTCCCTCACCTCTATGTTAAGAAAGCCAAAGTCAGTGTGTACACAAGATAGCCCTCGAACTCAATGAAAGGAGACTAAGGAACCACAGCTTCAGTTATCCCCTATCTGGTCCTCTCTCTGACTCCCCACTTTGCTTTATTTTGTATAAAGGATAAGCTGGTTTTCCATTTGTTATAAACACTGGCAATCATAGGAATAAATCCAGCATCTATGAAGTTGAGTAAAATGCTCAGGTGAAATGAAGGCATCCGTGAGGAGGAATCATAGTTAGGACTCCAACTACTGCCGCAAGTACAGACGTCAAAACCCAGCAGTACCGAGCACCGCCTTGATGACAACTACTGTATTCACCACCAAAAACTGAAATGGGACATTCCATACAAGTTTTGCCTTAGTCACTTTTAATAAAACTTTCCCCACTAATGACTACAATTATTTGCCCTTGGAAGCTATCTGAAAGTGAGGCAGGGTGTGGGGATGGTCATTAGATCAGTAATCTCAGTTATTTGCTCAGGCTGGGTGAAAAGGAAAAAGTCATTTGCCCTCATGATTGCCCAAGTCTCCTGACACTCCAGCAAAATAGAGTCCAGCTGCAATTCTGGTTCCATTTCTAGGACTAGGCAGAGCTCATGCACATACCTCAGTGGGGGATGGATTAAACCTAGATTTGGGGGGATGGAGGAAGATACTGATCTTTTACTTAATTCTTCCCTTTGGAGTTTCAACATGGATATATTAAATATACCTGTTCTTGAAACTAACCACTGATTTTTTACTAACTTCACATCATTCAAAGGTCCACTCTCGGGCTCTAAGGTAATGCAGATTCTGGAAGAGCTGCCAGTACCCGTTTTTCCTACCTGGAAAATGGATATGCTTTACATTAGAGTCGGCAAGAAGGAATAACTCACATGCCCAGGCAGAGCCTTTCACTGAGATTCCAGTTCTTACGTTCATCTTCAAACTACTTTCCTGTTGGTCTGTGAATGACATATGCCCCTTCCCACTCCCCCCTGTAAGACAAGCAGAAACAGCTGAAGCGAAGCTGAGCTTTTTCTACTGCTTGCTCCCTCTACTCTCTCCCTAATATTTGTGACAATTATGTTAAAACACTTCCACTGCAAAACCACAGAATTCCCTAGCTTTAGAGTGAGAGGGTGGAGGACACAAACTGGCAGCCTGCAGACATGTTTTGTTTAGCCCACCTTATTTTAAATTATCTTGAATCAGTTGTAACATTTTTTTTTTTTTGAGACAGAGTCTCACTCTGTTGCCTGGGCTAGAGTGAGTGCCGTGGCGTCAGCCTAGCTCACAGCAACCTCAAACTCCTGGGCTTAAGCGATCCTACTGCCTCAGCCTCCCGAGTGGCTGGGACTACAAACATGTGCCACCATGCCCGGCTAATTTTTTGTATATATATATTTTAGTTGTCCATATAATTTCTTTCTATTTTTAGTAGAGACGGGGTCTCACTCTTGCTCAGGCTGGTCTCGAACTCCTGACCTCGAGCGATCCACCCGCCTCGGCCTCCCAGAGTGCTAGGATTACAGGCGTGAGCCACCGCACCCGGCCCAGTTGTAACATTTTAAAATCAGGGATTTTGAATAAAAATCTGGACTTCTAGCTCCTCCTGAAAAAATCTGAAGACCTAGTAACATTGGGCTTATTTCTGCTAATGATAAAACATTTAGAGCTGAGAAACTGCCCTGGCAGATAAACTCTCCAGGGGTCAGCACAATCCTACCCAGCATGTTTTACTCATTTATGTTACCTGCATGGCTTCCTTAGGCATTTGAGCTTGTGAGCCCTAATCTAGGACAATTCCTTCATATTACAGACGAAGAAAATCATGGTCTTGGGAGGGAACGTTAGTTAGAGGCAAAGGAAGATAAGTCAGGTTCAGGTATCTTTCTTTCTACTATAACACATTGCCTCCCTACTGAACCATGACTCCTATTAGCATTTCTTCCAGCAATGACTTAAATTTTCTAAATTGAATCAGTTATATTTTCTACATTCTCCCTTTATCCATCCTTTTCATATAACCGACTTCCTTATAGATAACAACTTTGCATCAGTGATTTCATTTAAATATTATCTCCAACCTGAAAGAAACAATGAATCAGCGGTTAGACAAAACTACAATATCAACTTTGGACACTTCAGCAGAAGGACTGTAAGGGATCTTAGAAATCACTTAGTTTAATACCTGGCTGTACAGTCAAGGAAACTGGGCCCAGCGAGGTTGCAGATTTCCTAGGTAACGGAACCAGTCTCCCATCTTCCAGTTCAGTTCTCTTTCTACTATACCATGGCACCTCTGTGCATTTATCCAGGCTGGGGACCAGCTTCCTCTACACGGAAACAAAAACTACACAACTCTCTCACATCTTAAACATGGCCAATCTTGACTCTGCCAAAAACTGGGGTTTAGGATGAGTTGTGAACAGTCAATTTATAGAATCAGATTTGCACTGGAAGACAGACTTTTTTAGAACTGGTATTTGGTGGAAAGTTTATGAATGTCACAGGACTAGATGGTCTTTGTAACACTGGCTCTTACAAAAGCTAAGCCCCATGTGAGAGAAGTTGCTGTAACAACATCATAGCACCTTTGCTTCAACTTCAAGAGAAAAAAAGGCTATGGTAAAAAGCTTTAATAACAGACTGAATGTGATTTTATAGGCAACCAATTAGCAGATTAATGAACCATTTAACTTTCTTAAAACCAATATTCCACTCAAGAAAGATGAACCCCAAATGTATCTTCTTATAATGACCAACATAACTAAGTACAAATGAAGTCAATGGTGTACCCCATTAGCATGCTGCGTTGTATGTCAATAAAACAAGCCCACCCCCACCCCGAGCCCTGGCCCCCTGGCAAACATAGATAAATGATTGTGCACTGCGTGATGATACCATTAGGTGAGAACTTTGGTTCATGCAGTCGGCTGCCATAGAGGTTGCACCCAAAACCCGCAGCCCCGGCACCCAAAGTCAGTCAGCGGTGGTGGCTCGTGGCATCAGCCGTGCTCCTTCCACAACACCAGGTGAATACTGTGGTCAGGCATGCTGGTGGCAAAGACCAAGCCTGTGTCATTGTGCCCATCGAGTCCATTCAGCCAGGACGCTTCGCCTGCCAGGAAGCTTGAGCCTCTCTTTGATTTCCTGTACTCTGGCAGAGGCCAGCGACTAATCAGGCTCTCTGTCCGCAAGTCCATGATGTATAGGTAGCGGTTGTCAAACAGCAGGGCAAAGATATCTCCAAAGCCAAGCAAGGCCAAATTTGCTATTTCAGGAGTCTTGATGACCCTACAAGGATGAGAGTTAGGGACCATGAACCAGAAGGCAACTTTGCTTCTGTTTATGCTACTGTAATCTTTTCTGGAGAACTTTAAAACCAATTAAATGTCAAGCCAATTCAGAGGAAAATGAAAGTTTTTGATAAAAAGGAAAATATGAAGACAAAAAGCTCTGCCCCATAAAAAATGGGAGGGGAGAATTCTTCAGTCTGAAAATAATGGCATGTAAGGGAAAGGTAGTATCTGATGAAAGTTTATAAAAGCACAAAACATCCTTCTAGGCTAGAAAGGACCTTAACATCCTTCTAGGCTAGAAAGGATCTTACAGATTATTTAACTTAACATTCTAATTTTTAAGATGTGAAAACTGAAGCTGAGGAGAGTAAATAGTTTGAATAAGGATTCAGAACTAGAATGCAAGAGTCAACTCTTACCACCAGGTAAAAAGACTTAATCATGAAATCCTAGAATACTGGAATATCCTGAAGTCCAGAATAAATCTGAAAGCCAAAGAACTCAAGTGCTACTCTACTCCAGCAGGCAGCAAACAAACAGGTTTCTCTCCAAAAATACTAGCGGCTGAAAGTATTAAAAGTTTCCAAAATAATTTAGAAACATTTATTAATAATAGATTCATAAGAACATGTGTGAGGAAACTGGGAGAGTTGGGAGGACAGCCTCAACCTTCTCAGGGGCAGTTTCTAAAACATCAGTGACAACAGCTAAGAGAGACCTAGCTAAACAGCAGCACAAAGGAACAAACAAAAACTTAGCTTCTGTTATCTGCACCCTTTATGAAGCAAAAGGTTAACAAGAAAAGTTGATGTCTTATTTGGAGGGACTAGGGAAAAAACTCAAAGGGAATACAAATAATGCTCCCCAACAATATGATTGGGATCCTGTGGGAGAGGAGCTTAACCTATAAACAAGGAAACCACCAAACTAGTGTAGGTCCAAGAGGTCAACCAGAATGGGGAAGCTCTGGAAACCAGTACAGCTGAAGGATATTAGCTGAGATGGGGAGGAAAAGAACTACTAGCAGGGACAGGGAAACTATACATGAGCATTACTTCCGAACAGTGAAGGATGTGTGACAGGCCAGACATTACAAGTTCTAAAAGACAGAACTAGGATCAAAGGCAAAGAGTTATAAAGTAGGTTTCAGTCTCATATTAGGAAGGCGGAGACATTCATTTTTTATCAAGCGTTTAACACACGCCAGGCACTGAAGTTCAAAATTAACATGTTATCTCAATCCTCACAGTGCCATGAGGTAGAGGTATTATCTCCACTACACTACTGAATGAACTGAGGCTAAGAGTAAAAGGTCTTGCCATGGTCACACAGCTAAAATGATGCAGACCTAGCAAATGAGCCCCAATCTGTCTGACTCCAGAACCTAAGCTCTTTCCTCTACTTCCAACTGCCTTCTGTGAAGAAGGCAGTGAGCATCTCTAGTCGAGGAGCACAACTCTTTCCTAAATGAATGGATGAGTGCATAAATGAATGGATTTCAACTGAACAAATGTTTTCTAAATGTCATACATGCTGAGTGCTAGCTGGGCCCCTGAAAAGAGACAAGCAGGACAGTCTCTGTCCCTTAGAATGGGAGGGCACAGCATGTAGCTGTCGGAGTATGCGATAACAGGTGCAGTGTGAGCACTCCAGTGGAGATGATGGGAATACCAAGGCATGAACGAATCGAATCCATTCTACCTTTTATCAGCTGGACCTAGACGAGTATTTTTTCTGTTTCTTGAAGAAGAAATACAACTGGGCATTCCAAACTGAGAGAAAACTAAAGGCCTCTCTAAATTTTATAATTCTTCTATCATGGGCATGTGTTCCTCTTAAAATTCTGTGATACTAAGAATATCAATAAGGCATCACTTCTACAAAACTAAGAAAATAGTTAATAAGTGCTGGTTCCCTGCTTGAAAAGCAGAGCAGAGAATGAGCTCACCCTGCTAGACTGAACATGGAAGAAACCCCTGCTGCAAGAGGTAACCAATGGCCACGTTCAAGGACAGCATTCATCCCAAACCTCTGAACACTCCTGTGCTATGAGGCTTTATAAACAGGTCTACAAGATGGAGCCTGATCCCAGGGAAAGTAGTGAGTTAGGATTAACCTCAAGTAAAGGGGAAACAGAGGTCCCAATCACTGTGCTCCAGATGAGTTACAATCAACAGCTCATTTCATCATTTTTCACTTGGATAACTCATGTTCATTCACTTAACAAATACTAAGAACCTAAAGTGAGCTAGCCACTGTTGGTACCGGGCAGTTAGTAGTGAACAAGACAAAGTTCCTTACACTCCACCTATCCAAAACTGAATTTATCAGCCAAACCTGTTCTTCTATTTCTTCACTTGCTCATTTACACAGCTGCTTAAGCTAGGAAACACGGCAACCATCCAACTCCCCTCCTCACTAAAATCACAAATTCAATCACCGAGCTCTATTGACTTTACTTCCTAGATTTTTCTCTAAAAATTTTCTTCACTATTCTCTCTATTACCACAGCTCTGGTCCCGGACACCATCTTTTGCCTGCACTATTGCCAATAGTTTTCTATTGACCTCCTGCCTCTACTCTTAGCCCCTTTCAATCAGTTAACCTCACACTAACATCTGATCCTGTTACCACCTTCTTTAAACTTTTAAACTCTTTGACAGCTCCCTATTGCATCTCCCATCTCCAGCCACACTGATGCATTTGAGGAATTTCTTTCAATTTCTCAAATGCACCAAGCTCCTTCAACCTCAGGACCTTCAGACAGATACAGATCCTCAGTCTACAGAATCCTCATTACACACTCACCCCTGGCAGTTAAGACAGATGCACTCACCCTTTAGAGCTCAGCCTGAATCTCTCTTCCTCATGGAAGCCTGCCTTTATTCCACAAAGTAGGCAGGGTTTCAAAGTACCCTGTACTAGGTTCCTCTTATCTCAATCATTAAAAAAAAATGTGTATGTAATTAGCTGTTTAATGTCAGTCTCCCCTCCTGCTGATTAGTAATTTCCATGAGTCTGGTAAGTATTTCTGCAACTTCCCAGTGTACATCGTAATGCCTGACACGAAGGTAGGTGCTTAATAAATATCTAACGAATAAAGCAGTGATGCAATGAACATAGACAAACACAAATTCCTACAAAAGAGATCCAAAGAAATCTGAGAAATAGCTAGAAAGTCTGGTAGGTCCCACATCATCAATGTAAAGCAGGGTACAAACAGAGACAAGAAAACCGGGTGGCTGTGGGGATAGAGCTTAAGATCTGGAAAGATGAGCTGATTTCAAAGAATGAAACACAAATATGTTGCAGAATAGAGCATGGGTCTTGACAGGCTTCTGGCTTCGTTCACTTTGATCACTTCAGAACTGTAAACAGACATCCCTGCTGTGCAGTCTGGGCCCTTGAACCTTAGTAACCTTACACACTGTACTGAGATAACCTAGCTCAGAGATGGCACCATACCTCAGACTTGTGGAATAACATGCTGTCATTTATGCTTTGCTTCTTTTCAATTACCTTCAAAGCTTAAGTAGCTCTACCTGCTCCTAGCAACTGATGCCACAGGATTTGTACTAGGGTTTCAAAAGACATTGGTTATCTGTGTTTATAGGGAAAAAAGCAGACACAAAATAGCCCCTTTTCAAAGAAAAATCTGAACCTAGAACTTCCTACCAGCAAACAACCTTGCAGGTACATTACTTAAAGCTAGCGTATCCAAACATTAAAAACAAACGGAACTTTCATCTGGGACTCTAGAGTCTCTGTGTGTCATTCTGAGTCAGAAGCATACATGAGAAAGGTAGATGCAGGATGAAATTAAAGCCTTTAGGGACTCCAAGCATTAAAATGATTATGATACCTCTGTCCCACTGTACCTTTGCACCCTCTCCCACAAAATTTTAATTCAAAATAAAGCAATATTAAACTGTAAAAGATGCTATTTTTTTCCCAAGGTGTCTATTTGAATTTTTTTCTTTGCAAAATATCAAGTACTTTGAAATCTTTCTTTTCTTGTGTTTTGGTGCCTTGGCTTCCTGGTACCTTAGGTATATGCCTTCTGGATAATCCAGCCATGGATGGATGAGTGTTGGACCAGGATGAGATATGGAATGCTGGGCAAGGACCTTAGCCTGTCTTAGCTTCAGTTTCCCCATCTATAAAATGAAAAGCTTACACTGATGTTTTCTAGGCTCTGTTTCAGTCTTTTCTTTCAAAGCATCAAATCACCAATCATTTCTATGACTGATTCTGAAACCTAACTGATTAGAAATGTTGGTCTGACTCTAGGAAGACATAAATGGCGTACTAACTTTGGGACCAGAGAGATGGGGCCCGCCAAAGTTCTGTTGGCCAGTGTGACCAGATCCCGTACAAGATGATCTCGAACAGTCATGCATAAAAACAATGAAGAGAATGTTCAATATTCTGAACTCCTCCAAGTCAGCATATCCTGACCCACGCTGTAGAACAATAACTCTATGAGTTGTTAATAGGTGCGTGCACAATCGTTGTGAAGTACAGTAGGTTAAACAAATTCAAACAGGTTTCTTTATATAGGGCTTCTTAGAGTTATTAGTAATAAAAAACTGCCAGGTCCTGTACCAGGTCCTCTTCACAAGCATTTCATTTAGTACTCACTTTATAGGTGAGAAAACTGAAGCACAGAGGGGTTAAGAAACTTTCACAAAATCACGCAGCCTGTAAGAGATGGCACTAGGTCTTAAACCAAGGTTTGTCTATCACCAAAATAAGTTCTCTTAATTACCACATGGCACTGGCTTCCACCAGCCTTGAATATGTTATCAGATAACTGCCAGTCTCCAAGAGGGGTCTAATTATTTGTCCATGGACCTCTTCTTATTTCTTTGCAGGAAAACCCTACAAGTTGTATTCTTCTCTAAGTACCTCTGTCTTTCTACTAGTTAATAGAAAGCCATTTGATCTCTAGACCCCACTGAAGCTGACCAGGCTTATAAAACAAGGCAGAATTTTAACTGACTATGAAATAGAACTTAAAATACTAGAACTAGAGAAGATCTGAAGGATCTTTTCATCTAGGCCTTTCACTTTCCAGAAAAGCTTGTTAAATCTGAAAGGAGAAGTGGCTTGTGACTCAGAGGTAGGGGCGATTCCAGCAAATAACTATTTATCATTTGCTTACTACATCTCAAATATTTTTCCTGTGTGAATGCTCTGCATATATAACCCTGTTTATAACTGAACATTTAGTAACATTAGTGAATATTTAGTAAACATTTCCTCAAAGCAAGCTATGGATAGGGATATCCAGATATCTAGTCTTGTCTTTACTACTGACTTTCAAAAGTAAAGCATGAAGTCTAAAGAAACATTACCTGAGAATATCATAACTGGCAAAGTCCCACTGGTAGAGACCTAGTGCTGAACTACAGACAATGTATTTGCCATCAAAATGAAGTCTTGGCTGTAGACAGATACTTCTATCCTCAGAGACAGACAATGTCTTTAAGCACTTGCAGTTGATTTCTCTCCCAATTGGCCAAATCTACAGAAAAAAAATTAGGAAAGATAACATCACATCACTACAGAAAAGCTTGTCCTGGCTGGGTGCGGTGGCTCACGCCTGTAATCCTAGCACTCTGGGCGGCCGAGGAGGTGGATTGTTTGAGCTCAGGAGTTCGAGACCAGCCTGAGCAAGAGCGAGACCCCATCTCTACTAAAAAAATAGAAAGAAATTAGCTGGACATCTAAAAATATAGAAAAAATTAGCCGGGCATGGTGGTACATGCCTGTAGTCTCAGCTACTCAGGAGGCTGAGGCAGAAGGATCCCTTAAGCCCAGGAGTTTGAAGTTGCTGTGAGCTAGGCTGACGCCACAGCACTCTAGCCCAGGCAACAGAGTGAGACTCTGTTTCAAAAAAAAAAAAAAGAAAGAAAGAAAAGAAAACCTTGTCCTTACACATTGTGTCCTACATTTGCTGAAGTCAAATACTGGAAAGACCACGCATTTTACAGTTAAGAACCATAGGCTTAAGTCCTGATTCTTCTGTGCAATTGTGGGTAAAATATTTAACCTCTCTGAACCTCAGTTCCTACAATAAAGATAATGCCTACCACAAGGGATAGTTTAAAACATGCAACAAGAATATATATATATATATATATATATATATATCAGTGTTCTGTAAACTCTTTGCAAACCATTGTAACAAATGAATATTTATGATTTCATAGTTTAGACCTAAGAATTGAGGAGGGCAGGAGATACGTGTCTTAAGAAAATCATAAGAACAGGCTGAAAATAAATTTCTGTGGATTTCTTTTTCATTTACAAATCAGAGTTTAGAAACTGCATAGGACGTAGAGCTAGCGAATCATCTCCTCTTCCAATGGGTTTAAGACAGCTTGGACTAAGACATTCCTGCTCTCCTCTTGGAATATTCTCCCTTTGCCATACCACTTTTTCTTGTATTTGCCAGTTTTTCTTTGATGAGGCAAATTAATGGAGGAAAAGACTCACCTTGATCTCGTATTTGTCTGCACTTAAGAGGATGTAGTCTCCAGGGCTGTGCAAGAGAGACTTGACTTTGCACCTCTGCAAAACCACCTGCAAATATAAATATCCATGTTATGAAAGATCCTTTTAATGCTGTTGCTGTCCTGATTTTATTTTTTTAATTAAAATAAATGAGGTTGAAATGATATTATGCTAGAATAGCTAAGCTATAACTCTATTACCAAGTTAATCTCTACTAAGATTTTTACTACAACAAGAATCTGTTATTAACAGTATCTAAAAGTGCCCAATGTTAGCAGCATCAATCTTAGCTTTAGTCTAGAAGCAAACATTAGGATGATTTTAAAAATTATAAAATGTGACCACAGAAAATAAAAGGAACTGAAAAGAAAAAAGTCCATAGACACTAAAGTAGATGCAAATGATCTGCTTCCATAACTATGTGCATTATATAAAGGAAAAAGCAATGGACTTGGGACCAGAATCTGCCATATACTTCCTTTGCAATCTTAGGCAGAACCATCTAAACTCTTTGTTTCTGTTTCCTCATCTTTAAAATAGGAGACAAGGCACCTATCATCTTATCTCATATAACTGCAGTGAGGATGAAATAAAACAATGTAAATAATAGTAATAGTAACATAATACAAACTAACATTCCACTAGCACTTGGGATATCTATAAACACTACATTCTAGTTACTTTTGTAATAAATCAGCATAAAGTGAAAGGGGAGGCAGGGTTCACTCACTCAAAAGCCTGGATTGCACATCCAATTGAAATGGAGAGACCTGCTACTAAGTATCAGGCACCTTAGTGGGTGCTATCCCAACATCTCCTTTAATGTTCACAGGAACATTTAGCAGATGATAAACCTCAGGTCCTGAAGAGAGGAGTAACTTGTCCAAGACATAACAGTGTCCTGGCCCCAAGTTTACTGGGTTTCCCATAACACCAAATTGCCTTACAACTTTTATTTAAAAACTTAATGTGCCCAATACATAATTATTAATCATCTCACAACTGCTCTACTTTTAGCATCATCTATTTCAAAAAAAGACATAATCTTCCACCCAATCTAAAACCCACCAGTCATCTCTGACTCTCTCTTCTTCTTTGTTTCCCACAATCAATCAGCAAGTTTAGGTAGGTTACCTTAAAGATATACCCTTCACTGGTGCCCTTCCCTTTCTTTATTGCCACCTCAATCCAAGTCCTGGGTATCTTCTGTTTAGACTACTGCTGCAAAGGCTAACAGGTCACCCTGTATCCACTTGTGCCCCACTGTATTCTGCACTTAGCAGTTAGTTTCTTAACATAAATCACACCAGACCCTTGTTCAGAACTTGTAGATTGCTTCCTAGTACACTTATGATATCCACCATCCTTATCATGGACTCATAAATCACACATGATGACCACCCTTTACCTAACTCCCCCAACTACAGCATGACTCCACTGTCCTCCTTTCAGGTCATCAAATGTTCAAGTTCTTTCCTATCCCAGGCCTGTGTATAAACTATGACCCCTGAAACCCTCCTTCTGCCACTCTTTCCCCAGCAACCCTATTCATTCTTCATGCTTTGCCCCTTCTCAAAAAGCTTTCCCTAAATGAATTATTTTCTTACACTTTCTCATACAACACTGTACGTTTCCTTCACAGAACTTGGCACAATCTGTAATTACATATTTACTTGTGAAATTACTGTTTAACAACTACTTCTCCAGACTAACATCCATAAGGGTAAAGCCTAGGTCTATTTTGCTCACTCCTGTATCCTCAGCTCCTCACAGAACAGCATGATAAACTTAAGAAAAGTGCTTCTGCATGGCATATCCATTATTAATATTGCATTTGATTCTCACAACAATCTTGTTCTGAAAACATCACAGTATTTTAAGAGTCTGTACATCCTTCACCTTCTTGCAAGCACTATTTTTTCAAAATGAAAATTGCTTTTCTGATTTAAAAAGACGTTCATTCTAAAGGGAAAAAAGCACCCACAATCCCAACCAGAAATAATCAACCTTCAAAATTTTGATGCATAAACACATTCAGAAACTGGTATCACATGCTACATATTTTTTTGTATGTAACCAATTTATTTGCCCCTTCTACCCACCTAATATATTGGGGGTATCTTTCCATGTCCATTGGTTATTCATTTTAAACTATTACTATGTACCTCTACATGCTGGTCACTGTTGTACACCATCATGCTTGGTATTGTACCTATTACATCTTATGACTCATCTACCACTTAGTAGGCATTGTCTACCATGCTCCACTTCTCCTCCCCAAAAAGCGTGACATCAATAAGATTTCTTTCATGTTTTCCTACCTTGGTGACCCATTCCGTGTGCCCGGTGAGTGTGTTGAGGCATGTCCCAGCAGATAAAGCCCATACTTTCACAGTGAAGTCTGCAGAGCCACTCACCAAGATATCCAGTTCATCATTGTAGTCCACACTAAACACTAGTGTATATAACATGCAGAAAGTTAAAACTTGTCTCTGTCAGTGGGTCTTTTATAATAGAGTTCAATAACATCTATTTTCCCTAGCTACCCAATTATGTAATTTTCCCAACAGAGACACTGTTAAGAACAGTGCTACTCAACCAGCAATTTTATGATGAAAAAACTATTTCAAAATTGTTATCATTATAGATTATTCTAAGGTTGGAAAGTCCCAGGAACATTACAACATCTTTTATCTGCGATAGCTTCAGAATGAGAGGCAAAACCAGTGTCGGAGATAATGGCATTCCTTCTTAGGACTGTCTAATACTACACAAAAACTTTATCTAGCTTACGCAGAAAACAGAACATATGTGGCCCTGTTCAGATATGCACTAACAATAAGACCAAATGTAAAGAAAGTAACCTGCAAAACAGTATCCAGACCCAAGAAAAGCCAGTGTAAAGAGAAAAAAACCAAAGAATCTCAAAGGTCGGACTAAGTCATTTACTCAAAATAGTGTCTGAATTTCTTCACAGCTATAGTCCTAACACCTAAATCCATGTCTACAGTATAGTGAGTACTCAAATATGCCAAGCTCTAAAGGAACACTGGAGACCCAGCGATGAAGGCAGGGACCCTTCTTTTAAGGAAGTCAGTCTAAGTGTGGGGTGGAGGAAGAAGTCCAGAAAAAATAAATGTTTACCTCTTGCTAGGGGAACACCAAGGAGAATGACTAACTCTGCCCAGGGGTATCAGGGAGGACTTCAGGGAAGAGGCGATATTGGAGATGGGCCCTGAAGGATGAGTAGAGTTTATCAAGAAAAGAAAAAGAATATTGCAGGTAGAGGGAATAGCAAAGGCATGAAGTTAAGAAAAACCACAGCAATGTCCATGGAACAGTAAGGAGAAAATTGTTTAGAGCAGGGCTCTCAAAGTTGATCAGGAATAAAATCAACCAGAAGTTATGGTACATCTTGACATTGTGGAATATTACACTCAGTTTAATATATTAAGTTCCATACTAAATCATGCACCTTCAAATATTAAATTTCTAAAACAAACGAATGGTAGCAGACAGCAATGGCCAAAGAAGAACACATAGGAGGAAAAATAAAATGAAACGAAAAATATTTGTTTTCATCAGCAAAACAGCTAGGTTTACTTCAAAGAATTACTGAGCACCAGGTACAGTGCACAGAACTCAAGATGTAAGGGTGAACAAGACAGGCAGGATCGCTGTCTTTATGGAGCTTATAGTCTGGTGGGGAAGTAAGATTATCATACTTACTTGTATGATGAGTGGTATGACAGTATTACAGGTTATTGGGAAATCTACAGCAGAGGGACCCAACCTGTTTAGGGAGTCCCAGAAGGCTGCTCATAAGTGTGATGCCTAACAGCAGAGACTGTGACTCTCAGAGGCTAAACCAGTGGGTAAACAGGGAAAGGAAGAAGGGAGCCACAGCACAAGAGGCTGGGAAATAGCTCATTATAATTTCTACAAGAAACTCCAAAATAAAATACAACAGAGGGAGAAGCTCAAGTCTCAAGGCTATATTCAAATGACTCGTTTTCTGCAAAATAAGACTGCTAAACATTTATCAGGAAACATTCAGGTAACTGTTTATTTCACCTTATCTCTAAGTGGTAGCTTGTTTTAATCAATTATAGACCAAGCTTAAATTGGATATAATCTGTACAGATCACAAAATATGGGAACCACCATCACTCCAAAGGACTTTCAGCCCTAATTCTACAAATAAAATGAACTAAATTTAAAAGTAAAGGCCTTACTCAATTTGGAGGTATGAAATCTGATAAAAGTAAAGGGGACTGACTTCAACAGGACATAAATGAAATAGGAGAGAAGGAGAACTATCCCTCTCAGCATAAGGGTACATAGAATTCTGAGTTTTAAAATAGGCCAAGAAGCAGCAAAATTAGGGAAAATATTCCAAATAAGAATAACTGAAATAAAGAGAAATAAGTGTAGCGCCTGTGAAAAAGGGGGGGAAAAGGCAGGTTAAATTAAAAAAAAACAAAAAAACTTCACATTCTTGGCTCCAGGCTTTAAGGGATGTAGCTAAAATAATTATAAAAACCCTTGAAAAAGGGCAACCCACCCGCCCCCGTGTGCCCCCGGAAATGCTGGGTTCTGGCTCCGGAACTCCACTCCCAGCAGGCCACAGTGTTGTCAAAGGAGCCTGTCACAAGCTTCTGTTCATCGAACTTCACCGCTGCACAAGTGTGGGTCTGGATGCCATAAACACACTGCCCTGTGCTCACATCCCACAGCTTTGCAGACAAGTCATCTGACCCTTCAAGAGAAAAACAAGGAGGTTAATAAGAAAACAGATGCAGTAAAAGGAAAATCAATCCTAAACCATGGTATTCTTCAAGGAGAACCTTAATGGTCCCTTCTTCTAGCATCCCCACTTTATGGCTTAAGAAACCAAAGCATGATGACTTGCTCAGCCACCAAAATGGTATTAAAAGCACTGGGACAGAATCCAAGCTTTTTGGTTTAGTCCTTTTCCCTTAACTTTCCAGGCTATAAAAGTGTATTACACTAAAGCATCCCTTGGTGCTTCCACTTGAAAATTTTGATAAATCCTTTGCTATCAAGAGCTCTCCGGATCTGAGCTTGAATTGATGGATATTACCTATAACTGCATGTTTACACTTGCATGCTTGTCCATTACCCAACAGCTGTGAACAAGTAAGGAATGCTGAATAGTAAAGCTGTCTGAAATGTATTCCACTCCAAGGCAAGTTAAAGATAAACCTCAGATCATGAGCTACATTCTGCAAAAGCTAACTGCTAATTGTTGAGCCATCTTGAAATTTATTAAAGAACCTCAAAGAAAATCAGGGATAAATTATCCCAGACAGTCACAACAACTCAACAAAGAGTTTGCAAAAAGCCTCTTAAGATTCCATAGGAAAAAGTAGGTTTCATTTCTGCCTCTGATGAAAATTCAATACTAATCATGGTGATAAATTCAGAACTTTGCTTTAAGTTTAAAATCATAATGATTAATTCATGCCTCACAATATTCCTTTAATAAGATTATGTAAAGAAAAAGACATTTTTGAGAACACATTAAATACAGCCACTATGATAAGGACATAGTATCCCAGGAAAGCACCAAATGACCAGTTTTCAAAAAAGCTGACATGACTAAATAAATAATGCCAGTCACAATTCCACCTTTAGCCAAGAGCCACTACTTCAGACAATGGAAAAATGGCCATAATTTAAGAAAGAG
Organism: Eulemur rufifrons; assembly: GCF_041146395.1. Classification (NCBI taxonomy): domain Eukaryota; kingdom Metazoa; phylum Chordata; class Mammalia; order Primates; family Lemuridae; genus Eulemur; species Eulemur rufifrons. Next base: position 273,292,477 of record NC_090989.1, read on the forward strand.
CATGAATTTTAATCTGGGAAAACTCTATGAGAGCATAATTATATTTGTTCTCACTTTAATATTTAGGATTCAGTTTCCCTCTGTATAAAAAGGGGGGTAGGACTCAGTTGGTAGACATGGGCATGTGAGACATCAGAATCATTCTGGAGAGCTTTATCAAAACACACAAGCAGGGCTCTATCTCCAGAGATTCTAATTTAGAATATTTGAGGTAGTGTGCAATAATCTTAAAAGTCTGCAAGGTGATTCTACCTCCTCAGCAATATTTTGAGAACCAGTGGTCTCAAACAGTTCTGTCCCATAGAAACAATGCAAACCACATATGTCATTTAAAATGTCCTAATAGTTCCATTAAAAAAGTAAAAAGAAATGGGTGAAAATAATTTAACTATTTCAAAAATATCATTTCAATATAAAATCAATATAAAAATTATTAATGAGATATTTTACATTCTTTCACATTCTTAGTCTTTGAAATTCCAAGTCTTTGAAATCTCAAGTACTCAAAAGGCATATGGGGCTAGTGGCTACTATACTGGTCAGCACTGCTCTAGATATTCTTTAAGGTCCTTCGGATTAGGCATTTTGTGACTGTATTCCTAAGGAACTAGAGTAGGAAAAGAAATCATTTTAGGTCCTATATGAGCTTGGTTCTGATTTATTACCAGTGTTCAACTGGGGGTCTCATTCATTCAACATGTATTTATAGAATTTCTGTGTCAGACAGGGCTCCTGCTCTCATAGCACTTAGTCTACTTGGGCCTACTTTATTTAGTCTTTTTGACTTTGGGAAGACAAAAAGGCTAAATAAGCAATAATAATTTGGCACAGTAAGTAGCAGGGAGTACAAAAGCCCATAGCAAATACAAGGAGGGGATAAAAAGAGAAAATGTCTCAGGTAAAGCTCTATTGAGTTTATGATTGTGCTCCTCAACATGTGGGTGTTCTATGAACATGTCCAGTAGCAGCATGATTGGTTCCTCAACTATATCCCCCTTTTATTTGCTTTTAAGCTGGGCTTTGGCGTGGGATTGTTTGAAGAAGGGATTTCATGGCTTAAAAAAACTTTTAAGTTTTAACTAGTTGAAATTCAAGTTAATCAGGCCAAATAAAAAAAAAAAGGAATAAACAATGTATAGTAGAGGTCAGCAAAATTTTTCTGTAAAAGACCTGACAGTAAATATCGTAGGCTTTGCGAGCCATACAGTCTCTGTTGCAATTACTCTATTCTGCTAGATCTGGCCCACAGTCCATAGTTTGCCAATCCCTGGCATATACCTAGTGAAGTAACTATTAAGTATCTCTATATATTACATAAAAATATGTGAATAGCCACTGGGGCCAATTCATAAAGAACTATTTGGAAACATTCTAAAAACTGCCTATGAATTATTTACAATGCTTGTTAAAATGCATTGCCTAAAACATGAACATGGTTATAAAAACACTTCAGTCTGACTGGGAAATGGTGGCAAGGTTAGGCTAGAGAACTGGGTCAGGAGGATGTTTAACTATGACCTCATTTGCATTTCTGAAAGATCACTATGGTTATATCATGGAAAAATGGTTTGAAGTGGGGCAAAACTATTAATAGAAGGAGGCTAGGTAAAAACTAGGAAGATAAACAAAATATGGTATATACATACAGTGGAATATTATTCAGCCTTAAAAAGGAATGAAATTATGACAAGTTAACAACACAGAGTCCTTAAAGACAGGCTAAGTGAATTAAGCTAATCAAAAAAGAAAAAATACTGGGTGATTCCACTTATATGAGGTTCCTAGAGTAGTCAACTTCATAGACAGAAAGTAGAATGGTGGTTGCCACAAGCTGGAGGGAAGGTGGAATGGGCAGTTAGTGGTTAACTGATACAGTTTCAAGTTTGGGAAGATGAAAAAAGTTCTGGAGATGGATGGTGGTGATGGCTGCACAACAATGTCACCCAACGGCACTGGACCACACACTTGAAAATGGTAAAAATGGTAAATTTTATGTGAGGTATGTTTTACCACAATTTGAAGAAAAAAAAAAAAAAACTAGATCCAAACTAATTATTTAAACTAGTTTATACAGGAAAATGTTGTGCCATTCAGTTTTACAGCCTAAAGAAATATCAAAAAATAATCAGGTTGGGTTCCATTTTACAGCAGTACAAGTTCACTTTAGGAGCCACTGTTCTCTGCTCCTTTCCTGCTTTCTGTCGGCCTCCCCTCTGGACTCCCATTTGCTGCACAGACTAACCTGAAGCGAAAGAAGACTAAATAAATGCGGACTCTTACATTTCATGAAAGGAAAAAAATCTCTCTCAATTCAAAAAATAGAATGAAAACATTAGTTTGATATATAAAAAAAAGTCAGGGATGGGTATGTAACACAGATAGGCAGAAAAATGAGCTGTAACCCAAATGGAGCAAACTATCTTATCAAGTTAAGTTTAAATATTTAACTGGTAGAATCATATCTCAACCCTCAGCCACTTCTCTGAGGCATTTGACTCTGTTGGCCAACTGAATAAACATTTACCAGTGCCTCTTTAGAACCGGCTATCATTCTCCTTCTTGAAACTCTCTTCATCATCGTCCTGTTTCTTTCACCTCTCTCCCTTCTCCAAGTACACTTTTCAAGGATCTACCCTAGATTCTATTCTTTTTCCTCTCTAAATCTCCTTTAAAAATTTCACTGCTCCAGGCATAGCTGTGATGATGTCTTTCTCTCTAGTCCTGAGTACTCTCCAAAGCTGACCCTCCATTTCCAAATACCGTGGGAACTTTCACTTAGAAATATAATGGGCAACTGAATTCAGTTCATCACAAGTTGAACCCCATCTATCCTCTCAAATTTATTCCCTCCTTTTCTAGTCTTGTTATTAGTACTACTATCTTCCCAGGCATAGAAAGCTAGCAACCTAAGCCATTTCTGAAATCTCTCTTCTTACCACATACACACTCCATTGCCAAATCCTGTCAATTCTACTTTAATGACTGTTCTTCAACTGCTCTTTTCTTAAATCTCTGTATTCAGAGTCCAGAGTGCTCACCATGGAACTGCAGTCTTTTTTAAAATCTCCACCCTTACTATCCTAAGTCTAGACCTATTTGTCCCTACCGGATAGTACTTTAATTTGCAAGCTCTAATTTGTCTATGTCGGAAGGTCTTAATAGGAGTAGTATCATATCCTAAGAGAGTATTTTAGAAATTTGTGGGGGTGGTTTCAATTGTCACAATGGTGGAGGTTGGGGGCATTACTGGCATCTATTGGGCAGAGAGGTCAGAAATGCTAGATAACCTGCAATATTTGGGACAGTGTAAGAAAAGAATTGTCTTACATTTTGTATGACATTCTTGATGGTTCTACCAGATAGTCATAAATGAAAAGCTTATTTTTAGTTATCTAAGCCTATTTGTTTTAGAAAGCATATTTGCAGTTTAATTATATACTGAATATTCTGAATGCAACTACCGGGTAAATTGAGGAAAAATGTACTTTACTTTCTTGGGAACTTTGTAAAGAGTTTTCCACCAATTGAGAAGATCGTATCACTGACAGTATCCATGACACAAATACAACATGCATTTATAGCTGTCATGTTCACTGTGACACTACATGTATCTGCAAACATCTGATTACTGTCTTCAAACATAGCCATACTTTAGCACTACATGTTTAAACGTGTATTATGTTAAATTATAGCCCCCTTATTTCCCCTCTGGATCAGAGGTCAGGCATTATATCAATTTCGAAAACATATGTATATGTAGGTAAGTTATTTCTATGAATATAAGGTAAGAAGATATTGTAAAATATGTTATAAAAAGAGGACCTGGGTTTGACAGAAATAAGAAACACTGGTCTACTTTAACCCTTGCCCTTTTTCTGTTCAGAAATCTTCGATGGCTTTCTTATTGCTTACAGAAAATTGTCTAAACTCATGTTCCCAGCATTCAAGGCTATTAACATAGCACAGGCCCATTTCTTCTGATAATATTCTGAGTCCCTATAGTATAGGAGTTCCTACTTACACTCTATGAGTCCAAGTGAAATGAATTTTCTTTATTTTCCTCCAACATGCTCCATGCTTAGTGCCTTCCATGCCTTTGCTAATGCTGATCATCTTCCCTTACTCAGTATCTCATTTCTCTGAAGTCTACCATTCTTTAAGCCCCAACATAAACACTGTTCAAATTTCCCAAATGAAGAAATGACTCCTTTCTCCTTTCTCCATGATTTTTCCCCCGTTCAATTCAACTGTATCATTTTATTTTAGTTCTTTCACAGCTCTTGTTTTTCTTATTCAACTATAAGCCAGAGGTCATAATCCAGCAGCTCATAGGTTGACTATGACCAAACCACAATAGTTTAAAAATCTGAATAATACATTTTAAAAATTCAGACTATTTCACAAAAATCTAGATTTGAGGCTTCCCTTAGAAAGATCTGGCAACCTGAATCCCACATGGCAACAATTTACGACACGGGAATAGCAACTAGAGTATTCTCTGATTTGCCATAGTCCATGCAGAGACTTTTACATAAGTCAGGTCACTTTATTGATCCCAATGTGTATAATCTCTGAGGAAAGAACTGCTCTAATTCACCTACGTATGCCCTCACATTGTTTTTCAAATGGTAGGCATTTCATAAATATCTATTGAACAGCACAAAGGCTCTGTTCCTTGCTTACCACTTCAGAAATAAACTGCGGAACAGAACGATAACTACCTCAATCTACACCATGTCAATTTTTAGCATAAGCCATCAATCTCTTTAGTAATACCATGTTATTGCTTGCTCAAGGCACTAATCTGAGTCACTGTAAATTTACTGCCAAATTCAGGATTTCCCAATTTGACCACAGTGAAAATTCAATCTCTTAAGTAACAAGATGACACAAACACACGTATAATTCTGTGATGAATATATCTCTCATTAGTAATAGTCCCAGAGATGCTGCTGTTAGAAAAATTAAACTAATGCTTTGGATTATTTTCAATAGCTACAGTACAGCATAATTCTGAAAAAGCAAACCTGATGAATTTAATGAGAATAAAAATCACATCACATATAGACCCATCTAGAGAATAAACTTAAAATGCAGGATTGGGTCCACTTATTGTAGGTATTAACTTTCCAGGTAGTTAGAGAATTCAGTGAATATTTCCCATTTACTTCTGCTCCAAGGAGGGTTTTATTGCATTGCAAAAGTAAAGTTTGATGAGAGAAGGAAAAAACTTTAAAAAGCTAACGGTGGTTGTGAAAACGAGTCAACTGCAAGTATTTCACTAAGTGGGAAAGAGCTCCAGTTCCAAGACAATACTGCATCCCAATCTTTAAAAATACCCACCATAAATCATGAGGCAAAAAGGACATGGAAAAGCCATCACCACAACTGGGAAAAGTATAGCAAAGTATAGAAGAACCAATGACATTGCTGCAATAATCAGGCTTGTAAGACAGGGAAAATAATGTAAAAGTGAAGTAACTTCAGGATAACAAACCAAACCATGAAATGCCTTAAAAAGAATGTTTATTTTCTATAACTGGCAAAGTGGCTAGCATTTCAGAGAACATATCACCACATGGGAAAACATATACCCTTAATGAATAAAGAAATGCAGTTTTCAAACAATCTTGAGGCCAGGCGCAGTGGCTCATGCCTGTAATCCTAGCACTTTGGGAGGCCGAGGCAGGAGGATCGCTCGAGGTCAGGAGTTCGAGACCAGCCTGAGCAAGAGCAAGACCCTGTCTCTACTAAAAATAGAAAGAAATTATATGGACAACTAAAAATATATATAGAAAAAATTAGCCGGGCATGGTGGCGCATGCCTGTGGTCCCAGCTACTCAGGAGGCTGAGGCAGGAGGATTGCTTGAGCCCAGGAGTCTGAGGTTGCTGTGAGCAAGGCTGACGCCATAGCACTCTACCCTGGGCAACAGAGTGAGATTGTGTCAAAAAAAAAAAAAAAAAAAAACAACCCAATCTTGAGAAATGATACATCTCTTTTAACTATTAAAAATATTAAAATTGAGTCTGCTGAGACTCTGAAGGAGAAACAAGTTACTTAAGTCTGCCCTGGGCATGGCATCAATTCAATCTATCTGGAAAGGACACTAACAGGAGCTATAAAATCATTCATACTTCTGGATCTGGCAATTCTACTTTTAGGCATCTAACCCAAATAATTCAAGGGGGAAATAAGCAATGCAAATAAACACAGTCATAAAAATAGAAACAATCTGAATATGCAGTAATTTGGAAATGGCTAAATAATGATTGATTACACACAGGAACAGTTTATATTTATTAAAAATGACAACTATGTAGTTTAGGTAATACACAAATGTTTACTAGAAGTTATCTTGGATGAAAAAAAGAACATCAAGTATCCCTTTATATCATATAGAATGTAAATAAATAGGCACTGGGATCATTGATAAGAACTGCCTGGAGCCATTCTAAACACCACCTAACAATTATTTATATTGCCTGTCAAAATGTATTCACTAAAACATGGGCACTAAGCCCATGGACCATAAGCATATGTAGAAACATATGCCTACAATAAATGAAAGCTAGCATACATAATTCTTAAATTTTAATGATTATACTGTTTTATAAAATTATTTAATTGCCTAGTTTAAAATCATCCAATTCTTTGTTCCCATGCCCAAGCTTTCAACTTCTATTTCTCCTTAGAATCACAGGATTTCAGAGCAAGGAAGAAATATCTCCCTTCCATATTTTACAGACAAAGAAATAAACACAGAGAGGTCAAATAATTTATCCAAAATGATCTAATTACTTGCTACCATTAACACCAATTTTTCCACTGTTTTTTCCCAAAAATCATTGCTGACAGCAAAACAAAATTAACCAACACGTAGAACTGTACATGGAGAAAAAGCATAGAAAAAAGTAATCTACAGCTTTCTGATTCACATGTTTAAAAGAATATCTGAAGCTTTCTTCTTGTAAAACTTTACAATGATTGTCTTCTCTAGAGGGAAAAAAGAGGATAAAGGAGGAAAATCCACTCAGGGATGAGGAAAAAAATGCCATTGTAGATACCTCATATAATCAACACTTGCCATTCTCAAACCTGAGGAGTAGTTTATTATTAAGTTTGCACCCTATGAAATACAAAAAAACAGTTCCAACGTCTCTTACCTGTACAGAGAAGTCCATCTTTGTAGTAAAGTGCATACACTCTGGCACTGTGTCCAATTAATGATGAGGTTTCAAAGGCTTCATGGTCCTCCAGTTGCTTCATTCTCAAAATAGCCTTCAAATAAACCTTCTTCCAGTGCAAAGCGTCCTGAACAGAATCATCTATCTGCCAGCCCAAATTTTTACATGCAGTCTGCCACACCTCTGTACAGGCACTTATCACCTTATTCCACTGTTTAGAGACGAGGCAGCACGTGAGTAAAGTCTGAGGATCAAGCCATTTTAACAAATAAAAACTGAGCTCCAGGGGAAGGAGTTTGAGGAAGTCCCGCTTGAGGAGAGTCTCCAGGTTATTGGAGAGATGCCTGAGCTGGACTGCCCCACTCAGACTAATCAGGTGATCCAGAGTTTCATTTTTCTGCAAGTCCGTCAGAGAAAGAAATGTAACAGAAATGTTATCAAGCCATGTCTCAAAGTCCTTTCTCTCCATAAGGTTATGGAAAAATTTACCTGTGGCACATCAAAATATTGTATTAGTTCTGCTCAAAAAGACCGTTCAAGCAAGACTGCTAACAAATGAAGTATTAAAAATTAGTGTAAAAAACTTGGCATTACAACTTTATGCTTAGTTATTACAACTTTACAGTTAATACACTATATTTATCTGAAAATTTTCCATGCACACAAAAGAAAATACATTTGAGAAAACATACTTTAACAAATCATGACCTCCAAGACATAAGTCAGTGAAACAGGATGGTGTGCGTGACTTGTTTCTTTTGAAGTCTAGCACATGCTACATGCATCTTCACAGTAAAATAAAAAGTATTCATTCATTATAAAACAGTGTGTTCTCAATACATCCCTTCCCCATCAAAATCATTATAAAACTATTTCCTTAATGAATCTATTTGGGCACTAAAATCACAAAAATAAACACCAGGATGTGACAACCAGAAAGCAAGTCACCAGAGCAATAACCTGAGACATTAGTTACCATGCTAGACACAATCTGACCTGTCACCAAAATCAAAGAACTATTTGCTTTTGCAATGGATGTTCCGGTGAAAAGGTTTGGGGCAGAAAGATAAGCAGGTGTAGGAAGTTGTGTGGCCTCGAGTATTCTGGTTCTTCCACCTCCTTTATGGCCCAGCCTGTTTAGAACAGGAATTACCAAAGACCTTATTTTGCCTAATAGTCTGTTTCTATAAGCCTCATATGAGCTAGTAATCACTCTTAACCACGTGCCCCAGGGAGCCATGAAGGTCCTGGAAGCATGCATAAATAAGGCAAGTTAATAATCCTGATGCTTACAAAATACAAAACACCAGAAACAGGTATCATAATCTTCACGTTACAAATGAGGAAACTACAGGTCGGAGAAGGTAACTGATTTGCTTACAAAGAGCTATTAAACAGCAGAAGAGACTGGAGGTCAATTCTCTCCAGATCAGTACACCAAGTTCGCTTGCTCTCTCTCTCTGAAGTCAGTGATAACTAGGAGAATACAACCTGGTGATGTGATCTAGGGGTACTGTATCTATCTGTATCTGATTAGACCATTTTCCCCTTTAGGAGAATAACCAATTGCTCCAGAACTAACTGTGACAAAAAAGTTTTAAAGTATCCTGCATTAGTGTCAACAGGTGTCAACCCACTCTTAACAATGGGGACTAAACTAATGAAAGAGAACAAAAACTAACGCAAACCACTAAAAACTATTCTCAAGACTGGCCCTGTGCTGATAGAATTTAATGCTCGGTGATGAGTATATAGGGGTTTATTATTCTCTTTATTTTCATATATTTCAACATTTCCATGATTTAAAAAAAAAATCTTTCCTTCTATTCTAATTACTTGGTTTCTCACAAGACTGACATACTCATTTTAAATCTTATGTCCAAATTAATGTGGAAGAGGAAAATTAATTTCTTTCCAGACATGTAACCTATATCAGGCCTACACAAGAAGCAAGATCTCATCCACCAACTTCATTAATATAAGGCAAGTAAAAATCTTAAGTTTCTAATATCAAATTTGCCAACAATGTCCTTGGACAAAAAACAGTCTGATTTATTAGGAGACGCACTCAAACCTTCCAATCACATCATCTGCTGTCTACTAGTTTTGGTCTCTGGAACCCTAGACTTCAAGATAATATCCTTGAAACTGAAGGGTTTGGGCTAGAGACAATTTATTAATTTATATTAAGGATTTACATGGCTGCCAAAATATAATCAGTTCACTAAAAGTTTTATCAATTTATCACACAGTAACAAGTCCCTTCCTTCCTCTGAATCCCCAAAACCCTCTATAAAACATGTCTGGAAAATCTCTACTTTAAAATTAATCATTCACAATAAGACAAAACAACCCTTTTCTGTGGGCATCTGCACAATATCACAACAGCTAGTTAATTAATACTGGTTAACTAAAAACACACAGCAAAACACCTGCCCTGGAATTACATATTACAGTGAAAAGCAGGGGAGACTTCCTCCATCACATCCACTCTCGAACACTACAACACACATCTGTCGTACAAATGCTTATATTTTATGTAAGCTGAATTGTAACTTAAATGGCCACATGGCAAATTTAAAATATCCATTAAAACATTATCAGGTTCCCATTATTCACAAATATCTAAGAGACATCCTACAACATGCCAAATTAATGTGCCCATGACATTTACTGAAGATTATGGGCCAAGCTTCCCAGTGAGCACCTGTAAAAAGCCCAGTCACTTCTGTAATTTATATATTCTCCTAATTCATAATTAAATTATTTTTGTACGCCACGTGTGGTGGCTCATGCCTGTAATCCCAGCACTCTGGGAGGCTGAGGCAGGAGGATTGCTTGAGGCCAGGAGTTTGAGATAAGCCTGGGCAATAGCAAGACCCAGTCTCTACAAAAAATAAAAAAAACAAAATTAGCCAGGCATGGTGGCACACACTTGTAGTCCCAGCTACTCGGGAGGCTAAGGCAGCAGCTTAAGCCCAGAAGTCTGAGGTTGCAGTGAGCAATGATGATGCCACTGTATTCTTGGCTGGGCAACTGAGTGAAGCACAGTCTCAAACAAAAAAAAAAAAAAGAAATTTTTTTCCAACTCTTACATTACAGATTGGTCTTCAGGCTGCTTAACCCCTAATGGAAGGCTTTTTCTAGTTCATCTCTGACTATGAAAAAGGCATCTTCTTTTTTAATAAAGCAGTTTCCATTAACTCTACAGAATGCACTATTAAAAAACACCAACTTTTACTTTTCTAAAAGAATCAACTGACTTTGGAGGGGACTTTCTTAAGGTCATAGGTCCAAGCTGAACTCTTTTACAGAGCCTCTAGGAATAGCATGTACTGGTAGCACAAGGTCCCCAGGGGGAAACCTCAGGAAGTGGGATTTCAGTTCAACATGAGAAGCAGCTTTTCAATTTCAGAGCCTGTCAACAATGGAATAGCTGCCTTCAGAGCGGTGAGCTTCCCATTACTGTGAATAGTCAAGGACAGTGGTACACAGAGGCAGAATGTGATAAATGAAAATGCTCTGGAAGGCAGTCAAACCTTCTACTGATTCAGCCCCTTCCTATGTGATCATGAGCATGTTCAACAAACTTCTAAGCTTCAGTGTTGTTATCTGTAAAATGAAGCTATCACCCAACTTGAGGATTGTGACACTCAGAAATAAAGCCTTGACATGCTTACTTAGCACAGTGGCCAGACTAGGGTAATTTAAATGGTACTTTTTGTTAGTCTTATTCTTGTTAATATCTGGCAGGAAAGCTTTTTGTAGCACTGAGGCTAGAATGGACATGACCACTAACATCCCTTTCAACACTATGATCTTACAAAGTTATTCTTAAAAATATCTGGAAGAAAAACTCAAGGGCTCAAACTTACTAGGGGGTTAATTGTATAATTAAGAGCAGTTATTGTCTTGAGGCTATGATGTTTCACTAGGTGCCTTTTCCTCCCTACCCTACCCACATCCCGTTTTCCCACTGCAGAGTAAACAACTGCCCTCCCACTCTATTAACAATCACAAAGTTCTGAGGAAACAGACCATGTGATGAAAAGACTCCTAAATTGGGAGATGGGAGCCTGGGTGCCTGGGTTTGGTCTCTGGTTCTGCCATTATTCCCCTATGTTCCCTTAGGCAATCCTCGTACCTATGTTGGTTTCAAAGACTAAAATACTACTCTAAACATTACTTCATTTGATCTTCACAACCTCAAGGAAGTATCAATAATGCTGCCCTTAACTAACCAATGAGGCAATTTATGGCTCAAGAAGTGGAGTGGCTTTCCCAGAGCTGCTCATGAAGTAGCAGGTTCAACATCTTGCCCAGCCCCTACCATCCCCAAACCAAACCAAACCTATACCTCTAGGCCTTATGAGAGACAAGACATTCTGGATAAAACAGTGTGAATGTGTTTTCCCCTCCTATTCCACCAGAACCTAACCTAGTTGAGAGTGAAAGCAAGATATTCCTTGCTGTTGTCAAGGAAGACGCTTCATCTTTCCCCTTATCAAGCATAATCAGTTAAAGAGCACAGAGGCTTTGAAAATGTATACATATCTATAAAGTAACATATGCATAAAATACATTTTGAGTATTCAATAAACTGAAGACATTGGTTACCCCCCAAGAGAACTCGACAGCTGAGAAACAGGAGGGGTCCTTTTTTATTATAAACTTTTTTGAATTTCAAACCATGTGAATACATTACATTATTAAAAAAACAGCCTTTGGTTTTAAGATGAATTTTTTAAAACTTTGAAAGAATACAAACAACATTTATAAAATATGGGTTCTGCAACTCCACTTGTTGCTGGGTGACATTGGGCAAAACACTTCACCTATTTTCTCAAGCCCAATTTCCTCACTTGCAAAAATCGTAGCTATGAACAGCATTACCTACAAGGGTTTTTGTGAGCATTGAACAGGATAATGCACTTAAAGCGTTTAGTACAGTACCTGGCACACTGTAAGCCTACAATAAATGTTACCATGATTATTTAGCATTAATAGTTATCTTTGCTTTATTTCAAACAGCATCCCGCATACACACCTGTTTCCATGGCATACCCACAATTACGGAGCAGTCCCTCACAGGGACAGCACTTTGTACTTCATAAATCACCTCACCACACTTCATCATCTTTCAGACTCATGGCAGCCCTGGGACATCGTTAACTCATTCTGCAGCTAAGGAAACTGAGGCACTAGGAGGTAGGAACTCCGAAACCCTACTTTCCCATTTCTAAAATGAACTCCAGATCCCTTCAACCCGTTCGTCGCTCCCCGGTCCCTCGCTCCCTGAGCCGTGTTCCGTGCGGCACTGACCTGAGCGAGCGCCCCGGGGCCCGGGACCTCGCGCCGGGCTCACACCGACTAGGCGCGCTCGGGCCGCCAGAGCCTCGCAGCGGCCGGGTCCGCTCCGCAGCCATGGCGCCTGCAGAGAGAGAAAGACAAACAGCCCGAGGCGCAGCGGGTCAGCAGAGCGCGGGCGCCCGGGAGCCCCCTCCCCGACCGGCCCCGCCTCGCATACAGACCTAGACCTACGGCCGCCGCTCCCCGTCCTCAGCCTCACAGGGGAGCGGCTTCCGGTGCTGTCTGCGTCATCTCCGCGCGTCCCTCCGCCCCGCGGCGCCCGGAGGAAGCGGCTGCACTTCCGGCCCCGCCCGGAGGGGGATGTGGGAGGCGGGGCGTAGGGGAAGAGAGGCTAGAGGGAGGCGGAGCACGCGCAGTAAGACGCTCACTGCGCTTAGACGTGGTGGAGGCTCGACCAAAGCTTTCGTTCATACCGTTTGTCCGGATTTGCCGAGGACAGTTATGTCCCTCATCCACTCCGATCTTCAACCGACGCTGCGGCAGTTTTTCTTGTTATCCTCCCTTTACAGAGGAGAGGCTCAGAGAAGTTGAGAGACATGTCCAAATTCATACAATCCATTGAGCACCTATCGTATATCCCAAACACTGTTCTAGGGTATAGGGCTAGAGAACAAAAACACAAAAATCCTTGGCCGCCTGGGGTTTACATCTATTGGGAAGAGGAAGACAGATAAACAAATAACTAAGCAAGGCATGGTGCAAACCTTTGAGTGCTAAGGAGAAAAAGCAAGGTAAGGAGGTTGGTGAACGAAAAAAGATAGATGATGCAGACTTGAATCAGCACTTACACCCTCTGGCTGTGTCTGTGGCCTGTTTACTGAACCGCTCAGACTTTATTTTTCTCATCTGTATAACAATTAGAGTACCATCCTCATGTGATGGCTCTGAGGATTAAAGGAGATGAAGCATGCAAAGTTGTTAGCGGCAAGAACTAAAACTGCGCTAAGTCCCACGCATTCTTCTAAACACTTTATATGTATCATCTCACTCAATTCCCACAACAGCCCTATGAGGTAGTTATTATTATTAGCCCTATTTTTAGAGATGAGGAGACTGAGCTCAAAAGAGGTTCAGGTATTTGCCTAAGGGCATGATTAATGGCTGTCATAGGATTTCAACCCAAACTAAGTTCAGAGCACAAGATATCTTTGTCTCTCTGTACTGGTTCATAAACCTCATGTACACACACACACACATTCACATGTATCTTATGCCAGAATTGTCCAATAAGACTTTTCAGTAATAATGGAAATGTTCTCTCTTGGAGCTATCCAATGAGGCAGTCACTAGGCTCTTGTGGCTATTGAACACTTGAAAAGTATCTAATGTAACTGAGGAACTAAAATCTTAATTTTATTTAATTTTAATTTAAACAGCCACATGTGGCTCGTGGCTACCATGTTGAATAGCACAGTCCAATGATAGAGACGTAACACATAGACAACAAGACAGGCACATACACAGTTACTGGTAGAGCACGGCCAAGTTTCCAAGCATCCAGACTCTATCTAGAGTATTTGAAATGTAGGAAATAAAAATTGATTATGTGGGGTAGAAGTCAAGTATGGTGTCCTAAAAGTCTAATCTCAAGAGAGAAAATTTCATTTGTTAGGCAATGAGAAGCCACTGTTGAATTATAAGCCAGAGAGTGACTGAGAACATTATAAGGCATTTAGGAAGACATGGATACACAGATTGGATAACTTCTAATAAAGGGAGGGCAGTACCAGGGTAATCAAGAAAAGCAAGCACCCATATCTCTTTGCAGCAAACAGTCTCAACTCCAGTAGGGTAGGAGCTAGATAAATCAAACTGAAAAGACTAAATGGAGCTTCCCTGGAGATAATACTGTTTGCACCTCTCATAGACAAAGAAACTAAATTGTGTAAATTTAAGGCCAGAGAAGATCCAGGAGCACAATTCATAACTATTAAAGAAATTTTAATTGCAAAATATAAGTGATGTTTAATTAAATACAAGATTTATTTAAGTATTAAATTTAGCATATTTATAATAAAAGTTTTAAAATTTCCTTGCATTTGAATTTTTTGAGGTTAGATTTTCCCACTTTGTAAGAATTTCCAAGATTTCATGATGATTGTTGAGAAAACATAGCCAAATTTAATTGTAAGGAGTTATTCCTAGCCAAATCATCACTAAACTACTGTGAATGGCAGGTAGGAAGATCAACATGTAAAGGAAAAAGATGAAATATAGCCTGGCATGAGAACAGAATACTCACTATAACTACTTATGTGATGGGAACATGAAAATATGTTGACTGTTGTTTCTTTTCTTAAAATAAACTTGCTGGTAGAATGGTGTTTAATAATTCCAACACATACATGCTCCAGGAAAACAGCAAACATCAAATGCTTAGTTTCCTCAATTTAGGCTAAAATGGACTATATGCTGTTTTCCCTTTTGAGATAAACTTGTATGGGGGAGGAGTTTGGATGACTTACGATTGATTTGGTGAAGTTCTTCCATAGCTTTTACCAGGAATTCCAAATCCTTCCCAATGAGACATACATCAGACCTCACCATGTATATTTCCTTGGGAAGAAAAAAACTACACCCACTAGAGATGACAAATATTCCTTGATGTGATGTTTAGAACAGTTTTTGCATATGCATATACCAGGGAGCAGGCATTACGCCAAGAGTTTAGTTTCTTGAGATGCACGCCAAAAACCACTATATATTTCTCCTTGAGTAATGGTGCTGTGAGAGGTGATGTGAGTAACTGTTCTTTGAACTCCCACACATACTTTACCAGGAACTCAGCACAAAGACATGGGGTCAGTTTCATGAGGTACACAAGGTTGGAAGCATTTGAAGAGGTTTGCTTTTTCTATTCTTTGTTCTGGATTCACTCGAGCTGTAACAAGATCAGCACCCACTCTCCTATGCAGTCAGCAGGTATTCTGGGACAAAAGCTCAGGTTGATTGGCAAGAAACCTTATCCTTAAAGTTTGAGGCACAGAGTACTTTACTGCAATTGCTGTTAGACTGGAGTGATCCTGAGATACATTTGGGCACAGCTTGGCATCTGGACTCAGTAACTTCCAAGGCCCTGAAATTGCTCACAGACAACATGCAGGTGGGTTTCTTATAATCTTTGAAGCATTTGATATCTACTAAAATAGACTTTGAGAAAGAAGAAAGTTTCTCCTATGTGTAAATCATTAGCAGTGAGAAAATAGAAAGGAATTTGGATTATAATTGCTGGAGTTTGTTTTGTTGTCTTTTATGATTCAAAGGACATGGATAAGTAAAGATAGGAGTTAGAATTCTCCAGGGGTTAAGAGTGAGCTTTGGAATCTGATAGAGTTCAAATCATGGTTCTACCCCAACTCCTTACCCACTGTATGATCTTGGGCAAATTACTAAACCATTCAGATGCTGAGCTTCATTTTGAAGATAACCTCTCTAAAAGGGATATTACCAGGCTAAATCAGTTAAGACATGTAAAGTGCTTAGCACAGTGCCTGGCACACAGCAAATGCTCAATAAGAGTTAACTATTATTACAAGAGGCCTTGCTGATCAAAGTTCCAATGAATAGGAATTTAGTTCATTTAATATTCCCTACCTCTGTCATATTGCAATTCTGCGTATGCCCATCGAGACAGAAAATTTCCATCTGCTTTAATGAGATGAAGTAAGCTTGGCATAGGTCCATCCTAGATATCTGAAGAGGTGCTTCATATGACAGACATGTCAGATAAATTAAAAGACACTTTCAAAAAAGAGTCTGATTCACTATTGGGTTGAATTTGGAAAGTCATGCTACAAGAATTTAAATGTTTGATAACGGCAGTGTGCATTGGCCAACAAAAGTAACCACTTCATGGAAAAATAGCCCTTGACCTTTGTAATTAGAGAAGAAACTGATCCAAGTGCTTCAGTTCAAGAAAGAACATCATACAGGTTTCCTACAGGCTTTTATCACAATGATAACCACTTATTACATTATATCCATGTGTCTCCATGGTTCTTCTTTGTATCCCCAGTGTCTAATACAATGTCGTGTATATGGTAAGTAGGCTTTAATCCAAACAAGCAAAAAAACAACTGAGTAACATTTTACTCAATGTTCACTTTGAGCCAAACGCTGGAATCAGCAGCTCTTGAGAAGGTAGAGATATGATGCCTGCTGTCCAGGAGACTACAATCTAGTGGAAGAGATAGATAATAAAAATAAATAATAAAGAAACATAGAGTCTACTGCAAAGTGCTGTATGAGGCCCAAATAGGGTTCAGTGGGGAATAAAACAGGAATGGAGATGAAGCTTGAATGAGTATGTGTCTTTTTCTTACTTAGGTAACTTTCTGCAGACTTCGGACTCACCAGTGGTGTTTCATTCTATTTAATGTCATCCTATTTCATGCCTTGCTTTTTGGGGCTGACTTTGTGGAAGAATACTTTCTGCATTCTTTGCCGTATATAGATATGAAAGTTCTTGAAATTAAGGATAAGGCAAGAAAATTGAACGTGGAGCCCCTAAGAAGTAATCTCTCCAAATGTTATGTCCTAAGCCAGCCAGAGGTATGTAAAGGGAAGAACATTTTTTTGCTCTCTCTTATCTTCAGTAGCCCAGGAAATGGAACAAGACGGGACCTCATCAGGAAAACCTGGGGTAATGTGACCAGTGTCCGAGGGCACCCCATTCTCACATTGTTTGCTTTGGGAATGCCTGTTTTGGTACCTACCCAGAAAGAGATAGACAAGGAGTCCCATAAGAATAATGATATCATTGAAGGAATCTTCTTGGACAGTTCTGAGAACCAAACCCTGAAGATCATCGCAATGACACAGTGGGCTGTGACTTTCTGCCCTAATGCCCTGTTCATTCTCAAGGTGGATGAAGAGATGTTTGTCAATCTACCAAGCTTGGTAGACTATCTTCTCAATCTAAAAGAACACCTCGAAGATATCTATGTAGGAAGAGTTATCCATCAGGTTATACCCAACAGAGATCCTCGTAGCCAAGAATTTGTCCCTCTTAGTGAGTACCCAGAAAAATACTACCCAGATTACTGCAGTGGTGAAGCCTTTATAATATCCCAAGATGTGGCTCGGATGATGTATGTGGTTTTCAAAGAAGTACCCATTATGGTGCCTGCTGATGTATTTGTAGGAATTTGTGCTAAGTCCATTGGCCTTATACCTATCCACAGTTCAAGGTTTTCTGGGAAAAGGCACATCAGATACAACAGATGTTGCTATAAGTTCATTTTTACATCCTCAGAAACTACAGATGCTGAAATGCCCCTGGCATGGAAGGAAATTAATGATGGGAAAGAATGTACACTGTTTGAGACTTACTATGGGCTCATTTCCTGCAAACTTCTGACATACATTGACAGCTTTAAACGTTTTGACATGGACACCATAAAAAACAATGCAATGTATTTTGCTGATTAGAATTTCTTTGATTTTCCTTATGAATCTATTATTTTAAAGTTACCTTCTACCGTGTTATAGAAAGCATCCCTCCTTCCCCACGTTTTATGTAGTTTCCCTGAATCTTTAATCATACTTAGCAAAGGTACAAAATGTTCTTAGTGCTCTGATGTGCTCAATCTTATTGAGAACCAATTTTAAGAAATTTAAGTTGGTGTAGCATGATTCTTTTCAAAAGAAAATATTTCTTTCAGAAAAGAGAGAACATTACATTTCATTATAACCATATCTTTAACTGACAAGTAAAAGTTGTGTATATTTATAGCATACAATGTGATGTTTTGATATATGTATACATTCTGGAACGGCTAAATCAAGCTCTTTAACATATGCATGACCTCACATATCTTTGTTTTTTTTATAGTGAGAACTCTTAAAATCTACTCTCCTAGTAATTTTCAAATATATATTGCTACTAACTGCCATGACCATAATGTACTAAAGATCTTCTGACCTTATTCCTCAAGTGTTCCTAAAGTGTTTACTGTTCCTTTTTTCTGCTTAATCTAGTCTGCTGTTAAACCCCTCTATTGAACTTTTCATTTCCATTACACTATTCTTCAGATCTATGATTTTTGTTTGGTACTTTTTTATACTTTGTCTCTTTGCTGAAGTTTTCAGTTTGCTCTTGCATTTCTCTCTTGACCTTGAGCATCTTTATTTCCATTATTTTGAATTGCTGTTGGTTAAAGCACATTATCTCCCATTCACTTGGGTTAGGTTCTATAGAATTATCTTGTTCTTTTATTCAGAATGTATTTTCTTGTTTCTTTATTTCCCTTGATTCTTTCTGCACTTAATTAGATAAGACAATTGCCTTTCCCAGACTTGTCAGGCTGGCCTTGTGTAGGACAGAGATCTCAATTATCTGTCTGCCCAGAGATTTATTTATTTACTTACTTATTTTATGGTTTGTCATCATATTTCTTACTACAATTTATAATACCTTCTTTGACAATAGGTATAGCCCTCGTGGTCTTGGCAAGAGGGCATTCACAAGAACATGCTTTAACTTTTGGTATTATATTTGAATGAGCAATTATAATCAAGATACATAGGAGAGGGCATCCCTCTGAACTCTGATGTTAAATGAATAAAATCAACATCATGAAGTAGAATGCTAGTTCCCAGGAGCTGGGGGGAAGAGGGAATGGGGAATAATTGCTTAATGGGTACAGAGTTTCAGTTTTAAAGGTGAAAAGAATCCTGGAGATGATTGTATAGTATTATGAACATATTTAATACCACTGAAATGTACACTTAAAAATGGTTAAGATGGCAAATTTAATGTTATGTATATTTCAACACATTGAAAAAAATGGATAAAAAAATCAACATCATAAATGAGATTAAAGCAAAAGTCATTTTTAAAGAGATAGAGTATCTCTCAAGGCCATCAAAGACCTGGCCTAATTAGTGATATGAAGAGTAGGGAAAAAGTCAATATTGAAATACAAAAAAAGGAGACTCAGAGTTACTAGAGATGGCAGAGGAAAGATGATCAATCTTGGGATCAGATAATTCCAGTCACTTCAAAATGATTTTGTTACAGAGCAGGGATAGTTTATCAACTTCATCATGGCCTAAAAGAAATATCTCTCAATTCTGAACATGTCACTCTGACAACATGTTCACACAAAAACCTCTGAACTGGTGATCTGGTGTGCAGAGGTGGGTATAGTTTTTGCCAGTGAAAGATCATCCTTTGTAAATTAATGAGATGGCATCCTGGTTTATACATATTGTCCCTCCTGTTCTGACTCTGGTTAACAGGAGTAAGTTTCCCTCTCTCTAATTGACTCAGATTGACTTTATGAGGCCAGGCATGGTGGCTCACATCTGTAGTCCCAGTGCTTCAGGAGGCTGAGGCAGGAGGATTGCTTGAGGCTAGGAGTTTGAGACCAGCCTCGACAACACAGTGAGACCCCATCTCTAAAAATAAAAAAAAAAAAAAACCTACCTGGGTATGGTGGCATACACCTGTAGTCCCAGCTACTTGGGAGGCTGAGGTGGGAGGATTGCTTGAGCCCAGGAGTTCGAGGATGCAGTGAGATATGATTGTACCACTATGCTATAGCCTGGGCAACAGAGCGAGACTCTGTCTCTTAAAAAAAAAAAAGTGACTTTATTGATATGAAAAATTAAACGTAAAAACACACCAATAAATAAAATGACAGCTTAAAAACCTTTCTGGTTAGCATGTTATCACTTTCTCTTCTCCCAAACCACCAAAACAGGGTAAAATTCATTGACAAAGAGAAAATTTAAAAAATGGCATCAAATGAACATTATAAACATTTTTTTAGAGATTTTATGTTTATTTTTCAAAATAATATTAACAACAAAATCAAAAGACCTTATAAAAAAATTTATTCTTAGTATAGAGAACATAATTTTAAGATTCCATACTATTCATTTTTTTAAAGAATATATCCAAGATTTTGAAAGTAGAATCAGAAAGAGAAAAAAGACCAAAAAGAAAAAAAAAGTGGTAAAGAGAATTTGGAAATAATTTGGTTTCACTTTATTTGAAGTAGATTTTTTAAATAAGACTGTATGTCCATAAAATTTTTCTGAGAGAAGAACAAAACTTACATCTTGTTGCAAAGATTAAGACAGTCAAAGGAATCTGAAAAACATTGGTTCTATTATGACCAAGTTTGCCTGCTCTTAACGTATTCCAAACTCCTGGTTCCACTTTGTGTTTCCACGTAGAAATACAACAATGTTGGTGATAAAAGTTATATTAGACACTCCATGATAATTCTGGAGTCAAATGCCTTAGGAAGCGTTCTGGTCAAAAGACCAGATATCTGGTCTTCTATATCACACTCTAGAAGAAATCATTCAGCTCCTTCTACTGCTGTTGTAGAAACAGGTTTCACATAGTATGGACCTTCGCTTAGGTAAGTTCTGAGCCTCAAATAGTTTGGGTTCCCAAAGATTTCTGCAATTGTCTTAGAATTGGCAAGTGCTTTCACCAGTTCATATTTGGCATCCTTTGAAGCTTTGTCATGCTCCACAGACCGGTCCATCACATATTCTACAAAACCTGGACTATTAAACATAAGTTTCTGAGCCCAGGGTTGGTTCGCAATGGCCTGAAATGGAAGGCAGAAAAAACACAATTCTCTGAGTCTAAAGAGGTTAAGTATGTTAGTGGGATGGCACAATACCTGGAAAGAAAGGTGGCAACTGAACCTTTAAAATGTTACACTTTGTCTAAGTTAATTCCCTCCTGAGAATCTAACTCAAGAAAATAAACCTAAATATTAAAAAGCTTTCTATACAAAGATGTTCATCATAGTATGAAAGTTACAATATAAATGTCTAATAATGGGGGAATAGTTAAGTAAATTATGGTATAGAGCCATAAAAAATAAACAAACATTAAGAATAATGTTTACAAAGAATAAAGACATTTGTTATATGAATAAAGCAGATCCAAGTTAAATACAAGGCATGATTATAGCAGTGGAAAAATAAAAACAAATACTAGAGCAGAAAAGACTATCCTCAAGACATTCTCATATATGTGCACAGGGTGATATTTTTAAGAATATTCATTATAGTATCATTTGTGAGATACTATCTAAATCTTTATTTATAGGAGAATGATACATTGTAGCTATCAATGAAACACTGACTTTCTATTGCCTCTTGAACATAGATATATTTTAAAAACATAACATCAAAAAGAAAAAGCAAATTGCAGGATGATATGAAGAGCCCGATACTATTTACAAATTAGAAATTCAGGACTTCGAGCTCCATCCTACAGTTACTGAGTCAGAATCTACATTTTAACAAAATCTCTAAGATTAATGCCTGAGAAACACTGGCCTACCTAGTAGCCATGGGTGAAGGGTGGGTTGAAATAAAAATAGTCATCCCAACCAATAAATAAAAAATTATCTCTGTAACTGCAGCCAGCTAAGCAGAGGATAAGGTAGAAGAACAAAAACAAAGTAAACTAATAATGAAAATACCAAGCAGGAGCCAAATAGCCACCTCACACAATGACTATTTACAAGGCTGAAGCAGTCTAAAAAAAACTATGTTTTTGAAGATGATAGGAATATCTGTATCCTTCAAGACCCAGATCATGTATCACACCCTCAGCAAGCCTTCGCTCTTGTCCCTGCCACTCTCCTTGTTCTCTCCCAGTCTAAGCCAAGTATGCTGCCCAAGATCCCATTATTGATAAGACTACTAAAGTGGTTACTAAATTTCTATGAGCCCAGGCACCATGGTTATGTGCTGGGGCTAGAAAGATAAATCAGATACAGTTCCTACTTTCAACAAACTCTGCTTAATAGGTGAGACAGGTCAATAAATAAACATTTTCAACATAATATAATAAATAAAACACAGAGGTATAATCCTTACCACAGCTGTAATTATGTAAGGAACTGTACAATTATATTCACTGCCTGGCTCCCTCAATAGACAGGAAGCTACATGAAAGGAAGGTTTTTATATATTTTGTTCACTGTTGTATCCCCTGTACTGAGCAGGAAGGGAAACTCAACAAACATTTGCTGAATGAATGAATAAATGCAACATATGAGAGCCAATATTGTTTAACTCAACCATGTCAGTTTGGGCAAAGCATGCAGAAGAGATACCTGAGCTAGTCCTTGAAGAATAAATGAGGCTAAGAAGCAAAGTTAAGGAAGAGCGTTAGATGCAGAGAGCACAGCAGAAGTCCAGAGACATGAAACAAGCAGTTTGGTATCACTGGAGCATTAAGTGCCAGGAGGGCAATGACAGGAATTAAGGCTCAGGAAGACGACCAGGGCTGGGTCAAGAGGGTGGCAGATAAGGAGTCTGGAATTAATTCTGTGATTCCACAGCACCCTGTTCAAACTTCAAACAGCACCTAATCTTTTACTGACACAGTATGTTTACACACTGACTCCCTCATTAGTCTCTGAGGTGACAGAAATTATACTACACACATGTGTATCCCCAGAGCATGGCACAGGGATGGGCTCATTGTAAGTACTCATGTGTTGAACTGGCAGAGGCCTGGAAGGACCTATGGATGAGGACAGAATACCTACTGTGAACACTTTTAAGGCAGCACAGTGCAGTTCAGGGAAGGGTTGATTACTGATGCCACGGAAGAGCTCCAGTGGGTCCTGAGACAAAGAGGAGAACCAGGATTCTGTCATCCTCAGTAGGTCATCAGTCTGCTGCTCAGGCTACAGGAAAGAAAAGAAACATGTTACCACAAGGTTAACTTATCTGGAGAAAAGTACGCACGTGGAAGTCAGGAAACCTGGATTCTGGTGACACTCTGTCAATAATCTGCTGTGTGATCTTCGCTAAGTCTGGAGCACTCTTCCTCCAACCCAGCCCAGACCTTTCCTAGTTTTTTCCAATGAGGTTGATTAAGCAATCTCTAGGATCTCTTCCGTTCTAACACTTTCTGATTCCATTTTAACTTAAAATTGTCACATGTTATTAATGATATATGAAGGTTATCGTCTTTTATTAAAAGAAAGATGACACCTGGTCAATGTTTATATTAACTAGTATTATGTTGACTCATACAGATTTATTCCCCAAAACATACCCCACCATCCTTCATTAATTTACCAATCTACTTACTGGTAAGTACAGAAGAGATGAAACTGCATCTAAACATCTAATTTTTAGCTCTGTCGAAGCATTCTTTGCTTGATGTCCTATTCTCTTGAGCAAGCGTTCAAAGCGAGTTCCTTTGAAGAATAACAATGAGATTTGTGTGTGTGTGGTAAAAAAAAAAAAACATAAAATTTACTATACTAACCATTTATTAAGCATACAGTTCAGTGCATTAAGTACATTCATAGCATTGTGTAACCATCACCACCATCCATCTCCAGAACTTTTTCATCAACCCAAAAAACTCTGTACCCATGAAATAATAACTCCCATTCTTCCCTACTTCCACCCCCTGGGAACCACTATTGTACTTCCTGTCTCTATTAATTTGACCATTCTAGGTATCCCATCTAAGAATCATACAGCATTTGTCCTTATGTGTCTGGCTTATTTCAATTAGCATATGGCCGGCAAGGTTCCTCCATGCTGTAGCAGGTCCCAGAATTTCATTCTTTTTAAAGGCTGAGTAGTATTCCATTATTTGTATATACCACATTTTGTTTATCCATTTGTCTGTCAGTGAACATTGGGTTGCTTCTACCTTTTCTATCTATTGTCAATACTGAAAGCTGCTATGAACATGAGAGTACAACCATCTGTTTAAGTCTCTGCTTTCAGTTTTTTGAGTTATATACCCAGAAGTGGAATTACTGAATCATATGGTCACCCTATGTTTAATTTTTTGAGCAACTGCCATACCGTTTTCCACAGTAGCTGCACCATTTCACATTTCCACCAGAAAGCACAAGGGTTATAATTTCTTTACATCCTAACACTTATTATTTTATGTTGTTTTTAAATATATAGTAACCATTCTAATGGGCGTCAAGTGAAAATGAGATTTTTAAAAGTATACTTTCATACACTGTGATCTCTACCAACCTACATCAACACAAAAATAAGCATGTAGTCAGAGAAGAAGTGACAGGCCTAAAGCACAAAATTATGTGCAATGCAGCATATATAAGGCAAAGTATATAGAACTAGAATCAAAGGACCTGGATTTGAGTAGCAGCTGCCCTGTTTGTATGATATTAGAAAATTTTCTTAATGTCTGAGTTTCATCTACCTTATCTGTAAAATGAGATTGACAATAGTATGTTCTTTGCAGGATTGTAAAAGGATTATATGTCATAGATAAAAGCACTTAGCCAAGTGCATATAACAAGGATATCAGATGTGATACACAACAGCGTATTAATCTTCAACATATACTTCACAAGAGTTTTAAAAATGGTGCTGCATGTTCTTTGTGTGTAGAATTCATTATACTGTTAAGACAGTCACAGATGTGCCATGAAAGTGTCTTTCTTAACATAAAATCTTATTACAAACTTTTGTTTCTTTTCCTTCCTTGACATTACAAATACAAAACAAAATTTCATTAAATATTCACAATCCTGAGAAGTAGTTGTGATGCACTTTTTATAAATGACAAAAATGAGGCCTAGAAAAGTGGAGTAAATGAAGTTCAAAAAGCTAAGTCAGGGCCAGGCATGATGGTGTGCACCCGTAGTTCCAGCTACTCGGGAGGGTGAGGCAGGAGGATTACTTGAGCCCAGGAGTTCAAGGTCAGCCTGGGCAACATAGCAAGACTCTATCTCCAACAAACAAACAAACAAAAAACACTAAAAAAAAAAAAATAATAAAAACAAAAACTAGTGTTAGACCTGAGTCATGAATCCAATCTTTCGGACGCCTATACCATGGGTGCTACTCAAGGAAGACATAAAGGGGAAATAGTGTTTGGTCCAAATTGGTTGGTAGGGCCGGGCGCGGTGGCTCATGCCTGTAATCCTAGCACTCTGGGAGGCCGAGGTGGGCGGATCGTTTGAGCTCAGGAGTTCGAGACCAGCCTGAGCAAGAGCGAGACCCCATCTCTACTAAAAATAGAAAGAAATTATATAGACAGCTAAAAATATATAGAAAAAATTAGCCGGGCATGGTGGCGCATGCCTGTAGTCCCAGCTACTCGGGAGGCTGAGACAGGAGGATCGCTTGAGCTCAGGAGTTTGAGGTTGCTGTGAGCTGGGCTGACGCCACGGCACTCACTCTAGCCTGGGCAACAGAGTGAGACTCTGTCTCAAAAAAAAAAAAAAAAACAAAAAAAAAAAAACAAACAAACAAAAAAAAAAAAACAAATTGGTTGGTAGAACCCTAAACAGTGAAAACTAACAAGAAAAGGTTTCCAGTAGTAATAATTAGAGGACTTTTAGAGATGAGTCCAAGGTCATGGTTAAGAAGATTGCCACCCATAAATTGTTTCCACAATATAGTTAACCCACCAGCAAATGAACTTATATATTGAACCCTTGTCAAAAATTAAGATACCCCTAAATAAAGCCAAGACAAGTCATACCAACCTGTTTTCTGTAAAACCTGTTTCCCTTCAACATTGGATCCTAGGATTCCAACTGTGTCTACTGCTACGCCAATCATGGTGGGGTCCTGACTTTCCATCATTTCAAAGACTTTTTCCACAAAGACCGGGTAACGCTCACAGGTCTGTTGAGGACTATCCATGATAGCCAGGTTTCCAAAAAATTTCACAAAACCTGAAGATATTTACAAAAATATATTTTAGTAGAGGAGCAAGACAGCACAAATTGTGGGCCCTATGTCTTCATAGGAAGAGAAATAAACTGCAGATCAGAAGAAGAAAGGTTAGAATACTGTGTTGCCTGAAAATCAGAGACCATTGGGAGATACTGAAGGACCTGTCATGTGTGGTCCTAAAAGAACAGAAATCCCAGGGTGTCAATGGAGCTGGGTCCAAATATGGAAGTATTGTCATACGCAAGATGGAGAACAAAGAACAAGGACCAATGGACACAAATTCTAGAAAGGCAGGTTTAGAGTCATTATTAGGAAGAAATTTTTAAACAGATATGTTCATCAATAAAATAAGCTAGGCAACCTAAGGAAGGAATAAATCTTCAATTTCTGGAAGTATTCAAGAAAGATGAATCTCAAGCATATCCTAGAATAGAATGGCTGGAGTAGTTCCTATGTTAAAGATTCCAACTCAGAAGTTTGATGAATCTGAAATATACTGTAAATGTCATTAGTAGTATTATTTGTGTTTCTTTTAAGTGACCTTCAAAAGAAAAATACCCTAATGCTCTAAACTGTACTTATGTTTCCAGAAAATCAGCATCAATAGCACATGGCTCCCAGGGCAATAGATTCTACCTCATGAAGGGGCTATGGGTTATCCTCTTTTTTATAAAATTAATCTTTTTTTTTTTTTTTTTTTTTTTTTTTTTTTTTGTTGAGACAGAGTCTCACTTTGTTGCCCAGGCTAGAGTGAGTGCCGTGGCGTCAGCTTAGCTCACAGCAACCTCAGACTCCTCGGCTTAAGCGATCCTACTGCCTCAGCCTCCCGAGTAGCTGGGACTACAGGCATGCGCCACCATGCCCGGCTAATTTTTTCTATATAGATTTTTAGTTGTCCATATAATGTCTTTCTATTTTTAGTAGAGACGGGGTCTCACTCAGGCTGGTCTCGAACTCCTGACCTTGAGCGATCCACCCGCCTCGGCCTCCCAGAGTGCTAGGATTACAGGCGTGAGCCACCGCGCCCGGCCTTAAAATTAATCTTTTAAATCAACAAATTAAAAAATTGCATATATTTACTGTGTATAATGTATGTATACATTGTGGTATGGCTAACTGGAGTAATTAAAATATACATAACTTCACATCTTTTTTGAAGTGAGAACATTTAAAATCTACTCTTAAGAAACTTTCAGGCCGGGCGCGGTGGCTCACGCCTGTAATCCTAGCACTCTGGGAGGCCGAGGTGGGCGGATCGTTTGAGCTCAGGAGTTCGAGACCAGCCTGAGCAAGAGCGAGACCCCACCTCTACTAAAAATAGAAAGAAATTATACGGACAGCTAAAAATATATATAGAAAAAATTAGCCGGGCATGGTGGCGCATGCCTGTAGTCCCAGCTACTCGGGAGGCTGAGGCAGTAGGATCGCTTGAGCCCAGGAGTTTGAGGTTGCTGTGAGCTAGGCTGACGCCACGGCACTCACTCTAGCCTGGGCAACAGAGTGAGACTCTGTCTCAAAAAAAAAAAAAAGAAAAATTGAATAAATAAGAAAAAAAATAATGTAATAAAAGAAACTTTCAAAAATATGATACACTGTTATTAACTATAGTAGCCATGTTATACAATAGATTTTGAACTTAATCTTCCTACCTGAAATTTTGTATCTTTTGACCAACATCTATCCAGTATCCCCCAACCCAGGCCCTGTAACCACCATTCTAATCTCTACTTCTATGAGTTCAGTTTTTTTAGATTCCACATGCAAGATCATGCAGTATTTGTCTTTTTGTGCATGGTTTATTTCATTTAACATAACGTCCTCCAGGTTCACCCATGTTGTTCCAAAGGACAGGATTTCCTTCTTTCGTAAGGCTAAATAGTATTCCGTTGTGAATACCACATTCATCATCCACTGATGGACACTTAGGCTGATTCTGTATCTTGGCTATTGTGAATAATGTTCTAATGAACATAGGAGTACAGATATGTCTTTGACATACTGATTTCATATCTTTTAGATATATACTCAGTAACGGGATTGATGGATCATACAGTAGTTCTATTTTTAATTTTGTGAGGAACCTCCATACGGTTTACCATAATGGCTGTGTACTAATTTATATTCCCACCAACAGTGTGCAAGGGTTCTCTTTTCTCCACATCTTTGTTGATACTTATTTTTTTTGTCTTTTTGATATTAGCTATTCTAATGGGATGGTTTAATTTGTATTTCCCTGATGATTATTGATGCTGAGCATTTTGTCACATATCTGTTGGCTATATGTATGTCTTCTTTCAAGAACAGTCTGTTCAGATCCCTGTGCTTTTTATAATTGGGTTTTCTTGCTACTGAGTTCCTTATATATTTTGGATACTAATCCTTTATCAGATATATAGTTTGCAAATAATTTCTCCCATTCCATAGGCTGTCTTTTCATTCTGCTGATTGTTTTCTTGGCTGTGCAGAAGCTTTTTAGTTCAATGTAATCCCATGCCTATTTTTGCTTTTGTTGCCCGTGCCATGGAGTCAGCCTAGCTCACTGCAACCTCAAATTCCTGGGCTCAAGTGATCTTCCTGCCTCAGCCTCCCAAGTAGCTGGGAGTACAGGTGCACACCATGACGCCTGGCTAATTTTTCTATTTTTAGTAGAGACGGGGTCTTGCTCTTGCTCAGGTTGGTCTCAAACTCCTGAGCTCAAGCAATCCTTCTGCCTCGACCTCCCAGAGTGCTAAGAATACAGGCATGAGCCACCGTACCGGGCCTGTTTTTTAGTTCTAACAGTTTTTTTGGTGGAGTCTTTAGATTTCTATATAAAAGATTATGTCATCTGCAAACAGGGACAAATTCACTTCTTCCTTTTTGATTTGGATGCTTTTTATTTCTTTTGCTTGCCTAATTGCTCTGGTTAGAACTTCTTGTACTTTGTTGAATATAAGTGGTAATTGTGGGCATTCCTTGTCTTGTTACTGATCTTAGAGGAAAAGTTTTCAATTTTATACCATTGAATATGACATTAGCTGTGGGTTTGTCATATTTGGTCTTTACTGTGCTGAGATAAATTCCTTCTATACCTAATTTGTTGAGACTTTTTAATCATAAAAGAATGTTGAATTTTGCCAAATGCTTTTTCTACATCTACTGAGACAATTACATGGTTTTGTCCTTTGTTCTATTAATGAAGTGTATCACATTTATTGATTTGCATAGGTTGAACCATCCTTGCATCCCTGGGAGAAATCCTACTTGATCAGGATAAATGATCCTTTTAATGTGCTGTTGAATTAGTGGCTATGGATCTCTTTTAAAGGGAATTGGCTCAAAGGTAAATAACCCCTGGCCTCCCCTATCAGAGATAACTCAGAAATAAAACATGCATCATCATTTACACAGGCATCAGTGTTTCTTACCTGGCAAATAGAAGCTAGAGAAAGGGTCTGAATCTGCCCCAACAATTATATTAGAAATCTGGTCAATTACTCCTTCTTGAGCAAGGTACTGTCGTCCATGATGAGTATATGCCAGTGATGTCACCATTTCTATACAGGTGGCTCTAAAATGTCAGAAGAACAAAAATAAGATTTTGCATATGATTAGCATAGTTTACAAATTGCTTTCTTATAGGTTGTCTTATTTAATTCTTCCCACAAAATTTGAAAGGTCAATAATCTTGGCTCTACTTTTTGATGAGGACATAAGGGTAGACAGTTGCAGTGACTTATCTGGAATCACATTGTTATTATAGACAGAGGTTAGACATAAATCTTAACCTTCGACTTGAGGCCCACTATTGTTTACACTATAACCCAGCCGCTTCCTAGATTTAAAAAGAATTTTGTTTTATTTTGAAATATCAAACATATGAAAAAGTAAAGAGAATAGTACAATAAGCCCCATGTATCCACAACCCTGATTTTACGGTTATCAAGATTTTGCTTTACTTCTTTCATCTTTTTTTCCCATTTTGTGCTGAACTATTTTACAGCAAATCCTAGTCATCTTGCACACTTCATTTACCCCGGCATACCTCAGTATGCATCTCTAAAAACCATAAATATTTCCTCACATAATTATAATGCCACCATCACATATTAGAAAATAACAATTCTTTGCTATCATCTAATATCTAACATCCATGATCAAATATAATGATTTTAAAAAGTATTTTTACAGTTAATCCTGGAGTATTTTAACTGACCATTTGCAGGTATTTTCCTATATCACAAAATTTGATTTATATCAAATGGCTACAAAGATTTATATCTTATGGCTAAAAAAATTAACAAAATTAATTTTCTCATTAGGTTGAGATACTCAAATGCTTTGAAACAATGTAAACTAGTGTCTAATTTATGCATATGGGTTTAACAAATTCAGCCACATGTAAAGAACATAGGATAATCAGAAAACCATTTAAGAAAAATAAAAACTATATACATAAAAGTAACTATTATAATGCTATTATAACAGCAAAATACTTGAAGCAAGCCAAGTGTTCAAGAGTGAGGAAGTATTAATAAGCTGTGTTATATTAACAAGGAAATATTTGGCAGATATTACAGGGGATTTAGGGAGGTAGGGGAATAAGGGCTGGAAGATATTAGAATTAACATTTCTTTGAGGACTTATGTTGGCCATTGTATTAGTTTCTATGGTCAAATCACTTAATCCTCATAATATCTTCGTTGTAGAGTTGTTATTGTTCCATCTGAGAGATGAGGAAACCGAGGTATAGAAAGATTACAATAATTTTTTCAAGGTCAAACAGCTAACAAGTAACAGAGAGGTATGTAAGCCCAAATCTTCCTCGTTTGTAAAAGCCCAAGTTTTTTTCTATCATGCTATAGTGCTGCTATTTAACAATGCCAAAAAATGCATATGACAAAATGTTAAGTAATATAAAATGGCAGCTACTATGTGACTGCAACATTTTAAGAGCACACATGTCTAGGGACAGGGAACACAGTCACTTGAAAGTAGCGAATTGTGGGGCTTTCCCAAGTTCCAATATGTCGTCATGATGTAACTTGAGCAACTTTCTAAAGGTCCCTCCTTCGGGACACACATCAGTCATGAGATTACAACCTGGGCACAGGCTCTAACAGGGAAAACCATGGAAAGTCCCAAGGTTGCTTCCTGTCCCTCCAAAAGAGGACATTTTGCTTTAAGAACTCTCTAAGTCAACACACCTGACTAGCACATCCTCACCAGTCAGTTCTCTCAGGAGCTGGGTTACCAATCCACTTGTGGTACAGTAGTTTAAAGATTCTGGTGACACAGAAGAAATCTCTACAATTAGCTGAAGGAAAAGAACAGAAAAAGAAAAAAGGTAAAACAGCTCCAAATCTGATAGATCTCATTTTAAGTTAAATGCACGACTAGGTATTAATACTTTCTATAATTGAATTTTTATAATAAAAATCTGTTATTTGTCTCTTCGGGTACAAACACTTCACTGAACACATAAGAAATTACTTTGGCACAGAAATGTTGCAGTATATCTGGGTTTATCAGCACTTTTCCCCCCAAGAAATCATCAATCAGAGTACAAAAGACTGAATCAGCAACAACAAACCGATTTTAAAAACCATTCATACATTCATGCATTGTTAGTCACTCACTCACTCACTCACTCAGCAAGTACATCCTGAGGGCTTACTGAGAGATATAGGAAGACACTAAAGAGTTTTAAGCAAAAAAGTGACAGAATCAGATTTGGATTTTTAAAAGATCATTCTGACTGCATGTGAAGACAGACTAAAGATCTATCTTAGTGGATAAGGGGAGACCAGTTTGGATGCAAATACAACAGTCCAGGTGAGTAACACCTGTAGGTTAGTCTAGGGTGGTGGTAGCTATAACAATGAAGAGAGATGCATGGGTTTAAGTAAAATCGTGCTGACTGAATGGATATGTGGCAGAAAAAAACAAAGCCTCCGAAAGAATGAGGACAAGGTCTAATATCCAACTATGTATACTGTAAGAAAGGGCCAGTTTGTTGCTGTTATTTTTTATTGGAGGCAGGGGGTGAATGGGGAAGATCAGGAACTTGGTTTAAACATGTGTGTGGGGCCCAGAATATGTCCGAGAAGGTGAGAGTGAGTAAGCAGTTGGATATAAAGGTCTGACCTCAGAGGAAAGGTCTCAGTTGGAAATTTGCATTTTAGAGTCCTCAGCACAGGTGGGAACTGAAATCCTAAGATGAATAAAGTTGCCTAAGAATGAGTATAGAGTACAGTGAAAGCAGGGCTTGGAACTTCGCTTCATGAACTCCAACAATTAAAGGTTCAATAGAGGATAATGAGCCAGGAGACCGAGAAGAAACAGAAGCAGAAGGAAGACCAGGGTAGTGTGGTATTAAGACACGCAAAGTAAGAAAGTGTTCTAAAGGGGGAATTAGAATGCAGAGAGTTCCAGTTTGAATAGGCAGCCTACTAAGTGTGCAGACTTGGGTCAATTGCTCCATCAATAGTGATGTTAATGATTATAACATAAAGTTTACTGTGAGAATTAAAGACAATATATGTGAGGAATTTAGAATAGTGCTTAGTACAAAGCAGGTACAAACGAGAGCCATTTCTTCTTTTTACTACTACTGCTACTAATCTTTTCAAAGTCTGGTTTCAATGTTATCTCCTCTGTTGTAACACTTATAGTGTGCTGTGAATATTTTTATATGACTGTCTCACACACTAGGCCGGGAATGCATCCTTATATTCCCAGTACCTAGTATAGGGCCTAACACAGATCATATACTCAATGAATGCTCGTTAAATGAGCCGTCTTGCCTGCCAATATAAGCCTTACTGCACTCTGCTTTGTAAGCAACAGAAAGTACGCTTTTAGTCTTACCTCATATACCCTGTATCGAACAATATCATTTGTTTTCATTACACTTTTCAAATCATCCAGCAGATTGCTTTCAAATAAAGCCTCCAATCCAGCCTGGGTTAGTGATATTCTTGACAGGGATTTGATGGCCTTATAAGGAAAGAAAATACCTCCTAAGTCACAAAAATACAGAACATTAATATCTACTTCATTAAGATTGATATGAAAATTCGTGCACGGAATGCACCTTGCCCAATGAGCATTCAGTATGTTTTAGCTATTATTTATAATTGGACAAGATACAGGTATTCCTGACAGAATATAGATTATGCAAGTTTTGACTCTTATCAAGCAACCCAATGTAAGCCCTATCATGGATACTATAGATATGTTATGTCCTAGAGAATAGAAGGGGTTTATTAGAATTTGACAACGATTTATTTATTTGCTACCATATACATGAGGTTGCAAATTCAGTTACACAAACCATTCATTCTAAACCCTCACCTCAATTCAGAAGGCCTTTCTATGTCTTTTAGGACACTGAGGTCTCTGCATATTCAAGTTGATGATTCTAGCAGACTTACCGCTTTAGCTACTGATAGATTCTCTCCACCAATGCAATAAACAACTTGCTTTAGTAACTCAACATTATTTAGAATCTCAGTAACTGCATCAGAATTTTCAACAATTCTTCCAACCTGAAAGAAAAAAAATCAATCAGAAACATTCTTCCAAAGTAGGGCAACATGTGAACATATGATAGTCAGATTTCCTTAGTGTCCAGTTCTTTTAGGAGTTAGTGATTACAGCTGTAAGACAAGTCATTAAAAATTCAAAATGACCCAAATTTACTAAGCCAAACAAACACACATATGGTGTAGTTACATTCTTAAAAGGAAACAAAAAAAAAAAAAAAAAAAATAGTGGGTAAAGAGGTGAGATAGCTCACTGAGTAAAAACAATACAAACCCTAGTTTTGTCTATTTCTAGTTGCACTGACCTTGGGCAAATTAAGTAACTTCACTGAGGCTAATTCCTTATCTGTAAAATCAGAATACAATACTTAATTCGACCATGGCTATGAAGATTAAATGAGACTGAATAGGTAAGGCACGTAGTACAGCGTCCGACACATAAATGGTCAATGAATAAATCAATACTTTCCACCTTTTTATTGAATAAACACTTTAGAGGAGAAAAGGAAAAGCAGTAGTTCAGTATCTACTGGGCAACTAACTGCTTAGCACCTAACATTTTAACAAGATAATCCTTACCAGCAGTTATTCACTCAAATAGTAGGATGTTTCTGGTTACCAGGTTGATAAGAATTACTGTCTTAACTGTTGGTTTAGTGACCTTTAGCACTTTATGACCAAAAGCACTTAGTTCATGCCACTGTAAGAGGACCTAACACAGCAGAGTAGCTGTTTGAACATATAGGAATCTTTTTCTCTAGACTAGTTGCTCCTTGAAGGAAAGAAAATGTTCTGTTTATCTTGGCAACTCCAACAGCATATGGCAGCATACCTGGCATGTAAAAGGAACTCAGATGGTACTTAATGGAACTTCTTACTTCAGCTGGTATCTCCCAGATTATAGTCAGCTATGCATACAGGGACAGAGAGAGAGACTGTGTTCTCTTCATCTCTCTGTCTTTGACACCCAGCACAGAACCTGGCCCTGAGCAGGTGATCAATGTTGATTCCTTCTTATATGTACTAGTAAAATTTCATACCTGGGAAAGAGTGAGGATCTTCACAGAATCATCGGGGTGAGTTAACCCCCTCTGCAGGTCAACCTTGAGGTTCCGGGCCACATGAATTGGTTCCATAGCTTGGAGCAGTCTTTCCAGAATGGATACACACAAAGTAGTCTTTTCCCTAAAGGAGACACCATAGATCTCATTAGTTCATGCCCCGCCAGATAGGAAGTAACAACCTAATAATATCTGAAGCTTAGTTCAATGAGGATCTCCTCCATACAGACTTCTTTTAAAAACAGTAGCTTTTACTCACTTATTAAACATTTGCTAAGTACCTATTACATGCCACACCTATGCTGGGGCTACAAAGAAGAATAAGATACATTCTCTAGCCTCAAGGAGCTCAGTCTAATGAAAAATACAGAAAAGTAAAAAAGTAACTGTAATCCAGGTAGATAAATGCTATGGGCTAGGGCTAGAAGCCATGGGAGCTTAAAAAAGAAGATAAGGGGGTGGGCACAGTGGCTCATATCTATAATCGTAGCACTTTGGAAGGTGGAGGCGAGAGGATAGTTGAGGTCAGGAGTTCGAGACCAGCCTGACCAAGAGTGAGACCCCCATCTCTACAAAACATAGGAAAAATTACATGGGTGTCGTGGCACACGCTTGTAGTCCCAGCTACTCAGGAGGCTGAGGCAGGAGGATCGCTTGAGCCCAGGAGTTTGAGGTTTCAGTGAGCTATCATGACACCACTGCACTCTAGCCTGGGCGACAGAGTAAGACTCTATCTCGAAAGAAAGAAAGAAAGAAAGAACGAAAGAACGAACGAACGAACAGGGAACAAAAAGAACACAAGGTACGGGGAAGGATTCCCAGAAGGGTAACATCTAAGCTAAATTTTAAGAAAAAGTACCAGTTATCTAGAAGAAAGGTGTTCCAGGTAAAGGGAGTAGAAGCAGATGAAAAGGCACAGAGGAATGAGACACAGTACTATACTTTCAAGGAACCCACATGACCGGGGTCAGAATGACGGAGATGGGGGGAGAAGGTAAAAGAGTGAGATGAATGGCAAGAAATGAAACTGGAAAGATACACAGAAGGCAGATTCTGACAAGTCTTTTATGTCATGCTTGCAATTTAGACTTTTTTCCCCAGAAAACGAATGGCAAACCATGAAGTGGTTTTAAACAGAGAAGTAAAATGATGAGATACGACTTATAGAAATCACTCTGCATAAATGTCAGAGAAAGAATTTTCAATTATAAGACAGTTAATGGTGAGAGTTGAGAAGCAGAGGAGTAGCAAAGGGGATGGGAAGAAGAAGGAAAAGATTCAAAAGCTATTAAAGAGAACCTGATGACTACTAGTTGTAGATACAGGTGTTTCAAGAACCATTTCGAAACCCTTCTGATGCTTGTTGAAGTGGGAATAAAAAAAAACAAACATTTCCTTAAAAAAAAAAAGAATAATTTCCTTGTCTCTTAACAGACAGTACAAACAAATGCGCTAATATACTGCTAATAGGAGTATACAACTAAACTGGTACAATCTTTCTAGAAGGTGATTAATCAATACAAATCAAAGGCCTTAAAATTGAACATATCCTTTTATCTTAGGGATTCCACATTGCATAACTGAGCCAAAGAGAATATTAAGAATATTTTTCCACCCAAGATAATGGAAAACATGTTTATACAAAAATTTGTACACTAATACTCACAGCAGTGGAAAAAACCCAAATGTCCAACTCATGAATGGATAAATATATGTGATATACCCACACCACGGCATACCATGCAGCCATAAAAAGGAATGAAGTACTGATACACACCACGACATGAACAAATCTTAAAAATACTATGCTGAGTGAAAGAAGCCAGACACAAAAGGCTTCCTTTACAATGATTCTATTTATATGGAATGTCCAGAATAGACACCCATGGAGACAGAAAGTGCCCCTGCCTTCACAGAATTTACAAACTAGAAATAAACACACAGAGAGCTATAATGGAAGACAACAGTGCCAAGTATCATCAACAGAAATAATGATAATGTTCTTTAGGAGATCTGAGGAGTAGTACTTTCAACTGGAATAATCGAAAAAACTTTTTGGAGGGTATGGCACATTAGCCGGGCCTAAAAGGATGGATAGAATACAGATAGATGGGAGGGCACTTCAGTTAGAAGGACCGGTATGAATAAAGTTAGGAAAGTGCAAGTCATGCTTAAGGCAAAGTAAGTGATGTCACATGGTAGCTGGAGCAGATGCAAAGAAGTAGAGTGGAGGAAAAAGATAAGGCTGGAAAAGTAGGATGGAATGTACTGTAAAGGGTCCAAATGCCAGACTAAAAAGTCATAATTTTACACCACAGGTAATGGGAAACCATGGAAAAGACGTGTGCCACCTGACCTGAGAAGTTTGTGGTTGCAGGGTGGGAAAGACTCACTCGAAAAGGACCCTAAGAGGTAATGAGAAGTCAGACTAATATCATGCAACTAGCAAGAGGGAAAGAACGAGGGCCTGAATAAAAAGGGGGCAATTAAGAGATCTCACAGGCAGGTCTGAATAATGTTAACTAATGGATTTAATGAATGCAGAACACTTATGACAAAGGATGTACTCATAGAAGGTCAGACCCAAGAAAGCCCTTCGAAATCATCCAGTGTTTCATTATTTTTTCAAGTAATAAGGTCATTTTAAAATTTCTGGATCAGAAGAAACATTCCAAAATTCTTTTAAATGATCAAATTATCAAACACAAAGTATTTTTAATCAAACACTAAGGATGTGTAAAAAAAATCAAAGGTAAAAGTTACTGTCCTACCAGTTTAAGGCCCACTTCCATATTAATAGTTTCTGGTGTATCTTTGTAGGTACTCCCAATGTTACACATGCCTGTGTGTGTTTGTGTGAAGGTGGAGGATTATAATCCTTTTTAAAATTCCAAGATAAAATTATAGAGTCATAAACTTCTGCAATTTTCTTTTTTCATTCAACATATATTAGAGATTTCTCCACGTCAACATATATAGATCTACCTCAGTATCTTAAATAACTGCATCATGTTACATAGCAATATCTCATAATTTATTTAGAATCTCCTGTTAACGGATATTTAGATTGTTTCTAGTGTTTTGGTGTCACACACCATCTGTTACGAATATTCCTGTATAAACTGTTGTAGGGTCCCCCAGTCCCCTTCCTCTTTCATTGTGTCCTGAATGAAAATTACAGAGTGCCTCGACTACTGTGGACACAGCCAGCTGCAGGTTTTCCCAGCAAGCTTGAGCCCAAACCTGGGCCTTGAACATTCCTAGGCACTGATAAAGGTATCTGGGTTGTTGCTCAAAACACTGAAAGAAACTGGCCCCAGCCCTGAGCCAAATGCCTTGAAAACCACATAAACTCCATATTCCCCCTCGCTGCGGACATACCCAGGGCGGAACATCACTTTTCTCTCGCTGTCCCGAGGGCTGCTGCAGCCCTCTGTAAGTAAGCTCCCTTAGTAAATGCTTTGGACTGATCACCCTGGCGTTCAGTGCTTTTTGCTTTAGAACCTCAACCAGCCACATCAAGGGAAGGTCTGGAGCACTCCCTTGTGGGAACGCCCCTGCCGCCGCTTTTGGGGCGATTCCAGCCGCAGGTTCCAAATGACAAAACTGTACATTTTGTGCGACTCTACCTGTACTAAATCCCTGTAACAAGAATGACTGGATCAAAAGGTATGTGAACTTAAAATGTTGATGGTTCTTGCCACATTATCAGGGTGGGATCCCTTTGGAAGAGAAAAACAGTCAAGAACTTGTACGCAAGGATGTGGAGTCTTTCTTGTAAGTGGACAACCTTGCTATCCTCCTCCAATTCATAGTTCAAGGAAAAGGCAGTAAGGCCAGGCGACGACAGAAAACTGACCCAGGGGCACCCTCACAGGCTCGGCTTGAAACCCGTCTCTGGTCTCTCAGGCCAGGATCCTTCGCTCCCTGCAATTTCGGCTATTTTCCATCTTCCCTGTGGCTGAGGAAAGCACTGCCCTCGCGCCCAACCACCCGCCTGTCACACACACAGGGGTGCCCCGCTGTCCCCGCTCAAGCTCCAGGGTCCTCTCACCGGTGGTTCTCGTTGAGCAGGGAGAAAAGCGGACCAAGGTGCAGCTCCGCCGCTTGCTCGCGAAGCTCGCTGAGCGGCACCGACTGCAGCACTGAGTGAAGCGCACGCAGCTCCTCCAGGGGCGCGTCCAGCCTCGCCACCTCCCTCAGCAGCGCCAGAGCCTGGGCCGCCATCTTGCCCGCCCCCCACCCTCGCAAGGGCTGACCCGCCGGCCCAGTTCTTGGGGCGCCTCTTCGAGCCTCGCGAGATCTACTGATCACAGCCTCTCTGACCCCGAGATTGCTACGGAGCTGCAAGCCTCGCGAGAAAGGCCCGTTTAGGGCCGAGACAACGGTAGCCAGTGGCTGAAGGGTCCTCGGTGTGGCGTCATCTGGGGCGCCGCACAGTTGGTCGCGCGGTGTGGTTTTCCAGGCGGCTTACGTGTTTACCCTGGAGGTCGAAGCCTTGCCAAATTCCCGGCAAGCGGAGCGGCGAGGGTGAGGACCTGCCGGAAGTCAACGGCCTCGCGGGCGGCCTCCCAGCTCCAAAACCAAGCTCTCGGCTGCGGCGACAACGGCAGTTGCGGAGGCTGCCTTGGCTAGGGCAGCAACTTAGACCACCCTAGGCGGAGCGGAGGCCTTGGGAGAATCTTGATCCCGGGCCAGAGACGTATCAAGAAGAGGCAGAGGGTCATGCCTCTGCAAGACAAGATGAGTATTCTCGAGAAGCTGGACGAAGGCGTGAGTCAGGGGCAAGTGTCCTGCCTTTTTGGCGTTAATCTGGCGACCGTGCGCACCATTAAGAAAAACGAGAGGGCCATCGGGCCAGCGTGGAGAGAATGTCACCCATTTGCTCCAAGCTGCTGTGCATTCCTTGTGATGTAAACATCGAGAAGATGGAGACTCCGTTAATTTTTTGGGCGGACCATCAGACCATGGGGGGTGGGGTGGGGAGGCCGGCATCTGACCTCAAAGGCTATTTACAGCTAGGCCAAACATCTATAAGGAAGTGGTGGAAATCTCTGGGGTGGGCAAGTCAGATGAGTTACATGCGAGCAAGGAATGGCTTGAGAACTTTAAACATCGCTACTGTCTGTGAAGGATGAGGTTGATGAGGTAGGAAGGACAGTTAAATGTTGAGTTGGCATCCCAGTATTCCAAGCAGCTGGAGAGACTGATCAGAGAACTAGAGTCTCTCTGTGCCTCAGCAGATCTTCAACGCCAAGGAGATGAGCCTATTTTGGAAGTGCATGCCTTCGCGTACTTTTAGGGAAAAAGACAAAAATCCGGAAAGACGAGAGGAAGTTAAGAACAAGATTTCCCTCATTTTTTGGTGCCATTGCCTCAGGTGACAAAATGATAAAACCGCTGCTGCTTTACAAAGACCATAATCCCACTTGTCTTTTGAAAAAAGCTAAAAAATACCTTCCTGTTTTCTGGCGATCACACCCCATGGTATCAGTAACTGCTGCCTTCTTTTTGGGTTGTTTTCATAATTGTTTTGTCTATTAAGTCTGAAGTTATTTAACAAAAAAATCTGGAATTCAGAGTGCTGCTAATTGTGGGCAGAGGTCCCAATCATCCAGACTCATTATTCTTTGCTCTTTCTAATGTTTATATTGTATTTCTCCCTCAGGAAGGCACTAGCTTTCTCCAGCCCTTGGATCTGGGTATAATTGGAGCATTCGGGAGATACTACACCAAGCATGTATGTTTGACCGCTTGCTAACTGTGTTGAAAAAAAAACCCTCACCCTAGTTTGAAAGAAACATGGCAACATTACAGCATTACTGTTGCTTTGGTAGTGATAAAAAGAGGTAATGGATGATAGAAAGCCAGCTGCTCTTAATAAAGCATGGTGGAAACTTTGCGAGGATGTTGTGAGTGATTATGCATATTTTTCTAGAACTGATGAAGAAGTTGAAAAGTCACAGTGTTTGCAAAACAGATTTTTTAATTCATCAGTATCAAGGAAAGTGAAATTAATGAGCTACTCAAGTTTCAATCTTTGGTCATAAATAAAATAAAGCAAAAGAGTAGAAGAAAGAAGGAAGACAAATGATAAAAAGGAAGTAGTGTGGGTGAAGGAGGTGGATACAGAATCTGAGTCTGAGTCCCAATCAGAATCAGGTAAGGGACAGGAGAAGGTAGAGGATAAGAAGAAGCTCTTGAACCCTCCAGCAGCAGCTCTCAGGATCTTGATATATCTGAAGAAGATGCTCAAGCAGTGAATACAGAATTGAACTTTGGACTCTAACCTTGAAAATGAATCTGGAGAGAGTAGAGGTACCTACTCTCCAGAGGCTGGCTTTCCAAATAATAGTTCATCTCCTGCCATCCTTCCCTTGTTACCCCAACGTATCACCTTCATCACTGCCATCATCCTAATCATCACCAGCCACACATCCATTATCATTTAGTCATTCAACAAACACTGAGCTTAAATTCTGCAGGGTCTTGAGCTAAACTTGGGGACATCATCTCAAGATATCATCTCTGGATCTGAGGTAAATGGTCATTAACAGTACTTATTAACGTAATGGGTAATAGGTATATGTATAGGTAATAGGTATAGAACAGCGGTCCCCAACCTTTTAGCATCAGGGGCAATTTTCATGGAAGACAATTTTTCCATGTATGAGGGGGGGTGGGGGTGGGGGTGTGGGTTTCAGGATGATTCAAGTGCATTACATTTATTGTGCACTTTATTATTATTACATTGTAATATATAATGAAATAATTATACGACTCACCATAGGTTGGGGACCCCTGGAGAAGATCATGGTCTTGGTTTTAGTGGACTTAAAATGTAAAGGTTTTGTTAGGACCACTCGACCTTTTTATCTAACCATATTTTTCCTACAGATCTTCAATTGCAAATGGAGATTTTCTGAATTTACCTTGGTAATTGATAGGAGACTACTTGCTTTTGAAATGGTGACATCGCCTTATATTTTATAAGCATTCTTACCATTCATCGTCTCTTTTAATGTTCACTTAAGACCTCTGAAGGAGATATTAGCCCTTCCTTTACCAAAAAAACAACCCCAAAAGCTCACAGAAAGGTTAAGTAACTTGCCTGAGTCTGCATAGCTAACTATGGAAATGACAGGACTAAGGCTACAACTGATTTCTATATTTTGTCAGACACTTTGCTAAGAAGTATATCACTCCTTCTAGAATTTATAATCCCAAAAGGCAAATAGGTGAACAGGTAATTACAATGAACATAGAGGCTGTGAGCTGGCAATCTGCAGGCCAGATTTGGTTAACAGATATGTTTTGTCTGGTCCGCCTAGTTTAAAACAATTTTGAATGTGTTTCCAGCATTTCACCTTCTCTTTTTTGTTTAAGATACTATTTACATACAATAAAATTCACCAGTTTAAGTGTATAGTTGAATTTTTTAACACTTTTCTAACTCCCACCACAATTAAAATATACAAGTTTCCTTAAAACAGTTTACTTGTGCCTCTCTCTATCCTCACCCCGAGAGTTGTCATCATTTTAAAATTGGGAAACTCTGCATTAAAAAGCTGAATTAAAAGTTTGGGAACCCTGGCCACAGTGGAGTCTGCATTCCAGAAGGGCAACAATCACTTAACTTGCTGCTTTTCTTACCTGTTTGCAGCTCCCTGCAGCTTAAGTTAAATGCTACCACGGCAGTGTGCGCAAAGTGCCTTAGGGGAAGAGCACTGTGGGAG
This sequence comes from Eulemur rufifrons, assembly GCF_041146395.1. Classification (NCBI taxonomy): domain Eukaryota; kingdom Metazoa; phylum Chordata; class Mammalia; order Primates; family Lemuridae; genus Eulemur; species Eulemur rufifrons. The sequence goes on from NC_090989.1 coordinate 273,335,033, forward strand.
TAACTCTGGGAAAGGCCACTTAGGGCTGCCGACCTGAGAAAAAGAATAGGTTTGCTGGGGAGAGAAATAGAAAGCAAGAGTGTTCCAAGCCAAGGAGAATTTAGAAGGGAGATGCTGGGAGGAACAGGTGATGTAGGGGCCAGAGAGACAGCTGTTTGTGTGTCACTTGTTTTTGTTAGTGGGTTGGGTCTCCTTAAATTGGAAGAATTTTGTGTATGTGGTTTGTTTTCTAAGAAAAATTTAATGTCTTTTCATCTGGACGTCTCTGGAGATTTTATGATTTTTTTTTTTGTATGTTTGAATGGGGAGGGGAAATAGTATATTTTTGCAAGTGTTTTAGGTCTGGTGTGTTGCTCGGGTTGTACGTTTCAAGGGAAAGGGGTGCCCAGTGAAAATTCCTCTCTCTCTTTTCCCGCTCCCTCCACTGCCAGTTCCTTCTGGCTAGCCTGGCTGGGGTGGGGTGTGGGGCAAGGGGGCAGGCCACATATGGCGGGTGGCCCTTGGTGCCTGCCCAACAGATGCCCACCCACCAGCCGGCGGTTCCACCTTTTGGTGCCCCTAAATTACCTGGGCATATGGTGCCCTCTGCCAAGCTGCCCCGGCCTCTCTCTTTGTATGCCTCCTGTCTTTGCCTCCTGGTCCCCTGCAAATCCCTGTACCTCTAAATCCTCTAATACCTGGCGACTGAGGGAGAAGGGAAGGAAGGGAAAAAGGAGTACATTTTTCTCTTCAATGCTGCTGGGGATTTGAGTGGGAGGCAATGAGGTAGGGGGTGGATGAAAAGGTCCTTGGAAGCACCACACCAGCCAGTGTCCTGGAGATTGTGGGGCGGTTTTCTAGGTTACCAGGACACCTTCACTGCCGCCAGGTAGGGAGAAGTGACTGGGCTATGTTTCATTGCCAGATGGGGGCGGCGAAAGGGTCTTGGCTGGTGAATCCTCATCTAAGCCTGACTTGGTAGATTCTTTTCCTCTCTCCGTTGCAGTTATCATCTTGTTTTTCTGTAATTTCCTGGGGGCTTTGCTTTCTCATCTGGGAAATAACTAAAGTGTTAATCAAGGTTAGAAGTGACTACAGAGTAACTCCAGAGGTGGTGGGGGAAGCGGAAAGAACTGTAGGAGAAGTTCCGAGCCCAGGGTTCTAGCCCAGCTCTGCTGCTCACCTTTTGGAGATTTCTCCCCTTCCCTGGACCTTATTTCCTCTTCTGTAAACCAGCAGACCTTAGCTTTTTTGGGACTGTAGTTCTCTTTGAGTACTTTTTTGAAAGTTAAGGATTTGCACCTGAGGAAAAGGTATAGCTAAACTGGAAGTTGCATTCAACTTCAGGGTATTTACAGATTACTGAAAACTAGGTTTAGAACCATTAGATTTAGAACCACTAGATGACTAGTGAGGTCCTAATAGTGAGCAAGAAGCTATTAATAGATAATCTGTATTTTTTGAGTGTGAAATAAGCTGATGTTAAATATTGGTAACAAAGTCAAGATTTTTTTTAAATGCCATGAGGGTAAAACCATGTGTCTGGCCTGTGAGTCACTAATCTGTAACCTTTGCAGTTTCTAGAGGCCCTAGTAGCTCTACACTTCTTGCTTCTGTCACGGAGTTTCTGTACCTTCTGCCTTGGTTACTTCATCTGTTAGTCAGGTAATATCTCAAAGCCCATTTACCTCTTAGTGTTTTGACTGTGAGCTCATGTAAGATTTTCTATAAATCCAGCCTGAGCTACATAGCAAAACCTTGTCTCTACAAAATATTAAAAAAATTAGCTGGGTGTGATAGTGCATGCCTGTAGTCCTAGCTACTTGGGAGGCTGAGGAAGGATGATCACTTTGAGCCCAGGAGTTTGAGGTTGCCGTGAGCTATGATGACGCCATTGCACTCTAGCCCAGGTGACAGAGTGAGACCCTGTATTAAAAAAAAAAAAGATTTTCGATACATTCTAGGTGAGCGTATATTTAATCCTATTAGCTTGGTGTCCCACTGCGACTGCTGTCCCAGATGTTCCAGATATTCCCTAGGAATGACATTTTTTTTGTTGGGGGACAGTCTTGTGTGGTGCTTCCCTCCTCTCCAATCATCTCAGCACCTTTATTGCTCCTTGTGGGCCAACCGCTCTATGATGAATGTGCCTCTTTTTAGAGTTCTGAAAGCCATCTTAGGGTGTTCAGTATGTCCAATTCTCTACTAAAAGTACTACATGCAGTGGGTGACCCCAAAGCCCTACTTACTTTACAAGGCTATTTAGTCTTAATAAACAGCATTCTACTGGTATATTAATTCACGAATCTTTCAGGTATTTATTGAGATCCTGCTGTACACCATGGACTATGCTGGGGATACAGTGGTGGGTAAAGCACAGTCCCTTCCTTTATTGAATTAGTGATTATCAATTGCTTTTCCTATCTCGTTTGAACCCATGGCAACTCAGGTAGGCAGCACAAGTGTCATCTCCAATTTCTAGGTAAGGTTTATAGAAAGGAGAGGAAGTAACTTGTCAGAGGCCACAGGCAGCTGGCAGTACTGGCACTAGGATTTAAATCCTGCTCTCTAGTACTTTTGTTTTTTTCCTATAGTCTAAGTGAATTGTCACCAAAAAAAAATAAATAAATAACAGTAAAAGCTTCCTTGAAAAGCCTGGTTCTTTTGTTCTTGCATGGTCACTGGTTTGGTTCAGAGGACTAGTAGAGTATGTTGAATTGGAGGCACACTGGTAGATGTAGTGGGCAGGAATGAGAAACCCAACTCAGACAGGCCTGTTGTCAAACAGAAGCTAAGGATATAAAAACGCTACTCAGGAGGAGCTGGGACTAGGGCAATAATGTAAAATGAGCAGGAGGACAGAGGTTTGTTTGCACAAAGCATGTGCCCTGGGCTGGGAGGCAGGAGAAGCAGTTTCTTCAGCCTCTCCTGGGTCAGTGTGACTCCTTGCAAGTTGCCCCTGTCCCTGCTAATGGCTCCTTTATGTTTCCCAAGCAGAGAATCTTGGAATGGAAGGTGTTCTCCAGTTCTTTTCATTTTCTCTTATTCCAAATGTTTGTCATTAAAATAGTAAGAACAAGTACATCTTGAATGTCTTTTCCTCTCACGTTGTCACTGCTGTCTTCTTAGTTCAGGATCTTAATGTCTTTTTCTTGGGTCATTGTAATGGCCTAATGAGTAGGCTGCCTCCTGGTCACTCCCCGTCCCACCCCGACCCCCTCCCCCCCGCCTGATGTGTTACAGCTTGACCATATCATTCACCTACTTAAAAACCTCCAAAGACACCCTGTCAACAGCACAAACCCCAGATTTCTTGGCTTGACCCCTTAAAATTCTAGCCTCATTTCCTGCTGATCTCCTCACTCACCCACACAGAAAGGCACATACAGACTGGACATTTTCTCTGTCCCTAAATAGCTCTTGAGTTGGCATATACAGGTTGAGTATCCCTTAACTGAAATGCTTGGGCCAGAAGTATTTGGGAATATTTGCATTATACTTACTGGTCAAGAATCCCTAATCCAGAAATCCAGAAATCCAAAATCTGAAAAGCTCCAGTGAGCATTTCCTTTGAGCATCATGTCAGCACTCAAAGGTTTGGGATGTTCAGATAAGGGATACTCAAGCTGCATTATCATTTGCTTAGAGTGCCCCTCTCTCCTCTTGTAATCCTACTTACTATTTCAGATCCAATTTAGATGGTATCTTCTCTTTGAAGCCTTTCCCTGCTTTCTTAGGTAGAGCCTTTCTCTTAGTCCCTCCAGCTCTTGGTTACAGTCGCACAATTGCATTGCTTTAGAATTGATCTGTTTACAAGGCTACCTTTTCCACAATACTGCGCACAGCACCTGGTATGTATACAGATGAATGGAAGTGAAGTTACTTCCTAAAACATCTATAGATGTAAGAGCCTGTCATTCATAATAATCCCCACAGGATGATGGCAGTTCAGTGAATGCCAGTGGTATTATCTCCAGCAGCAGTTTTGTACAATAAAAGTAGATTTGTGGTCGTCCAGACTTGAGTCCTTATCTTGGCTTCACCAATTAAAGCTATGTGATTTTGAGCAAGTTTCTTGATTTCTGAGCCTCCATTTTTTTTCTCATCTGTGAAATGCAGAGGAAAATATCTAAGGCTCAATTCAGATCTCAGGAATTATTTTGTAGAAAGGGATGGGGATGAAAAAATGACCCCAGCCTTGGTTCCAATCTGCTTGAGCTGGGAGGTGTTGAATTGGTGATGTCACTGACCTACGTTTTTCTTTTTCTACCATGTAGATCCTGACATACCCCATGCTCACGCTCAGTACCCTTAGCCTGCAGCTGTGTCTTTGGCACTCACTCTGTCGTCTTAGTCAACTGTCCCAATGAGCCATTTGCCAGAGACATTACCAGGTATGGTGAAGGGGTTTAGGTGCTGTCCTAGGAGGCTTGAGGAGCTGCCAGTTATGTTCCAGAGGGGCCACTTTTGAGCCCTTCTCCCACTTCTGACAAGCCTATCTGTCAGGTGATGAACTCCACAGTTACCTACTTGGGTGATATGAAGAGCACAGCTGAATGATGCCCTGATGGGTCCTGCTGCTGGGCCTTGAGTTGTGCATAGGTGTGTCCAAGGGATTTGAGACCCACGGAGATAGATGCGTTGCTCCAAGGTGTTAGATTAGAGAACAGTGGAACCTTGTAGATTGTAAATTTAAGTCCCCTAATTCCTGGCCCAGCTGTCTTTCTTCATGGAGGCATTCTCTTTGCTCAATCCCAGAGGTCTTCATGACAAGTAAGGAGGAGGAGGCCATTCTCAGTATTGGGCAATTTTCTAGAAGCGGCTGTGGTATGGTAGATAGAGCACTGGACTTCGAATTAGGCCAGGATTTTAATCTTGGCATTGATACGAACTGTGTGACCTTGAGCATGTAGCTTCCCTTCTCTAAGCATTAATTTCTGAATTATAAAATGGGATAGTGTAATGCCCCCTATCTCACTGGGTTGTTACAAGGAGTAAATGATATAAAATATGTACAGTGCTCACCCTAGTAATTGGAATGTAGTAAATGCTCAGTAAATGTTTATCATATCTGAATTTCCTCCCTTCTCTCCTCTGTAGATGCAGCTTTAAAGACGGTTGGTGGGGTGGCGGGTAATGAATGTGTCCTTCCTTTTCCTTGGTGTCAAAGTTGACTATTGTACGAAGTGGGAGGGGGAGAGGGCCACTTATTAAACACCAACTTTTTCTGCCACGTACAGTCCTAGGTTCTTAATTACTTAATTATTTAATCCTTATAACTCAGTGTTATCCTCGTTTTGCACATGAAACCTGAGATCAGAGAGCCCATGACACTTAAAAGTGGCAGAGCTAGGATGTGAACCCAAGTGTCCTACTCTAAACTTAATGCTCTTACTCCCTTGCATTTGATAAGTCCCTTTATAGGCCACAGATCCTATAGAGAGTTGGCTGCTGTGGCCAACTCTAAAGGAAGAGAGTTGTTATTTATTAAAACATCTATGTGCTAAGTTGATCTGGCACATAAAAACTTACTGTCTTGTTTTCTTCTCACCACAGATCTGGAGGTTGGTGACGGTATCTCCATTCTACAAATAAGGGAATAGGTTTAGAGGAGTTCAGTGATCCTTAGGGTCTGTATAACTCCATCTTTCATGGTCTGGGCACTATTCCAAACTGTCCTCCCACAATGATGCTGTGGGAGCTAGGGCTAGGACCTAGACCAGTGTTTCCACGTGGGAAGTCCTTCCCAGCAGTTCTTAGCATATTTATGTTTTTTGACTCCACAATTCCTAGAAAAATCAGCTGAGGAAATGAGGAAAGGTATTGTAAATACCCTGTTAATACTGAAGTTTTTCTCTATAGATGTTTCTGGTTTAAAGAAACCCAACTTCATCAAATAAAAAACAAGAGCAGGAAACACTAACACATTAACATGCCAAGTTGAAGGCTAAGAGAACTGAGGTGCATATAAAAGAGAAATGGTCACCACTGAGTCAGTCTTGCTTTTGGTTGTTGCCATGGCATAAGTGTGTCTGTTCCTGTCTGCTGCTGATGGTGAGTTTTTCTTGCAAATAATTTGATAAACATAGTATATATTTTTTTTTTTTTTGAGACAGAGTCTCACTCTGTTGCCCAGGCTATAGTGAGTGCCGTGGCATCAGCCTAGCTCACAGCAACCTCAAACTCCTGAGCTCGAGCGATCCTCCTGTCTCAGCCTCCCGAGTAGCTGGGACTACAGGCATGCACCACCATGCCTGGCTAATTTTTTCTATATATATTTTTAGCTGTCCATATAATTTCTTTCTATTTTTAGTAGAGATGGGGTCTCGCTCTTGCTCAGGCTGGTCTCGAACTCCTGAGCTCAAACGATCCACCCACCTCGGCCTCCCAGAGTGCTAGGATTACAGGCGTGAGCCACCGCGCCCGGCCAACATAGTATATTTTATACAGATATTATGGTAGTCTGTGAAGTAAACTTTGGAAGCAAAGTTCTAAGATGGCAATTTAGACACGTGATTGTGTGTACTATTGTTAACCTTGCTAGTATATTCAAGTGTTAATTGAATATATTCAATAAATGTTCCCTGGCATTTTCCTGTCTTTAATTATTCCCTATAAGCTACAGTTCTTTGTAAATACTACTATGCTTAATACGCCTATTAAACAAAATTTTTCCAGATACCCATAATAATGAGGAAAAAGAGTATGAAGTATTTTAAGAATAACTTATGAATTGGGGAATTTCTGAGAATTCTAATTTTTTATTCCTAAACTCCAAAGGTAAATGTTTGTTGTGAATTTGGAAACATTAACCTAGACTGCAGAGAACCAGGCACTCTCTCGCTTAGAAGGCCCACTGAGCGAGCTTAGGAGGGCCGGCCAGTGTATTGCGCTCACCGTAGAGCTTGCACTAGAACCCTGTCTTTCCACACCTAGTGCCATTCACTTTTCATTCTATTCCATTTAGTTCAGCCCAGAGAATAACCCACGCTACCCCCACCCTGGGCTCCCATTGTGGTTTTATGCCAAGGGCAGCTAAAAGGTTGAAGCAGAAGGAGCAATAGAAGGGAAGTATTAATAGTAAATGAACGGCAGACATTAACACAACTGAGCCCTTCACTCGATAAACAGGCTACACTTTACCCCTGAAACAGTAGAATTCAGCTGAACCCCTGGCCTTCTCCATACAGCTGAACTTCTTCCTGTCCCTTCACATCTATTTTTTTCCCTGTCCAAACTGCCCTGAATTTAGAGAAGTTTAAAGTAATAATCACTCACATACATGAAAAGTTCCCTCCCAACACTTGGGGAGCAGCGGGTGGCAGGATTATCACTGGCATTTGAAGGGGGAGAAAACTGAAGCAAAGGAACCTGACCAAAGTGGTACAGGTTATAACTAGCAGAGCCAGGTGTGGAGCTCACTTCATGTTTCTAGAATTGTGTGCCTGTGTGTACTGAGTAATGTTTTCTAGTACCTGCATTTAAGTATTTTGACAGGGTTAATTTCATTTCCCATCTTTTACCTTTGGTTGGCCCTCAGCTGTTTTTTGCCCCCGTGGATCAGGTACATACAGTAGAGAAAAGGTTCTCCATTCTTTCTGGCAGTAAGAGTGAGAATATTGCTGAGAGAATGTTCTAGGCAGTGGTAAGAGTAGCAAGGTGGCCAGAGGATGGGTCTCACCATTCTTCTTCCTCAACCTCCAGGAAACCCAGAGCAGAAGCCAGAGCCAATTCCTTCTGGTAATTCACTCTGGGGAAGATAGGTGATTTTTTTAAAGGGAGCTTTTAAATTGTAAATCAGACACATTAATTATAACTTTAATGTAACAAATGTTATTAAAAGCAGCAATTCAAAACCATGAATCTTTTAGAAGGTGCAGAGGGTTACGGGGTCAGTTGGCAGTAATGCAGCTATGATCTGGTATGAATGAAATGCCGGGGTGGGGAGTCGGGGCCACCCTGTTAGGCCTCCTGCTTCCCCAGGTAGGGAGGATACCACCCTCCCTCCTTTCCCCTCTTGAAGCCCAGAGCCCTCTGGAGCCTGAGTAGGGAAGGTGCAGCTGTGCTGTAACAGGCCGTGCTCATCCTGGGCTTTCTCAGAAGTCTGGAAAGCAGGCCTGGGAGGCTGCTGTGTGCTCTGAAGCCAGGCAGGAAGCCACAGATTGCATCCCAGGCCCCACACCCCTGCTGGGCTGGGGGCTGGCTTCTCAGCTCCCCTTCCACCTGGCCCCGGTTGGAGGCCCCAGTGGCAGCAGCTGTGGAGCTGAGAAGGGGGAGAACTGGGCCCAAGCCAGCCTGTCCCTGCCTGGGCCTTGCCAGGGGAGCAGAGGGAGGCAGGTGGGCTGTGCACAGAGGGCGAGGTTCCTTTGAAAGGCACGATGGCAGCAGAGGTTTAAGGCAGGGGGCATCTCAACTACCTTAGGGACCCCGTGAATGGTCACAGGTGAGAAGGGGACTCAGGCCTAGTAATGGAAAACCCAGCTTCTCAGGCCTGCTGTCCCCCCACCTCTCACTTTTCCACCCACCTTCGCCTTCCCGCTGGCGGCCCGCAGAATCCAGCCACGCTGGAGGCCACAGCAGCAGTTGGCAAGGCTGGTCCCCATCTGGTGCCCACCCCTCAAGTCAAGGCACTTCTTTTCATTTTCCAATCAAGTGAGTCAGTTTCTAACATCTCTGGAAGCAGCAAAAATGAGGGGTCCCCTTCCCCCTCCCAATTTTGGTTTCCCTCCAGATGAGGGAACACTACCCCCACTGACAAAGGTTTCCCTTTGAGGGAACTGAGTGATATAGGCCCTTTAAAAATTGCAGCCTGTCCCAAAAAGTGATCGTGAACTTCTGGGCAGGGCAGGGGATATGGAAGAGGGTCTGAGTCCCCTGTGCTTCCCTGTGGGGCTGAAGAAGGGGGCAGGAGCCGACCTCGCACACTGAGTTGCAGCACGAGGGCCCTGCAGAGGGCCAAGGGAAGGCCAAGGGTGGGAGCCAGGCTGGCCCCACAGGGAATGTGTGCTGCGTGTGCACGTGTGGTGGTGTGGAGGCACGTGTGGAAACTTCCGTGTGAGTGGGTGTGTGTTGTCTGGCCGCGTGTGTGGTGGGTCTGGGGGCGGGAGGCACCGGCAACAGTCTGGGTGCAGCACGACATGGCTGCCCTCCCTCCTGCCTCCACTCCAGCAAGGCTAGGCCCGGGTCTGTGGCAACGGAGGGGTGTGGCCAGGGAACCAAGAACTTCTGGGACCTCCACAGCTGACTCCCACAGCCTTCACTCAGCCCGAATACCTGGGCCCTGGTGCCCCAGCCTTCGGAGGCAGACCCAGCTCTTCGCTCCTCACATCCGAGAGTCTCGGAGTCTCTCCCCTCTCGTAGGTGTTCCTGGGGCCCTTCTCCCGCCCCCACCACCTCTCTCCGCCCCCACCACCTCTCTCCGAGGGCAGGAAAGTGGGAGGGAAAAGCTCCAAGAGACAGCCTCTTATCCTCCTCCTCCCATTGTCTCTCAAAGGTTCCTGTCCTCATAACGTAGTCCCTGGAAGGACTGGCTGCCCCACGAGTCAGATGTAAAGATAACCACTAGAGGGACAGTGTGCACACATAGGATGTATAAACACACCCAAAAGGGATGAGAGAGGTTAAGGGACAGGGCTGGTGACAAAGATTCGGGCCTCAGGAGAAAGGGTCACAGAGCCAGGGAGACACAAATTCAGAGGAACATGTAAAGAGTGGGGGGTGTGGAGTGTGGAGACACTGGAAAATAGCCAGTGGAACCTTAGAGACATGGGCGAAGGGGTGACGAGCCTGAGGAGGCCCTAGAGCAGAACTGGCACAGCAGAGACACAGGCCTTGGCCTTGGCCTGAGAGGCAGGCAGGCAGGCAGGGCCTTGGCCATGCACTTGGAGCTCTGTCCTGCTTCCCTCTCCCACCCCAGCCCGGAGAAAACGAGCCTATGGCTTCTGCTGTCCCTCCTTTGGTTTTCAGGGCTCCTGGCCTCCCCCCAGGGCTAGTCAGTAAGGGGTGGTCCCTTCCCACTCCACCAGGTACTGAACCTTGCCCTCAGGCGTGACCCTCCTCGCCAGCACCTGGTACTTCTCCCCACAGGCCAGCCGCCCAGCTGCACCGAAGTAGTTGGTGATAGATGACTTGAGGTGGGACAAGGATGAGTCATCTTCACTAATGCTCTCAAACGTGTGGCTGTCAATGCCTTCTTCTGGCCGCTCGGGGCCTGAAGCCCCCTCTGCGCTGCTGTCCGAGGGGCAGTGTCCACCCAGCTCAGCCGCCCGCCGCTTTGCCCGCAGTGGCATGTATGCTTTGGCTGCCAGCTTCCTCTTGCGGCTGCCCACTGTCCGTCTGTGTCGGGAGGGGGAGGGGACAGTGATGGAATGAGACGAGTGATCATAAATTCCTCTCCCTAAGCACTCTCATAGGTCCCGGGCACTGTGCCAAGCCTGGCCATGGGTTATCTCACTGGATCCCTGTGAGGAGGGAAACTGAGGCTCCAGAGAAGTAACCAGCTGGGGAGACGCTGAGCCAGGATTCAAACCTAGGTATGTCCAACTCTGAGCCACGTGCTCTTTACAGCTAGGACCCCAGCACCGCACAAGCACAGGACCACCTTCCCTGAGCCTTCCAAAGCCATGCAGTGTAGAGGCCCTGCTTACGCGGCCTTGCCCCTCACTGGAGCTCACGTGGAGCCAGATGAGTCACACGGAGATAGGCGTGCGGGTTGTGGATGGAAGGACCCTGTACCCCACAGCCTGGACAGAGAGACTGACGGACATCACACACACATACACGGGCAGAGGCGTTACAGAAATGGACACCTGAGACAAGGTGCACATTCACAGATGCCCGGGGACAGCAACCAAGACCTGAAGCACTAGTGGAGCCTTTTCTCAGAACATATCCCTGTGTTAATGGTAAAAAACCCAAACTCTATAGGAATTATGATTTTTTTTTTTTAAACCCACCTATAACCTATAGGCCCCCTGCTTCAAGGTGTCCCACCCCTTTAGGCCAAACCAATGCCACCTTCCACATACTGACCCATGATCTTCCGTGTAATTCCTGTCTCCATGAATGCACAAAACCAAACTGCAGCCCAGCTACCACGGCACATTTTCTCAGAACCTCTTGAGAACACGTACTCCAGGTTGTCAGTCACACACACTCAGCAAAGATTAAACCTCCCTCAGTTATTTTACAGAGTTTGGGTTTTTTCCTGTTAACATGGGGATATGTTCTGAGAAAAGGCAATTTTGTTGTTGTGTGAACATCATAGCATGTTCTTACACAAACCTAGATGGTACAGCCTATTACATGCCTAGGCTATACAGTATAGCCCATTGCTCTGTTAACGGGAAAAACTCAGACTCTGCAAAATAATTCAAAGAGCCGAGCGTATGTGACTGATGACCTGGAGTACATGTTTTCAAGAAGTACCAAGAAAATGTACCCAGCATTATACTTTTAATTCTACCTTTGTAAGCGCCTCATGTATCCTAAAATATAATTCGAGGAGCCTCAGAGTTCAGAAGAAATCCTCATGCTTTGCAGCACCGCTCTCCCCATCCATGTTGTGTGAGGACCGGCTATTGCCAAACTGCTGTACCCTTGGCCAGGCCCCCCCAGGGATTTCTGTCCCCTCTCCCAGACCCTATACCCTGCACAATGGTATCTTCCATCTTCCTTCCATCTGGCTTCCAAATAAATGGCTCTCTCCCTTAGAGTCCCCAGAAAACAGATACCTGATTCAGGCAGCCCAGAGCCAAGGTCAGGAGACCCTGCAGTCTGAGAGGTACAGACATGCAAAAGCACAGCATGCAGAAGCCAAGAACCCCGGAATGAAAGAACCTCTGGTCAGACAATCCCAGAACTGGAATTGCCCAGCGAGAGGTGTCATACAACCTTCTGCAGCAGGTGAAGAGCACCCCATAGGGACAGAAGCACAGCAACTGAATGCTTATACTTAGCTGCCGTCTAAGCCCCAGTGACTCAGAACCACAGGGTCCCAGAGCCAGATTCACGCAGACACAGAAGGCCAGGTCCCCCTGCCGAGACTCGGATATCCAGAATGAGCCACATGTCACGGAAGTGGGAGGTGGAAGGGCTGGGAGGAATGAAGGTACTTGTAAAATCTGAAGGCCAGACCTCCAGGGAGCTCACCTAGAGTCATAGGAGAGGCTGGTGGAGGCGGAGCCAGAGGTGCTGGCGGCGTCTGTGGAGTCCACATCTGAGAAGAAGGTCTGGCCTGAGCTGGCACTGAGAAGGGGGAGAGGGTGAGCTGCCGCTGGCCCAGCCAGCAAGGTCCTGCCAAACTGGTCCTCGGGGGCCCGTGGGAGCTATCAGCCGCCTTTCTGCCACACCTGCCTGTCCATTTCCTACCCATCCAGCTTCCAAAGCCTTCCCTGACCACCCTCCCCTGGCGCTGATACAAGCACTGGTGACAATAACTAAGGAGCAGGATCTGGGGCACTGGTGTGACACTTCGCAGGTTAAAAGTACTTTCATTTGCATAGCTTATTTGAGGAAAACAGATGAAGAGGTTCAGAGAGGTTAAGGAATTGAGCTAAAGCCACACAGCTAGCACTGATAAACTGGTTCTGGAGCTCAGCTCTGTATGACTAAAGCCCTTGCTCCTTCCTCCAAGCCCTCAGGAAAGCAATGAATGACCTTTAGTAATATCGGAAATAAAATGATGGAAGATGCTGTTCCTCCCCTTGGAAGGGACTTGGGGGGCTAGCAAAGGCTTCCTGGATGAGCCAGGGTTGTCTTGAGTTTTTAGATGGGGTAAGGTGGGGCAAAGCGTATTCCAGGCAGAGGGAACAGCATGAGCAAAGGTGAGGAGGCATCAGGCAGCACAGTGAGTGTGGGGTGACCACAGCAAATTGGGCAGAAAGTGTAAGGCAGGGTGGGGCAAGGCAGGCCTTGATCGCTGCTCTGGGGCTCTAGTGTAAAAGGACCCTTCAGGCAGACTCGTGCCAAAAGGACCCTTCTAACTGGGGGTTTCAGAATGACCCTCGGGTGCTCCCATCCCCTCAGAAGGCTTTCTGCTCTGCCCCTTCCAGAGCCTTCCTGCACTGCTGGGGAATGGAGGTAGCTTCCCCAGGTGGTTCCATGCCAGTCCAGAGCAACCTGTCCACTAGGTCCCTCACTGATACCTTTTTAAACTCTGGATTTCATCCAGCGTGAAGTCAAATATGCTGGCGAGGTGGTGGTTGGTGCTCCAGGCAGAGGTGAAGTCACTCTGTGGACACAGGAAGGAGAGGGGAGTGGTCAGCTAGTGCGGACCAAGTCCGCCTCCCAGGAGCACCCAGCTGAGGGCCACACAGGCTGCCTGCTGTCCAGGGCTGGACCCTCCCTAGGGTAAGGCCTGTCACTTCCTTGTTATTCCCAGTCCTCATCAGGGAGCCAAGTCTCCCCAGTCCTAGTCCTGGCTTTGCCTCTAGTCAACTATACGACTTTCACCTCTCTGGGCCTCAGTCACCTCAACTGCAAAATGAGGACAATGACCCCTGTCCTGCTTCACTCTTAGAGGTGTCAGGAAGCAGCGTAAAATTAAATAATTGTAAAAGTGCCTTGCAGACTGTAGCGTGCTGGGAGATGAGGTGGTGTTTAGCATTTCTGCCTGCAGGGAGGGCTCCAGTCTGGACGCAGTATTACTGAAGAAGGAAAGAATGTGTTCTGGAGCCTTGGTGACTCAGGACCGTCACTGCTCCACCCTGCCCTCAGTTTCCCCATCTGGACAGTGAAGGAAAGAATTTTGCCTGCTCTTGCCACCCCCCTCTTTGGGTTCTTGGGAGAACTTGGGGAGATAAAGGAGAGGTCTTGGAGTGCCAGGCTTTCCCTTGTTTAGCTGTCATAGGAACTGGCTTCTCCCTTAAGGGACCTGGGCCTGGGGGTCAGAGTTTTCCGCACAGGAATCCCTGATATGTGCTGACCCTGCGTGTGAGAATGGAAAGTAAGAAAACAAGGAACTAACACTGGGAATAGCATCTTCCAGCAAAAACTTTGACCTTTTTCTTCTATAAACTCGCCTTTTCTGCTGCTGGAATTCGTGAGGCAACAAACTGTGGAGACAGAAAAGGGAGAGGGTGGCCCAGTCAGAGCCTGAGGGCCCAGAGGGTGGTGCCTCAGCAGTGGCAGGACAGGGCTCCGGACAACAGCAGCACCTTCCCAGGGAGGCCTGGGGAGCAGGGGGTCGTGGGGGCACAGTGTGCAGAAAAAGAAAAGGTGCCTCCCCGCGCACGTGCATCCAGACGCCCTGCCCCCTAACGCCAGGATGAGGGGCTCGCTCGGCTAGGAGGGCTAGGGACCCCTCACACACGCCGTCTTCCCCTTCGCCTCCGTGCCCAAGTCCTCATCCAGCAAGGCTGGGTCCCACGATCTGGGTCTCCCTCCCTGAGGCAACAAGCGGCTGCGGTGGAAGGAATTGGGGGTCTCGGACCAGGTCCTGCTCAGCCACTAACTAGCGCTCGGGGTGCCTGTCGCTGCGCTAGCTGGACCCAGGTCCTCCCTCCCTTGGATGCCACAGACTCTCTGGGGAGCTGGGAGCAGAGAAAACAGCAAGTTGGGCCACAGCCCTAGCCCCCGGGCCCCGAGCACTGACCCAGGCTTGCTCTTTCCTCTCTTACGCAGCTCGGAGGAGGCACCGCTCTCGCTCGGCATCAGTCCCTTGTCGGGCAGCAGCTTCCCTGGCGGGTTGGGGGGGACGCGGATGCGCAGGCGGAAGATGCATTTCTTCTTCTTGATCTCCTTGCCACAGAGGAACCTGAGGGTGGGCGGCGGGAGGAGACAGCTCTGGAGTCTGTCAGCGCATCCTCCTAGGGAGTGGAGCAAGCGTGAAACAAGCCCCCTGCCTCCCTGGATCCAGAGCTAAAGTCCAGAGTGGCCTCTGGAGACGCTGGGATGAGGGGTCGCAGAAGGTAGCTGAGGACGTAGCTCGTGGGCCCCCACCCCCACCCTCGTCCCTCGTGCATTAATGTGGGTCTTGCTGCTCTGGTCCCTTTCCTTCTCTGCCTCAACCAACTCCAAGGCCACCTCCTACAGGAAGGCCTCCTCCAGCTCACAGCAGAACTGATACTAGCTTCTACCTCATTCTGTTCTCGCCTCTCCCCAGAAGACCCAAAGCACCTCTAGGCATTTTCCTCCTCCCTTGCACACTGCAGAGGTGACTCAGAAACAGCACTGCCCTCAGGGGACAGTCCACTGGGAGGGCTGAAGGCCTCCATGTACTGAAGAGTCTGGGCCCCAAACCTTGAGCATGTGGAAGGGAGGGTGAGCAGTTTTGCCTAGATGTGTCTGGAAAGGTTTCATGGAAGCAGGGACCTTTTCTCATTCCCTACTGCAGCCTCAGCACCTAGACAGGGCCTGACACAGAGCAGCAATTCAATGCTTGTTGATGGAACAAGTGAATAAAAGAGTCACCTGGGCAAAGGGAAAAGTACGAGCAAAAGCATCGAGTGGGCAAGGGCTCAGTGTGGCTGGCACCCAGAATAAATAAAGCAAAGGGACAGTGGCAGAAGACATGGGCCAGGCTTGATCCTAAAAGGCCTTGAATGCCAGATTAAGGAGCCTGGTACCCCGCTGTGATGGTGGTGAGGGTCGCTGTCGGCTGTGTGTGCCGAGAACCCCAGATAGGAGGACATGCACTGGGGGACAGGTCAGGAGGCTGCAGCCCACCTGAGAAACGATGCATTGATCCCTCAGGGCCTGGTCCAGAACCCTAGATGGCCAGAGCAGGAGGGGCCCTCAGAGAGCAGGGGTGCACCCCCCTGTGGAGCTGAGCCCCAGAGCCAAATGTGCCTGGCTGCAGGGGTGGTCAGGGAGGCTCCACAAAGGCAGTGGGGCTCCCTGGATCTTGAAGGATGGGAAGGGTTTATAGAGTCAACAAGGAGGAGAGGGGGACCCAAGCAGGGAGCACAGTTTGTGCAAAGTCTAAGAGGTAGGAAGAACTTTTAGATTGACATCCCACCTGTGGGGGGGGCCTCAGCCTTCCCTCCCCTCCCCGCACGCACCGGCTTTTGTAGCTGTTGAGAGCGTTGAGGAGATGTGGTCCTCGATCTGTCACAGGGGTGCTGGTGAGCTGAGGGGGAACAGGCCAGCAGGACAGTCAGACCCAGGCATGAGGCGTGGAGGAAGCCCCAGCCCCTGTCCCTCCCTCCTTTCCATCTCCTGACGCTTCTGAGTCCTCCAGGAGAGGACCACTGACTCACTCCATGATCTCAGACAAGTCTTTTCACCTCTCTGAGCTCATTTCCCCATCTGTAAATGGGAGAATAACTCCTGACCTCAGTGTATCAAAGAGCTTTAACAATGTCCATACCCTTGACCCAGTTACGCACTCCATGGATTGCATCATGGAATCTGTATCTGCAGATATAATATGAAACCTGAACAAACTTCACATACAAAAATGTTCCCTGTGGCATTGTTTCTAATGGTGGACAAATGGCAAAGGAAGCATATGCCCAACAGGAAGCAACAAGTAAACTATGGTAGAAACCAGTGCAGCCATTAAAAATATTTATGAATATTCTATAATATGGAAAAGTATGCTATAATGTAAACTAAAAAAAGATGATTGAAAATTGTATATGCTGTTTCATCTAAAGCATGTAAAATGAAGACATAGGCATAGAAAAGAATCAAAGGAAATGTACCTATTTCCTTTATGTTCTTTCTAGTGTTATTTCTAGTTATTTCTGGGTGGTGTGATGTAGATTTTTTAAAGAGTACACTTCCTCAGACTTTAAAAATTTTCTACCAGGAACATGTATGATTTTTTTTTTAACAAATCAGAAAAAAAAAGTATTTTAAAAAATACCAACTCTACCTATCTTTTAAGGCTTCATAATATGTATATCTTTTATAAATTATCAAACACTGTACATGTCAAACACTGTACATTATCAAACACTGTACATTATTATATATAAAACTTTTTGCAAAGCATAAAGATTACTTTAAAAAAATAAATCCCTAGGCCAGGCTCAGTGGCCGATGCCTGTAATCCTAACACTCTGGGAGGCCAAGGCGGCAGGATTGCTTGAGGTCAGGAGTTCGAGACCAGCCTGAGCAAGAGCGAGACTCCGTGTCTACAAAAAATTTTGAAAATTAGCCAGGCGTGGTGGTGGGCGCCTGTAGTCCCAGCTACTTGGGAAGCTGAGGCAGGAGGCTCGCTTGGGCCCAGGAGTTAGAGGTTGCAGTGAGCTACAATGACACCACTGCACTCTACCCAGGGCGACAGAGTGAGACTCTGTCTC
Source organism: Eulemur rufifrons (assembly GCF_041146395.1). Lineage (NCBI taxonomy): Eukaryota > Metazoa > Chordata > Mammalia > Primates > Lemuridae > Eulemur > Eulemur rufifrons. The sequence goes on from NC_090989.1 coordinate 273,352,261, forward strand.
AAAACAAACAAAACAAACAAACAAAACAAAAACAGAAACAAAAATCCCTGTCTTATCAAAGAGGGGTCTGGGGCAGTCAGTGGAGAAAGTGCATCGCTCTGTAGGTGGTGGGGCAGATTCTAAGGGTGTCCTTAGGACTGGGGCAGGGCCGCGCGGAGGGGGTGGTTCGGGAAGCCTGGCTCCAGCTCTGGCTCAGCCCCAGAGCTCTGCTGAGCACAGGCAAGTCACTCTCCAGCTCTGACACTCTGAAAGTCTTGGTGTGTTACTTCACTCCATGTGGTGACCCACTGTTCAGAACAGGCTCAGCAGGGGTACACCTGCCCCACTCTCCATCCTAGCCAGGAAATCTGGAGTGGGTCAAATGCTCAGCAGAGAGCCCTCCTCCAGCCAGATGTGATCCAGGGCCCCAGCTCCCCACAGCTGAGTCGGTGAGTCCCCAATTGCCCACTGCTGAAATCTGGGCTCAGGAAGGCCCTAAGAGGGCACAGGCTCAGAGGCCTGGACTCAGGGATGCAGCAGCTCTAGGATGAGAGCTCAGAAACCTAGATCCTAACCCTGAGCACACCTCTCTGACTCCTGCCACTCTGACATCCCATGGCCCTGCATACCTTGCCAAGCTGCAGGAGCTCCCAGTGGTGGTTGACAAAGGCCAGGATCTCCTCAAAGTCAAAGTACTTCTTCTTGCTCTGCACCCCCAGGTTATAGAGGGCCAGGTGAACCACATCCACCCTGGGCAAGGGGGCAAGGAGGCAAGGAGGTGGGGCAAGGTGAGGCAGAAGCCTGCCCAGCTGGGGCTTGAGCCTCCTGGGTCAGGCTAGGAGGCAGCTGGAAATGCAATTGTTCCAGGAGGGAGGAGGGGAGTGGGAGGGCAAGAGCTGGGAGGGGAAGGGGGGGTTGGGGCCAAGCCCCACTCTCTCACCATCGCAGGGGCAGCCTCTCAATGTACTCAGGGCCCTGGTTACACACGGAGCAGAAGAACAGGTAGAACCTGTGGGTGGGTGGAGAGGGGGCCTGTGGTAGGAGGTGCTCTAACACCCCACCCCGGTCCAACCCCTCCCTGCCGACCTGCCTTCCCTTAGTCAGCATTCTCACTCCTGGGGCTGGTGGCCTCTAGGGGGTAAGGACATGGCAGGGCTAGGATAAAGAAATATTCCTCCATCCCTTCTAAACCCTACCTCAACGCTCTTCCCAAATACTGCTCTGAAGTATAGCTAAGTTCATAGGGAGTGAGCTGAGCTAGACAGGCTACGGTGGTCACCCTCTTCCCCTCTGAGACAGACTCACACACACACACAATCACAGATGACTTGGGACACCAACCAAAAGACATACAATATCTGGTTTGACATACATAATGCCTCCATTAGCTCCATGGGTTAGAAGCTGGATCAAGACATCCAGTTCCCCAGTGGCTTCTAGCAACCCTGGGCAGGGGTGGGGTGAGGAGTGTGTTTCCCCTCCTTCCCCAGACACTTAAGAGACTGGGGCTTAGGGGAGGCAAGGATTTGTCTAAGGTACCCCACTAATCAAGGCAACTAGGGAATGCGGCCCAGCATGTTTCTTTATTGCCTGGCATAGCCAGGGGCTCCCCTTCCCTGAAGTGCCTCCCATAGACAGGTATACATTACCACAGACCCCTCCTTGTCTGGGGCCTGGCAGGCCATCTGAAAGAGTTGCTGCTCCCATCCCTGGCCCCTCATCACATCCCCAAGGCTCAACTGGACCAAATTAGCACCTACCGGTCTCCAAACATCATGGGCTCATTGAGGCACTGGGTGCAGGCTTCGTGGAACCACTGCCTGCACCGGTAACATTGCAGCATCCGCAGGTACCATCTTGAGAGACAGAGGAGCCAGGGTCAGCTGGGACCACACTCCCAGGCAAGCGTGAGCCTCAGCAACCTTTCCCACTATAGACTTGCCCTCCACCAGTAGAACAGGAAGAGAACTCACAGTTGCTGAACACCTAGGCTGTGCCAGGGGAGGACCTGGGAGCCAGGCACGTACTATCGCTTCTGATCTCACTATTTGGCAAAAGATGGGCCACTGTCCCCATATTACAGATGAGTCAGAGGTTAAATGCCTTGCTCAAGGTCACTCAGAAAGCAAGCGGAGGATGGTGCTTTGAGTTCCAGTCTTCCTAACTTCAAAGCCATCGCTTCCCCTGCCATGCCACACTGGAGCCCCCATCTCTGGACACGTTGCCTCCCAAACACCAATGACAGGGCAAGGTTTGCCCAGGAGACTTCATGGGAGAATAATGGCTCCTGAAAGCTACGTGGGGGCAGGACATCTGGTGCTTCCCACCTGGTACTAAATCTACCTTACCATGGCCATCGAGCAAACTACTCACTGAATACGAATCAAGAGTAAAAAGTTTTCCCTTGATAACTATCAATGCTTTGTTCACTCCTTGACAGGTGAGGTACAGGTTAAAATGCAGATTCCTTGGTCCACTCCAGACCCATTCGATCTTTGGGAAAGCCTCTGGGATGCATTTTTAATAATCACCCTGTGCAACTCTGCCCAGTAAGTGTTGAGAAGCACCACCTGGATGCTGCAAAGGTTTCTGAAAGCATTTCTCCATCTGTTATCTCTTAGGCCTCCCAACACTCTGGGAAGTTGATGGAGCTGAGGTAATTAAGCCCATGTGAGGGATGAGGTAGGTCAAGTGATTACCCAAGTTACTCAGCTGGGCTATAACTCCTGCCTCCGGACCCTTGGTTATCCACAGAGCTTGGGGCTGAGATTCAGGACTTCAGAGGGTCTCGAAGCCTGCATTTCCTGAGGGCAGAGACCCTACCTCTTTCATCAGTGTTTCCTTCCACAATGCCTGGTGCTGTCAGTCCAAGGGAGCAGGCTCAACTGTCCATGGCTACATGGAGGCCCAGTTGGCACGGAAGGATCAAAGACTCTTGCCCCATCCAGGGCAAGGATCCCCTCCACAGCATCCCCAATATATGACCCCCAGCCCCTGTTTGCACTTCTCCAAGGAAAAGGATTTTAACATTTCACCAATAGCCTGTTACATTGCTTTGACAATGAAAGATTATCTTGACTTCCATGCATTAGTAGCCCGACCACCATCACATTTTTAAAGTGCTTACCAAGTGCCGGGTACTGTGTGAACCTTTATGTGAATTATATAATTCACGCCCTGCTCACAACCACCACAAGACCGAGAAACGATTGAGAGAACTGAGGCTCACGGGTTGCCAGCTGGTAAGGGGCAGAGCCAGGGTGTGGACGTCCTGGGAGGATCTGGACCGAGTGTCGGGGCCCTAAGCTCTTAACCACCCAATACTTCTTCCCTTCCCACGGTGCCCCGAGGACACACCTCTGCCCTCTACCCTCAGAGCTCTAGAGTGACAGACACTACCAGGAGCCCGGCCCTAGGGCCTTAATCTTCGGTTCACCCCCCCACGCCCCGTCAGGTCCCGCTCCTTCGGGCCCCACCCCGTAAGCCTTACCTTCGGGGACCTCCCCTTGAGACCCCGCCTCCTCGGATCCTGTTCCCCGGGCGACTCTCCGGGCCCTCCCCCTTTTCACCCTCCCCCTGCCACCGGATGCTCCCTAACCTGCTCCGCCTCCCTGGGGCCCTACTCCGGCCCGCCAGGCCCGCCCCGACTCTCCGGGTCTACCCTTCGAGACCCCACCCCGGCGGCTGACACTTCAGGCCGGCCCCGAGGCCCAGTCCCTGTGGCTGACATTCCAGGCCCGCCCCCCCGGGCCCCGCCCCCGTAGCTGGCACTCCAGGCCTGTCCCCCCAGGCCCCGCCCCACGGCTGACACTCCAGGCCCGCCCCCTCAGGCCCCGCCCCACGGCTGACATTCCAGGCCCGCCCCGCGAGGCCCAGTCCCTGTGCCTGACACTCCAGGTCCCGAGGCCCCGCCCCAGCGGCTGACACTCCAAGCCGGTCCCCGAGGCCCCGCCCCCGTGGCTGACACTCCAGGCGCGGCCCCCCCCCCCCCTCCCGAGGCCCGGTCCCGGTCCCCAAGGCCTGACTCTCCCGTCTGGCTTCCGTCGGGCCGGCCCTGCGGCCTGATTCTCCCGGCCCTGCCCCGCCTCCCTGGGGGCCCCGGCCCCGCGGCCTTACTCTCCGGGCCCGCCGCAGTAGCAGTAGCATTGCTGCTGATTGGTGCGGTGGGGCGAGTCCCACTCGAGCTCCTCGGGCTGGTAGGACAGCACCATCTTCACGGCCTGCAGCGTCCTGGCGATGGCGCCCTTCTTGAGCGCGCCGCCTTTCTGGGGGGAGACGAGGACCTGAGTCAACTGCCGGGTCCCAGCTGGGCCACACGCGCGGGCACACGGCTATAAAGGGAAATGCTGCCCAGGGCCTGGGGGTACCCGCAGATATTCCAATGTAGTCAGAGACACAAAGCTTTTTCTCACCAATTCCAAACCATCCCCTCTATCCCAGAAAGATCTCCATTCATATTAATAATAGTAGTAATAGTAATAAACACATAAAGGCGACAATTATCAATATGTATTGAGTGTGGACATTACATGGGTTTTCTCTTTTAATAGTAAAGCACCATTTATTGGGGTCCTCCTACTTCTGACACCAAATCCGTGTCCATTTACAGATGCGGAAATAGGCTCAGGAAGCAATGGCACCTGGCCAAGGACAGACAGCTGGTAAGTGGCAGAGGCGCCCTCTGTTTCCAAAGCCCAGGTGTGGCCCTTCTGCTTGGAGCTCAGGCTCTGTGACGGGGAGTCAGGCCTGAGCACAGGGGTTCTCTGGGCTGCCGACTGGAGGAGGCAGGAGGAGCAGGGACTGGGAGGGACGGAGGGCTCACCCGCACAGCCAGCGCGAAGATGCAGCGTCGGCAGAACCAGGGTGTGAGCAGGGGCCGGTCGGCACTGCCTGCTATGGGGATGTGGCACTGCTGGTGGTAACCTACGGCAGAGGAGCGGGTAGTGAGTGCCCATAGGAAGCAGTGGCCCAAGGCCAGGCGGCCCAAAGGTGGCAGGGCTGGGAAGGCTGCGGGAAATCCTAGGAGTTCTGCCTGCCAGCTGCCAGGGGACTGGCTGGTGAGGCCCACCAAGGCGGCCAAATCGGTGTCCTGGCTGGGGACTAAATGACAGCATTGGCCAGTGGGGGGAGGCAGCAAGGTCTGGCTTCGGTGTCTGTGTCCCATCTTTCCCACCCAACCTCTCTACCTAGGGGGGCCCCAAGCTGCATGCCCCCATTGTACTTTCCCAGCTTTCCCCAAGGTCACCTCCCTGGCCCTGACTCACAGAGACTGGCCCCTTTTTATCCTAGAGCTCCAAGAGAAACAGGAAGCCAGCCGAGGCCCCAGCAGTCAGAAGCAGTGCCCTAGTGGCCAGTGTGGGGGGACTCACAGGTCAGGGCCTTCTCAGTGCCCTGCTCCCTCCACTCACCCAGGCCACACTTCCCACAGATGAGGATCTCATTCAGCGGCCCTGATGTCTTCCCCAGGCAGATGTTGCACTTGGGCTCCTCTCCTGGAACGCCGGCTGAAAGAGAGGCCCTGTAGGGTCAGGTCCAGCTCACGGGAATTAGGAGAGTTTTACAATCGGTCCAGGTGCTGAGCCGCTCCTGCGTGCTGGGCTTGGCACTGGGCCCCCTGTGCTACCTCATTGCATCTCCCCAACCTACCGTTAGCCCATTCTAAAGATGGGGAAATTGAGGCTCTCAGAGGTTAGGTACCTTGCTTAGCTATTAAGTAGGAGATATGGGATTCAAACCCATGGCTGTGTGACATCAAATCCTCTGTGCTTTTAACCACATAGTACTGCCTCCCCTGCCTGATTTAATTTGTTTTGTTAAACAGTTATGTTAAATAATTTTAAAAAATTATATTATGGGACAATAATAGGATGTTAAAATGAAACCCCATGTTCTCATCGACAATTATGAACACATGGCCAATCTTGTTTCAACTATATTCCCACCCACTTCTCCTTCCTGTAATTACTTTGAATCAAGTCCCAGATACCCAACCATTTTTCCATAAAGATTTCAGTATGCATCTCTTAAAGACTGGGACTCTCTTTTAAAAAAATAACTACAGCACCTTTATTGTACCTAAAAATTAACATAGGTGCTTAATAACATCTACAAATTCAGTGAGTGTTCACATTTCCAACTGTCCCCTAAATAAAAATGTCATGAGAATTTTAAGTCTGCTCTTTTAAGTCAAGATCCATATAAAGTCCACACATGGTGACTGGTTGATGTTTTTAAAATTGCTTTTAATCTACAGGTTCCCTCTCCATCTCTTTTTTTTTTTTCTTTGCATTTTTTTGGTTGAAGAATAAATATGTTTCTATGTGTGAAAAGTTTGTATGGATACATTAAACACATTTGTCTTATTAATGTTTCCCCAGCAGGCTAAATGTTTTATAAGGGCAGAAATGGTATCCCTTTATCCCTGTGTCCTCAGGACTTCATATAGAGAGCGACATGTAACAAGTGTTCCAAGACATGTTGGTGAAATATGTGGCCAGGAAAGAACCTTGTCTCTTACTCCTGAATCTGTCCCCAGGAAGCTGGTGCCCAGAGTGGGTCTCCGTAAGTTCTCCCTGGCTTAATGAAGCAATGGATCAATAACTACGGTGGTGCCCAACCTTTTGCTCTCTTCTTGGGAGACGCCAGGGGGCCATCATTCTGCCTGGGCGGAGCAGTCATCTGGCTGGGAGACAAGCCGGCCCCCAGCACAGCACTATAGCACCTCCATGGAGGCTGGTGCACGGTGGGCTTCTACACAAGGTCTGCTGAGGTGAACAGTCTTCTCCATCTGGCTCCTATGCTTTCTATAAGACGGTAACCAGGAGAGGAGATCCTCATTGCTTTGGGTCTTTATATGATAAATTTAGGGGCTTGGAGAAGAATCAGTCTACACTGGCCACAAGTTCTTGGAGAAAGGGGCAATTTGAAAGCACTATTAACTGGCTGGGTTCTGCAGCCTCTACTTGGCAGGCTTCTTGGCAATTAGAGGTGACAATTCTGAGTACCTGGGCCCCTCCCCTTTCCTAGCTAGACATCCAGAGCTTTGCGCAGCAGATGCCACATAGCAAGGAAGCAAACACAGGCCTGAGACCCCGGTCCCACCCTCCTAGCACCTCTCTGAGCCACATGCCCACCTGCCCTGTCTCCGTCACAAGGTCTAAGCACTCAAGGGGCTGACAGATGTCCTAAGTGCCTTGCCGAGTAAACACACAACTGGTCACCTGATCATCATCTCAGGGGAGCCTGGGGGCCACGGACAAGGGCAGATGCCAGGAGTAAGAGAAGGAAAAAGTGAAGGCAGTGGAGGCGAGAGGGCCTGGGGAGGGTAGGGGACCCAGGATTTTAGGCAAACTCACCATGCTGTATGTCCTTCCACAGGACCCAGTATTTGGAATTATCTTCGAAGGTCACAAGGCAGCTCTGCTTAGAACTGCTGACCTGGGGAACAGAGAGGGGCCAATGTGAGGAAGGGCTGGGGAAAGCCTAACTGGAACATGGTCTCCCTCCCCCATTTTTGACTCCTTGGGCTCCAGAAAGCAGGGCGAGGCTAGAGGGGTAAGCGGGGTGGCTGTTCCTGCAGGTGCTGCACTCCTTGTCACTGGAGTCATCCAGCCAGGGACTGGGGATGCCAACTTGGTGGGAATGTTGAGGACAGAACAGGCCGGGTGGTCATCTGTGATCCTCTCCAACCTGATTTCATTGTTTTGCAGGCCCTCAGAGCACTTTTCTAAAGAGCTGGTTGGATGACGTTGGCTCTAAGAACGGCACCTGCAAAACCAGGCTCTGGCTTCTCTCACTGCCAGCGGTTGTGTGTGAGGGACCAGAGGGAATTCCCCAGCAATCCCCTCATCACCGGTCTGAGTGCCAGGCTGGAGGATGGGCAGGGGCCCGAGAGGAAAGGTTTACCCTCTTGATCTTCCCGAGGTAATACAGTCCGTCTGTCCACCGGCACAGCACATACTGGCCCTCCGTCAGCTTGGACATCAGGTCTTTGAAGTTGTTCTTGGCCTTCGCCAGGGCCCCCTTGTTGGGGAGGTGGCTGGTGGCACCATAGGAGTCCCGAGTCCCTGGATCCAGAGCTCGATTCTCCATCAGCTTCCACTGACACTGGGAGAGAAAGAGAACAGAGCTTTTACCTCTTGTTCCCCTGCTCCAGAAAGCCCAGCACGGGAAGGGAAGAAACGTCCACATCTGTAACCTGTGGTAGGTACAAGACATGTTTATTATTTCACTGAATACTCATGACAACCTATAAGGAAGACATTAGTATTCCCATTTTACAGAAAGGAAAACCGAGGTTTGGTAAGAAGAGGCTCATGGACCAGAGGCAGAGCCACGGGTCACAATCCAGGGAGCTCAGTCCTGTCTCTTCCCACCCTCACTGTGCTGCCTTCCAAAAAGAGTGGGTCTCTCAACAACACAGAGCAACTTCCCCTGCCCAGGGGGCCTCAGCCATACTCCCTGCCTCAGGAGGCCGAGGCTTTATCCCGTTATCCCTTAAGCAAATACACTCCGTGTTCTCTGGGTGGAGGGCCTTCTCCAGGTGGTGGCGGGCCACCTCCCCCCAAACACAACAGCACACAGGCACTGCGCGGTTTTATATCTGTCTAGAGAAAAGTCACCTAGAAAGGAAAACTCCTGGGTGGCTTGTGAACTGGTGTAGACTGGGCCATCTGTGTATTTTGTAATCCCCTTTCCTGTTCTCAATTATGGGAAGATTTAACGGAAACCAATTCTGGAACATTTAAATCCACTTATGCTTTCACCTGGATGCACATTTGCTCCAAGCCGTGGAGTCGTCCCCATGCCAGCCCCTCCATACCTCGCACCATGCTATTCGGTGTGTGGCTTTCCCATCCCTTCCTCTCTCCCTGCTAGGGGTACCCCTCGGCAGGAGTGCCAAGGAGTCTCCAATCAAGGAGCGCCAGGCCTGCCAATTCCAAGCGCAATGGCTTCTGGCACCCGTGCATCCTCCTGTCGGGGTCTGAGTTCAGGCCTCATCTTTGCTAGAGCCATTCTTTCACCACTCGCTCAGTAACCGTTCCCGGGCCTGTGCTAGCCTCCGCCAGACACCTGGGCTGGGAAAGGTACCGCCAGGCCTAGCGCTGGACAGGCCACTTCTGTCTTCTTACCTCTCCACCACACTCTTCCTCAGGCCGCCAACTCTCTTCCAGAAGCCTCTGGGGCTCCCCAATGCCTTCAGTGGTGGCCAGAGCCTCCCCCAACATCCTCTCCTCCTCCTCCTTCGGGCTCACCTGGCTCCATGCCCCTCCGCACACTCCACTACGGCCAGACACAGCCTCCCTCTGTTCCCTGCACAGGCCACTCTGGTCTCCTCCCTCTCCGCATGGCCCTGGGCACCTGGCGTTATGACTATCTGCTGACAGGAGAGAGTCCCGTGCCTGTTTCCGTGTGAGTGCGTGTGTACACTCCCGTAAGACCGTGCAGGACGGTGTCTGCAGCAGCGTGCCAGTGAGTATGTGAAACCACATACGTGCGTGTGCGTGTGTGGCCCCGGGTGAGCAGGGCACTGCAGGGGTCTGGGCTCCACAGATGACGGCTGGCCACGTCCCCATCCACCCTGCCCCCCGCCCCCATAGCGCACAGGCACTGGGCAGGGGATGCAGTCTGAACCCCTGCCCTCTCCCTGCCACCTGGCTCCCCCGTCACTGTGAGGTCTCCGCCCGCCGGGCCTGGGGCCAGGCGGAGGCGGCGGCAGGTTCACTAACTGACACTTCCTCCCCCGCTGCGCCTTTGGGAGCGGGCCCGGTCGCCGCACCCCCTCCAGCCTGGCCGGGCGGGGGCCCCCGGCTGGTGGCCCCCACCCCCGCCTCCGTCCTCCCGGAGCGGGCCCCCGCGGGCTGTGATTGGCTGATTCAAACCCATCTGCAAAGAAATGCCTGTTTGCGGGTTCCCGTCCGCGTCCAGTTCAAATCCGCGGCACCCGGAGCGCGGGGCCGGGCGGGGGCAGGAAGCGAGGATGATTCATGCGCCGGGGCCTCTCCCAGGGCGGCCGTTGGCTTTTTAAAAAGGGTGTTCAGGAGGGGGGAAAAAAGATTGCACAAGGACCCTTCAGGTTCGAGCGCTCCGCTCCGCAGTCGCTCCGACGCCACGCTCCCCCCATCCCAATCCCGCCGCAGCCAGACTTCGGACGTGAGCAAAATCGCCAAAGCCCGGTCTGTCCTTCCCCCACCCCAACAGCAAAAGTAAAGATTCGGGGCAAGGAATAACGACCTGTCACCCACGCCTGCCAAGGCTCGGGGACCCGGGTGGGGCTCCCGCTGCCCTGCGGGCACCGTTCGCCCCCAATCCACACCCCCCGCAGGACTGCAACCCGGGGCGTCCGACCCGCCAGAGTTCAGGAGATTTCGAAAGGAGAGCGACGTGCGCAGGCAGAGGAGAGTGTAGCAGGGAGTCCCCGGCCGGGCCGGCCGCCCGCAGGCGGAACTTACCGCCAGGCTGCGTGTCTGCCGGTCCCACTTGGAGTCTGGCCACCAGGCGCATCGGCGGCGGAGGCGGCTGCGCTCGGCCCGCGGCTACCCGGCCGAGTGTCCGCCCGTGGGGCCGGGGTCGGGGTCTCGGCGGGGGCGGGGCGGGGCGGGGGCGCCGCGGGGAGGAGGGGGAGGCGGCGGAGGGAGGGGCCGGGGCGCTCAGGAAGGGGCCCCCCGGGCGCGGGGCGCCATCTTTTTCGCGTTTTCCCGCGAATTATTGACGTCCCGCTTATGTAATTAGCGGGGGCCGCGCCGGCCTCGCCATTGGAGCCCGCGCCCGCCGCGCCCCGCAGCGCCGCCCGCCCCCGTCCGCCCCCGGCGCGCATCCTCCGCGGCCACCGCGCGCCCGGCGCCCCCGGACGCAGGGCCCCGAGGCACGGGCACCCGACACACACCGGACAGCGCCCTGCGCGCATGGCGAACACGGCGGGCTCGCACACACAACTCTGCGCGCAGGGCAGCGCACAGCTGGCACAGACACACTGCAGGGCTGCGCAGACACACACCCCCGCGACAGACACACAACACCTTGCACTTACAGCATGGACATGCTGCACAGAGACAAAACACGCATAACAGAAACAGTTACACAGCACACATCACAGAGCACAGACAAGTCACAGCACATCATATGCAGGACACAACACACAATGAAGGAGTTACTGTGCACACAGGCCACAGACACAGCTACACAAGGGGAGGTGCAGTGTACACAGTATAGACACAACAGACACACAAGAGAAAGAGTACACCAACAACAAATCGCACACAGACACAGTGCACAGAAATACGAGGTACAATCGCAAAGATACCACAGACACCAACTCATATAAAGAAATGGCGCACAATGACAGACAACAGACACAGAGACATAGGAATAGCAGGTTGAGGCAGTGGGCATGGCTCCAGTCACGTATGGTCCCTGCCCTGGCAGTCATGACCCCAAGAGGCAGATATGACCCCACCCAGACCCACTCTTGGTGGGGTAAGTTTGGGGAACACCTACCAGTAACCTGCCTCCCCCATCCCTGTCCCCAGTCCCCAGCGCCCACCTCACCTGCTGTCATCATGCTCTGCAGACATCCCTGCGGGACTGAGGGAGTATGTGCTTTCATGGGTGTGACCCGTGGACACACCTCCCCCCAGAGCCTTCCCTGCTCACTGTCAACTTGCCTACCCTTGGTGCTCTGCCACCTATTCTTGGGGTGTGTTCTGTCTAGCCCCCTGCCTGCCTTTCCCAGGCTGAGACCCAGAGTCCTTTCACCTCCTTCCTTACCTCCTGCCACTCCTTGGCCCTGCTCCCCACTCCTGCCTCACTGACCCTTTCTCCGTCCTTGAGCCAAGGCAGAACCTGGCAGTTCTGAGCACCTGCCTCCCTCTGCCTGTGCCTGGAAAGAAAGCTGGGGAACAGCCCCATCAGATGACATCTCCCAGTCCTGGAGAGCAAATTTTCAAGTCCCAAAGGGGCCCTAGGATCATGCTACTTATTCACATTTTGCCAAGAGAACATGTGTCCAGCGAGGGCAGGGCTGTTGAGGAGAATGGGACACTCCCGCTGCTCTGCATTTAGGCTGGGGGGAGGGGGGCAGAGATCATGGAGGGAAGTGTCACCTCTGAGGCTTACAGGCTAGCTCCCCTCATTCCTAGCCGTGGGACCCTGAGAGTGTCACTTCAGCTCTTTAAGCCTCCATTTCCTCATCTAAATAGAATTGTTGGGAAGGTTAGAGTTAATGTATGCAAAGCCCCTGGCACCAGTGGGTGTGCAGTGAGTGATGATTTCTTTGTCAAGAAATTCTATATTTATTGAGTGCCCCCTGGGTGGGACTAGAGCTGGGGACTGTGGGGCCCACATTCTCATGGGGGAGTCTGTTGGCACAAGCAGTGACACGTACATAAATAACAGGGGCTTGTGCAGTGAACTGCACATGGAATTGCAGTGTCCTGGCTTCAAGTACAGCTCCGCCTCTGAGCCATGGTGGGGTCCTGGGTGACCTGGTCCCTCCTTAGGTCATGTTTCCTCTTCCGAGCCAAGGGGGTTAATAATACTACCCCCATCTCCGTGGGCATTGCATAGGTAAAGGTTCAAGTAGGATAATGAAGGAGGAGGTGCTTTTATAAACTAAAAGGTGGCCTGCAAAATGAGAAGTTGTTAAAACACTGCAGAACAGGAAATTATAAATGCCACAAGAAACATACAGTGTCACCAGTGATTGTTTAGAGGCAACTCTAACTTTTGAGTTGAGGAGAGAGTTAGTTTCATGGAAAAGGTGACATTTATTAATAGATAGGCTGTGGAAATAGGGAGTTGGGTGTCCCAGATGGAGGAGGGAGTTGAATGGGCTGACAAAAATCCAATTTTTAAAAAATGGGTTAAGGATATCAACAGACAATTCATAAAAGAGGAAATTTAAATGGCCAAGATGGCCCAAAATATGAAAAGATGTTCACCCTCCTTGGTCATGTGGGAGAGGCACATGAAAAGAATGGTGGCACCATTTCACATCCACCAGACTGGCACGCGGTGAAGAGTAGTCAGTACGGGGGTGGAGTGGGGGCAGTGAGAACATGGCACACATTGGGACGCTCACAGCCAGGGATGGAGACGTAAATGGGTTTCATGACTTTAGAGAACAGTTTGGCAACATCTAAGGAAGTTGAAGATGCTCATATCTACAACTCAATGACCCCACTCCAGCCACCCAGCATATAATTATAAAAATTTAGAAATTGATGAATTGTTCATCAACAGCAGTCCACATAGATAAATTGTGATGTCTTCATACAATGGAATAATAGACTGGAAATAAAAATAAACTAAGGCCATAGGCCTCAACATAAATACACTTTAGGAAAAAAACCAATGTCAGGTTGTAGCATGGGTACAGTGTGATTCAAAATGTTTTTTTTTTTTTGTTTTTGTTTTTGAGACAGACTCTTGCTTTGTTGCCCAGCCTAGAGTGAGTGCCGTGGCGTCAGCCTAGCTCACAGCAACCTCAAACTCCTGGGCTTAAGCGTTCCTACTGCCTCGGCCTCCCGAGTAGCCGGGACTACAGGCATGCGCCACCATGCCCAGCTAATTTTTTTTCTATATATATTTTAGTTGGCCAGATAATTTCTTTCTATTTTTAGTAGAGACGGGGGTCTCACTCTTGCTCAGGCTGGTCTCGAACTCCTGACCTCGAGCGATCCACCAGCCTCAGCCTCCCAGAGTGCTGGAATTACAGGTGTGAGCCACCGTGCCCGGCCTAAAATGTCTTTTAAAACCTTCAAAAATGTGCCACATACACATTTTTAGGTGTACAGTCAGGTAGTAAAAGCATTGAAACACACATGGGAAATGAAAGACCCCAAATTTAGAATAGCGGTTACCTCTGGGAAGGAAGGGATGAGAATGATGTCAGAAAGAAGCATGCAGGGGATTCAGTGACATCTGTAACGCTTTATTTCTTAGGAAAAAAATAAAGAGCTCTGAAGCAAAGATGGCAGTGTCAAGATTTAACCAGGCTGGGTGGCTGGTGCAGGCTGGCTGCAGAGAGACCGGGACCTCTCTGATCTCCTCAAGTCTAAAACTTTTCATCTATTTTATGTGTGTTGGAAATATTTGAAATTTTACAGATGGGAGGGGCGGGAAGACTATGAGAGTGCACAGAGGAGGTTCCACCTGTCAGGTGAGCGGGGTGGCTACGGCTCAGTGTCCTCTCTACTCTGGGGTTGATCGCCCTCCTCTCTAAGATTTGTCACAGCGTAGTGAGCCAGGCGTGGCAGGCATTCAGGGGATAAAACTGCGATTTGGAGAGACGAGTGATTTCCCCAATTTTGTCTCACCCAATATTGTCACACACAGTAGGGAGTCAAGGCACATCCCCTCCTGTCAGCTGTGTCTCAGCTCCTGCCTGTCAGGGGAGATCACCAAGAGCCAAAGATCCCCAAGAGAATGCCTCCTGCCTCAAAATAATCTATCCTGCTCCTTCTGCTGAGCTGTTCTGTTTTTTCTTTCAATTAAGGATGATTTGGAAAATATAGAAATGCACAAGGAAGAAAACGAAAGTCACTTATGATTTTCACTTACTTTTAAAATCAGCTTTGTTGAAGTATACTTCACATATGACAACTGCACTCTTTTGTCTTTTTTTGAGGCAAAGTCTAGCTCTGTCCCCCAGCTAGGGTGCAGTGGCATCATCATAGCTCACTGCACCCTCAAACTCCTGGGCTCAGGGCATCCTCCTGCCTCAGCCTCCCCAGTAGCTGGGCCTACTGGTGTGAGACACCACGCCCAGCTAAAATTTCACCTGTTTTCAATGTACAGTCACTAATTTATTTCGAGAGAACATCATTTTGTTTCAGAAATATTTGTTCAGGTACTAAACAGGTTAGCATATGTGATAGTGCTGTACAAAGCAGATGAATAAGAATTATTAACACAATTTTTAGAGATCATTATTATACAGGTGACCAGTTAGATGGGCCTGTGTTTCATTGCCTGAATTTGGGGGTCAGTTTGGTATGTCCTCATCATGGAGGTGCTGAGAGGTTTCCAATTACAGTAGAAAGCATGGCTGTTAACAACAACGGACCAAAAAAAAAAAGAAAAAAAAAAAGATTGACAGGGTCAGACTGTGACCTATTGAAGTGCCTGTGGCCTTGGTTAGCTGCCAAGCCATAAACACCTTTACCTGTGGCTTCTGTGGGGAAATGAGATAAGTCTGCTCTCTCTGTGAGCCCAGGAGGTGTAGAAAAAGGAGCCTTCGCCAGGCACAGGAGATCCCGTTACCCACCGCCATGGCCCCCAAGCTTGCTGTGGAGCCATGAGTGGGTCCCTTCCCTTCTCTAAATTTTAGTCTCCACATCTGTTAAAAATCAAGTGGTGCTTTATCCCCCCTTCCGACATCCAGCAGGCGTGCAGGGAGCTGCGCTGCGGGCAGGCACTGTGCTAAGCGTGGCAGGAGTGGCTTGGACATGAATAAGGTGCAGCTTCCCACCTCCAGAAGCTTCCAGTCCAGAGCTGGTGGCTGGGGCTGAGGGGACAGATGAATCCGCAGGTGACTGTGGGAGTGTGTTAAGAGATGGGGTCTACACAAGGAGTGCTCTGCTCTGAGCAAACCCTGATGACCACTAAGGTCCCCCTGATGACAAAATTATTTGATTTGATTCTATGAACTTAGTCTAAGCCTTGTTTCTCCATCACTGGGTAACCTTGGATAAGTCACTTCTCTAATGGGCCTCAGATTCACTCACCGGTCAAAGCATGAAGCCGCAAACAAATCAGTGGTCCCCGATCATTCTTCATGAAGGATCTTAAGGAAAGATTTGACCCACCAAATGCTGCATTGACTGATTTGAGTTATTTTGTCCTGTTTTTATGAATTAGGTCTACATATGATGTTCAATCAGAGCTTTTGATTGACATGATAGAAATAGGATAATCATAAAAGATAGAATTCAATAGATAATAGATAGAATTCTTCCAAAAGCAAGGGCAGTGGGTAATTTGTCAATCTATGCCATTTAATAGCAGACACTTCCAGAGATTAAAGATGCCTTTGAAGTTATCCCACATTAAAATACAGAGGAGCCCATTAGTAGTGAACTCTAATAGTCACGAGGCATCTTTTCTGGAATGAGGAGATCCATGAATCTACCAGCGTGAGGTGGCGGAGCTCTCAGCCCCAAGCTGTGTGTGCAGGAGAGAGGGTAAATGAATGAGAATTGGTTCCAGAGCCAAGGCCCCTGCTGGGTGTTTCATGAAGGTGACAAGTTATAACTGCTCAAGAAATAATCAGAAGAGAGCCAATAAGAAGATAACTGGATATAACAGAGTCTTTGTATGTTTCAACTAGTAATGGTGGAACGAAGGTTTGAGCCCAGGTCCATCTGGTGTGTTCAAAAGCCCACACCCACCCCACTGCCCCATATGACTCTCTTGTGTCATGATTGGAGGACAATGATGGCATCACCAATGTGGAGAAAGAGCACACCACTGGGTTTCATATTGGCTGTTACTACCCCACTTTATACACCAGGAAATGGGTATATGTGGCAGAGCTAAGCCAGGAACCCAGGCAGTCTGGCTCTCCAGCCTCTGACACCAGCTCTTCCGCCCCCGTTTGGTCTTGTAGGTCCTTATGCTGCTTACAACACCCTAGATATCATACTATGATATTTCATCTTGCAATGATACCTCCTATACAAATAGCTATTGGGAATTTATACAAGGTACTTCTCTCATCCCATCCCCAAAGCAATTCTGCAAGGTGAACAAGGTGGGGTTTATGACTCCTTCCTTTTGTAGATGATGAAATTGAGGATAAGGAGGTCCAGGGATGTGGCCAAGGCCACACAGCTAGGATGTGTTAGATGTAAGACTCAAGGTCAGGGAGTCCCCACTGGAGAGGACCTTCCAAGTCAGTTGCCCAACTTCTCATTTTCAGACGGGGAAACTGGTGTCTAGAAAGCAGGAGAGGCTTACTCAAGGGTGTGCAGGAAAGACTTGTTCAAGGTCAAATGATAAATTGGCTGATGAACCATGATTGGATCAAGGCCTCTGCCCCTCCCCTGCCCAGAGATGTACGTCATGTTGGTTGTGTCAGACGGCCAGCGGTCCTCTTGAGTTTTTCTATTGCCAAAGTTTATTTTAAAACCTTCCTGGTTGAGTGTTCTGTGACATGTGACATTCTCATGAATTTCAGAGGGATCCCTGTCTGGGTAGGGGACCATCTAAGTGACCTTCAGGACCTCTTTGAGCTTGGAGAGGCTGTGACTCTGTTCCCAGAATTCTGCGGCTCTTTAAAGATAATCTTCACTCCTTTGCTGCTCTCAGGAGGAATTCTCAGGCCTGGTCTCTCTCTGTTGTCTGTTCTGCTCCCTGATCCTCGGGCTTAAGTTGGGGCGGAGAGCTCCAGGAGGTTTAGCTGGGACCGTTCAGATCAGTGCCTTAGCCTTATAGCCGCTTCTTCCAAGATTACAGTTCAAGGTCCCAGATGCCTCCCGCTGCAGAGGAGAGGAAACATCTGGGCCAGAGCTGCAGGGAGGGAGCCCAGTTGTGTGGGAGATGTCCTGGGGTAGGAGCCCGTGAGCCGAGAGCTCTTCATTCCAGATGTGGTCTGCCCACTGGGGGCTGGGTCCCACCTGCGAGGCTTGAGGCTTGAGGCTCCCATAGGCCCTGTAGGCCCAGGGCGTGTGCGCGGTGGCTGGAGCAGGGCGGTCAGAGGATAAGGGTGCAGGAAGTCGGGCAGGCAGCATTCGGGAAGGAGGCTCCGAGGAGGTGTGCGGGGCTGGTGGGGGAGGCAGGCATAGCTTGCATGGACTTCAAACCACAATGGAGAGATGCCAAGGCATCTAGACAAGTGGTGGGGGCACTGCAGGGCACAGCCTCTGCCGTGAGGAGCTTAGTCTGTGTCGGTCACAGGGAAAGCAAAGAGGAACACAGGCTCACACCATGAGTCATTTACCCACTCACCCTTCAGGGCCAACCCCAGAATTTGGCAAAGCACCCTCAGTGTGACTATGGAGCTACATCCCCCTCTGCAGCCAGGAGATGACCCAATGTCAGCTCAAGTGTTTTCCCCTCCACCACCTGCTCTGTCCAGCCTACAGTCACAGGAGGCGCCCAATCACAGGAGGCACCGCTCTGGGCCAACCTCTCTGTGATGGTTGATTATTTGTGTCAACGCGGCCAGGCTATTTACTCCAGCACCAATGCAGGTGTTGCTGTGAACGTGTTTTATCGATGTGGTTAACATCTACCATCAGTTGACTTTAAGTAAAGAAAATTATCCTCCATAGTGTGAGTGGACCACAGCCAATCAGTTGAATACATCTGCTTATAAAAATATATATATATGCACACACACATCACACAGAGATGGTCCCTAATTTACGATGGTTTGCATTATAATTTTTGACTTTATGATGGTTTGAAGGCAATATGCATTCAGTACAAACCGTACTGTGACCGTAGGGTAGGTGTATTAAATGCAGTTTCAACGTAAGATACCTTCAGTTTATGATGGGCTTACTGGGATGTAACCCCACTGTAAGTCAAGGAGCATCTGTATATATACACAGTATATCTCCTCCAACACAGGCCCTTTCACAGTCCTTGAGAACAGAGCACTGATCAAGCTCCTCAAAGCATGTACCTCTGTCAGCAGATCACAACCACAGCTTGTATTTTGGCCTCCTTCTCCACACTCGTGACCCTTAAATAGCCAGAAGGTCCCAGATGGAAATGGCATTGCAAGGAGAACAAGCTTGGTGGCAGCTTGAAGATCGGGGAGGTCTGGAGCCCAGCAGTGAGACGTGAACAGGAGATGATACCTGCTTTTCAGGATGCAGGCAGAAGCCTGGACCACTGGGTCTATCTGCTGTGATATTTCTCAGGTCTTGGCAAGGGAGGCTGTGCCAACATTGTCACAGCATCCAAAAATGGCTTTCCCAGTAAGAAACTCCTTGGTTGGTGTCCACAGCACCATGGGAGGTGGCTACTTCCTGCCAGCTCTGTAAACATTATGGAGACCTAGGACAGGATTCTGGGTTACAAGCAACCAGGACCAACTCTGTCCATCTTAAGCAAAGTGGGGACTTGCTGAAGGATAGTGAGGGTGCACAGAACCAACAAGAGGCTGGAGAATGGGCTTGGACAAAGGGCAGAGCCAAGGGAGCCACAGGAACTCCAGCCAAGGGAAGGCTACAGGGCACAGTCTCATCCAGGGCCCCCTACTGAGGGTGACTGATCTCCGAGGGTCCCTTCGTGACTCACTCAAGAGTCAGCCCCAAGAATGAGTGTGCAGTCAGCTGATGTTGTATTCCACCTGAGCCCAGGCAGGAGGGGATGGTGGGGAAGGATTTGGCACTCCTGGGCTTTCCTAGTGATGGTGGCTCTGGGAGATGGGTGCTAGGTTGTCCCTGTCTCAAAACGAGGAATTCTCCCAAAAGGGAAACCATAGTTTTAAGGTGGGGGTGGTTGCTGGACAGATTATAGGTGACAGCTAAACCTCTTAGACTATTGCCCAACTTAAGCCAGTAACAGTTAGACTGTGTTGCTTAACCAGGGGCAAGATAGAGTGGACAGAACTTAGGGTCTGGACCTGGATGACCCAAGGTCAAGTTCTACCACTTACTAAGCATTGTGACTCTGGGCAAGTTATTTTATCTCTACCAGCCTCGATTTCCTCCTCTGAAAAGTGGGGATAATAACAGCACATGCAGCTCACAAAATGGTACGTGAAAACACTTTGGAAACTATAAAGCATTTGGAGCCCTGGAGGGCAGGCAGCTTCCCAGCCCGAGGCCCGGCGCCTGGTAAGTGCCCAGTGTGTGTTGAGTGAACAAACAAGTGCTCATCATCATCGCGCTAACTCAACCATGAGCTTTGCAGAAGAAAAACGGGCAGATGCCGCCGGGCCTCGGTTCAGGTTTCATGAGCTCAGGCCTCACAAATGAGCCTGCATTTTTTTTTTTTATCAACCCTTTTGACGTTTTCATTTTAATATGTGAAACCTGGCTACTCGTCTCAGGGAGAGTTTATGGAAAAAAAGCTTCCAGCTGGCTTTGGGCAGCCCATAAAAATGTCCTGAAAACGTTGACCAGTTAGAAATGAGGAGCTGTTGGAGAACAGAGACCAGTGACGCCACAGACCCTGGTGGGGCCCACTGCGTTTCAGCAATTAGCTCCCCGGGCAGGAGGATGCGTTCTTCCTCCCTTCTGGTTCCTCCTCAAAGGATGAGGCCCCAGAATCTGTTAAAGAGAAACCACAGCTTTCAAATAACAAACACCATCTTTAACACAGGCAGTCTGTGATTCAAACGGCTTCAAAGGGCGTGGAGGCTGGGGGATGGGTTTTCAAGAGCTTTAACTGAAGCGGCTAATCAGAATGCCCGCTTCCCAAATCCTGCCGCTCCCCTGGCTCTGGTCTGGCCTCCTCCATGAAGACCTCTTTGGTAACCCCAGTCAACGTGGGTTGGTTTGTTCATACATACAACTCCTTGCGCTACCTAAAACCCTCCAGAGGGGCCTCCTAGCTTCAGGGTCATGTTCAATCTCCTCAGTTTGGCATACAAGGCCCTTTGTGATTTGGCACCTTCCCACCTGTGCAGCCTCTTCTCGGGCTCCCCGCCCCCACCCTTTGACCCAGCTGTGCCAGACAACCTTCCCCGCCCCCGCCTCCACCTGGGCCTCAGAGGCTTGGCCTGCATCCCTGGTTGGCTGGCATTTCCCTCCCCTTCTTCATGCGGCTGGGCGGTATTTATTCCCCAAGCTCAGCCCAAACCTCTGCTCCAGTGGGGAGGAGTCTGGGTCCCCAAGGCTGGGTTAGGTGCCCCTGCTCAGGCTCCAGAGTGCCTGTGTTTCCACTTGTCACACTTACTGTAAGGGCCATTTGCTCACCCGCCTCACCCTCTTCCCTCCCCACCAGCTCCGCTCAGCTGCAGCCAATACCAGGCTGGGCCGGAGAAGCTGCTCATTTTTAAGCCCCACTTCTCACACCTGCAGTACATTGGGGTCACCTGGGGGGCTTTAAAATGCGGAGGCCTGTGTTCTCATCCTCAGAGATCCCCGTTTGATTGGTCCGGGATGTGGCCCAGGCCTGGGCTCCTGGAGTGTGGGTTAAAAAGCTCCCCAGGTGGCTCCCAGCCAAGGTGGAGCACCACTGCCACTGTAATTTATAACACATGACTTGGGACTCACCCAGCCACTCAGAAGAGCTGAGCACCTGTCAGGCAGCATAACCTTGAACTCAGAACCCTACTGTATTTGCCAAAAGTTGTGCTGAGAGAAAACTATTCATCCATTTATCTGGCTTGGTGGCGCTGAGCAGCTGTACAGTCCCCCCAACCGCCCCCCCACCCCAGGCCTCCGCTTGATAGGAGAGACCACCCACATCACAGTCACCTGTTAGAAGGATGCCTGTCTGAGCCACGGCCCAAATCCAAGGAGCCACACCTGGGGCCCTGCACTATAGACAAGTTACCTGGCCGTCCCCTCATGCACACTGATGTGCCACAACTCAAAATGTCCTAAAACAGGCCCGCACACTCCCGACAGCGTGAAGAGCCAGGCAGGAACGTTAAAAGTGAAGAAGTGAACCATGGAGGGATCGGAGAGCGACTCAGCTCTAGCCAAGTCTCGTCCTTTGGGAATGAGGGCCCCATGTTCTCAAATCCCCCCATATTTTTAAATTAAAAAAAAAAAACAAAAACCAAAATCTGGATTTTTAAAATGTGAAATCTCCCATTTAAAGTTGACAACTAGTGCCAACAATCTAATGCAAAGCTCAGGCTGCACAAAGCTTACCTGAGAACTGCCTTTGGCATCTGCTACCAGTGTTCGCTATAAAGTGTGTGTGTGTGGATGAAGCTACGGTGGCGGCTCGCCTGGCCTTGTCCCTCCCCTCAGAGCTGCTTTACTGCTTTGGGACTTGGGCCAGCACGCAGAGGGGTGCAGGAAACAGCCCCCGAGACTTGTGCTGTACGTGCAATTGGAAGGCTTTTGGGGACATTGCTCTTTACGTTCAACAGCGTTCACTTCATGCCAACTCGCTAAAAAAAGACCTCTGCGTGCTCAGGGCCTATGAGAGAGTCTTGTTTTGCCTCAGCAACTGGTGTGTCAGTGTCTTATGGACACTGTGCACTGTGTGGGATCAAGTTTCTGCTGCTAGAAAGCTCAGAGAGCAATTTGTGGCCTGTCCTCATAACATGTAGGACCTCAAGGTCCATACTTTGGGTACCTGTCTCATTCCTGGATTCTTCTGACTTCTCTCCAACTTCTGTTTCCCATTTGTCACGTGTCACATGACCACCCTTGTAAAATTTTATTCTTATATATCAAGTAGAGAAGTTAAGTGCTTTCTGGAATAAGGCATGTTATAAATAAATACGCCCATAAAATAGTAAGTGCTTAAGAAACGAAAAGGTTATTGAATACATGACTACTTGAATGATTCATTTTGTGGTCCCACCCAGGGCCTCGCACAGAGCAGGTGTTCAGGAAATGAGGGGCAGGATGATGGAGGGGAAAGCGGCGGTTTAGAGGTGGGGAGACAACAGCCCTGTCATTTCCTATCACCTAGGACCTCAGCCAAGTTGTTTAACCTCTCTTAGCCTCAGTTTCCTTATCTGTACAGTGGGGATAATCTCAGCACCCACCTTATCAGAGTTATTGGGAGGACTGACTGAGATTATATATGTGAAGTTCCTGGTATGTAATAGGCACTTAATAAGTGAAAGCTGTGATTATTTTAATAATTAAAAACACCTTCATACATGAATGTCATTATTAAATAAGCTAATAAATGCAGCAATGTGTGCAGCACTCTCGCTCTGCTCAAGCCCACTAGGGTCTGACAGAGGAGCCACATGTACCCACTGGACAAACAGAAAGGCATTCTGGGAAGCCTTGTCCCAGGTCTCAGCTGGGCCAGCAGGTAGCTCCCTGTCCAAGTGTGGCCACCCCACATGCCTCTCTTCCCAGCAAGCTCAGGAGCAGATGACCCTGTCCTGCTTGCCCCTGTCACCCAATGCTCCAGCCCTAGCCCTGTGTGTCCCTTTTTTGGAAGCCTCTGGCAGTTTTCTGCAAGCTTCCCAGTCCCGGACTGCCCCCTCTCCTGGTGATCACTAAATAAGCAAATTCATCTTGAATGGTTCCTCGACCTTGCTTGATGGATGCACACAAAATGTGTCAAAATGTGTGCCATGTGGTACAGGAGGCGCATTCAGAGATGACTGAATGTCGTGTCTGGGGCTCATCCCTCTAAGGGTTGGGCACCAGTTAGGAACATAACTCTCTAGTCTGGTTACAGGGAAGGAAATTCATCACAGAGCTTTGCGATGGAGGGTGGTCTATGGTGAATTTTAATCTACCTAAGTGCCAAAAATTTATTTAGAAGAGGCTTTATTGTGTAGGGCATAGGTTCTCAAAGCGTGTCCCAGACCGGGAACATCAGCACGGACTGGGAGCATCTTACAAATGCAAAATTTCCATTCCTACCCCAAAACTACTGACTCAAAAGATCTGGGGGAGGATCAGCACTCTGTGTTTTAACAAGTCCCCAGGGTGATCAGGTGCACAGCCAGATGGCATGGTGGATCCCAGTCCTGAGCTTTGGTGGCCTCCTCTGTAGACGGGACGATACTTATGGCCGTGGGCTCCTGTAGGGGAAGCGAGATGAATGCGGGAGTCCCTGCTGGCTCGGGGTTGGTGGTGAGCACCTGCCTCCTCCAGCCGATCATCAGACCAGCTTTTGAGGGTCAGCTACTACCTGGTGCTGTTCTGTGTCAGTATGAACCCCAAGATAAGGACCCCAGCGGAAGAGAAGATAGGACAAAGGGAAGGGGAGCCTGATCTGAAACCCTGAATGCCAACCTTAGGACTTTCATGTTTCTCTGCCTGCCATGGAGGCTTAACTGTTTCCATTACTTTTCTACAACAAAGCACCGGGATCCTTAGGGGCCACCTCACAGTCCATGCGGCCGCTGAGGACCAGCGAGTCCCCCAGGCAGGGTCAGTGCTTCTTCCACTGAGCACCCTCCCCTCCCTCGCTGGCCTTGGCCGTGCTCTGGGGAAAGGCAGCGGCCCTTCTTATCAGCTGGGGCCCTGGCTGCCAAGACAAGGCCGGTGCGTTCCAGGAAAAGGCGCCTGGGAGGGCAGCCCCGCGTGTTTGGAATGCAGGCGCTGCTCAATGCCTTCCATATGGCTGTGGGGCTGGGCCGCTCTGGGCCGGACCCAGGGGACAGACTCTGGCAACCAGCCGCTCCCCCTCGGCCCCGGCCCACCCCTCGCTGCCAAAAGGCACATGTATTTGTTTGTTTATTGTCTGTCTCCTCCACCAGTCTGTGCACAGGGATGTTGACCGCTGATTACCAAGACTAGCACGCGGCACCGGGCACGTAGGAGGCATCCAGAGGATTTAAGAACGAATACCAAGAAAACGACTTAGTGGTAGGCGGCTTTAGAGAGTCTCCTCCTTAAGTAGCCCTGGCTTCAGCTAACATTCCTGGGAGCCTTCGACGACGCTGAGGACCTTTTCCTTTAGATGTGTAATCCCAGCCCACCCTCATCTCCAACAGGTCAGGGGCTTTGTTCTCCAACTTTGCCCAAGATGAGAGTTGGGCTCAGAGGTGACAATGTGACTTGCCCAAGGTCACACAGCTAGCAGGGAGCAGGTCAGGATCTGAACCAGCCTAAAGGACTCCAGGTCCAGTGCTCTTTCTAGTCAAGCTCCTGAGGGAGGCAACTCTTTGCTGAAACTTTAATCTAGCCTGGGCTCCCTGGGGTTTTTCTCATGGGAATCCCAGAATTACTAAGACTCATAAAGTAAGGAACTCTCCCCTTAGGAAAACAAAGCATAGAAAACTCCAGTAAACTTTACTCTGTGCCCCTCTCAGACGGTTTTGAGATTTCAAATTTAAGAGTGCAACATTACCCTAAAGAGAAGCCTGTGACTTCCATGTTGCATTTATGTAAAAGCCATAGTGGCTTTTTAATGGCTTTATTGAAGTATAATCTACTTACCATAAAATGCACACTACATGATTTTAAATTATTATATATTTTGTCCATTTGAAAAAAAAATTTATATTTAGAAAATAGGACATCATTTAAAACCAAAAGCAAGTCTTTTAGACTGTATCAGTCAGACTGATTTATTGTCAGGAATTGACTTCCACCGTGTGTGCCCTGTGTCTGCAGTCACAGGGCAGGCCGCGGGAAGGGCTGACGGGAGCTCTCAGGCAGGAGCTGGAGCTCCTGTCCACAGGGGAAACTTCTTCTTTAGGGAACCCTTAGTCCTGTCCCTAGCGCCTTTCAATAGATTGAATCTGGCTCACCCAGACGAACTAAGATAATCTCCTTTACTTAAAGTCAGCTGATCATAGACATTAACCACGTCTACAAAATATCTTTATAGCACCTCCAAGATTATTACTGGATTGGGTAATTGGGAACCATAGCCTAGCCAAGCTGACACATAAAATTAACCACCATCTGGGTGAAGTTTCTGTCTCCCCATCCACCATGATGTGCCAGAGACTGAGCCACAGAGGGGACCTGGAGGCCAAGCCCGGGGGTGGGTGGATGGGCAGTACCATCCTGAGCAGGAGTTAGGAAGGGCTGACCAGGTGTGACCCTGGGCAGAGCAAGGCTTGCTTTGAAATGAGAGAACCTGTGTCTGTTTCACAGCCTGTTGATGCACTAGCTTAACTTTGAGTACGTCCCCTAAACTCTGAGCATCAGTTTCCAAGTTTTTTAAATGGGGCTATGGATGCCAACCTGACAGCACTGCTTGCTTACTGTTTCATCAGTTATTAAACATTTATTGAGTGTCCACTGTTTGCCAGGCACTGGGTGCTTAGGAGGGCCAAATGAGGTAAAAACAATAACTAAAATTTATTAAGCACTTACTGTGTGTCAGGCATGGTTCTAAGTACTTTACATGGATTGATTCATTTAATCCCCACACCAGTCCTACAAAGTGGGCATAGCTGTGATCCCATTTTATACACTAGGAATACTCATCAAAGTATCTGACCCTTAAAAGATATGAACTAAACATTTATTTCCCTCCTCCTTTTAAGGGAGCAAAGGGCATGATTCATGTCAACATTTCTTTGAGTCCCATCTTACAGCTAGTTCTCATAAAGGAAGGAGAGAACTTTGACCCAGTGAGTGGCCTTAAATTTAAAATCCAGTCTGCTGGTGGGAATGGAAAATGATGCAGTTGCTTTGGAAAACAGTCTGGTAGCTCCTCAAAAGGTTAAACACAGAGCTACCATATGACCAACAATTCTACTCCTAGGTATATGTCCAAGAGAATTGGGAACATATGTCTGCACAAAAGCCTGTATGCTAATATTCATAGTAGCATTATTCATACTAGCTAAAAGATGTAAACAACCCAAATGTCTATGAATAGATAAATACAATAAATAATGGGTAAATGAGTGAAAAGATAAATTAACATGGTATATTCATTTAGTGGGTTATTACTCAGCAATACAAAGGAATGAAGGGTCTGACATGGTTGGTGTGGAAAGAAATCAGTTGTTTTCATAAAGAGAATATTCAATATTGATGCCAATGAGTTACTGGGTGCAGTGGGAAGGACTAGGAACTGTGGTCAGAAGACCCAGGTCCTAGGTGGGCTCTGCCTTTTGGCACTGGGTGCCCCTGAGCAAGTCACTCTTCTCCTCTGAGCCTCTTCTTTTCATCTGTACGAGGGGATCAGAGTCCCTGCTGCGCAAGGATGCATCCAACTGCCCCAGAAGGCAGTGGGAGGGTGAGGGCAACAGGGTAGGACGAAGTCCCAGCCGACCTCCTCCTCAGCAGAGAGGAGTCACAGGCCACCAGAGCCAAGCCACCCACCCACTGGGTGACCTTGCTCAGTGTCCACCCCACTCTGGACCTTGGCCTCCCTGCCTGTGCAGTGGTCAGAGTTATGGTGATGACGACATTAGCACTGTACACCCCAGATTTGCCAAGGAGGAAAATGCCTTTAGGATGGTGGGGGTTTGGGAAAGGACTCAACAGAGAAGAATGCCGCTGGCCAGACAGTTGTAACATCCAGCTCCCTCTGGACCAGTCATCCAAACCCTGTCTGTGCCACATGAATGTGCTTTGCTTAAACATACACGCACATACACGCACACATCCCAGATCCCGAGGCGGCAACTGAGATCCAGTTCCTGGCAAAGGGTCACCACACAGCATTGGCCCCCCAACCTCATCCTACCCCTCCCTGCAGCCGGTGTCAATCCCACCCAAGTGGCCCCCCAGGGTGGAGCACTCCAGGTAGGGGGCATCTTCCCTGGAGAGGGGTGCTGGAGAAGAAGGTCTGGCAGCTGGCAAGAAGGCACAGCTCATTTGACTCCCCCAGCATCCCCCAGTCCCTGGAGAGGACACCATGGTGGGTAAAGACCTTGGGGAAATTGCCTGGCCTCTCTGAGACTATTCTTTCATCTATAAAGTGAGGAAAACCATACCTTCTTCTCAGGTCTGTTATCAATATTAAGTGTGATACTTGCAAGTAAAGTTTGCGCTTAACAAATGATAGCTATCATCATTTTGTTATGGCTATTTTAAAAAATTATGTTACTTTTGTAGTTTTCCAGTTTTTCTGTTATGTGTCTCTTACAATCAGAAATGAGCAACTGAAGGCAAAAATGTCAGTTGTCCTCACTGCCCAGGGCTGTCTGCACATTGCCTGCGGACACCAACAAGGTGGCCTCCGCGAGCAGCCTGTATGCCGCTGGCCGCGCTGGCCCTGCCCTCCTGGTCCTGCAGGGCTGGCCTCTGGCTGAGGGCAGAAGGACCCACAGCCTCCCAAGGCCTCGCATGAGGATGTCACCTCATTGTGGCTGAAGACTCTACCCAAAAGGAAGCTTGAAGAGGAAGGAAAGTAACCAGAAACAAAAGACATGGTTTCTAATGCCAACTCCCCTCCACCCCCCAACTTTGAGCAGGCACCTGGTCTCTCGGGTCTTAGTTTCCTAATCTGTAAAAGGGGATTCAAGGGTGCCTGCCACACTGGCGGGTGTGTGAGGACCCAATGAAACAGGGGCTCTGCCTGCGTCTTGCCTCCCCCATCCTCAAGTCACCTATGAGAGATGAAACGTCAGGTCTTTGGTGCATTTAACATAGAGCTTTGTTGGAAGAGAAATTTTTCGACGTTTTAAATCATTGTCTCATCCTGCTGTTAGCAGGCCAAGGGTTACCCAGCAGGTGCTTTGGGGAGAGCAGCGCCACATGTGATGCCATCTACACTCCAGCTCACCCTACCTTTCCACTTCCCTCCACCGTCCTGCCACACAGACCCCGCCCGCAGGCAAGCCCACTTCCTGTCTCCAAGTCTGTATCTCCCCTGTCCCCTCATCCTCTGCATTTCAAAATATTTCCAGGCTGCGTTTAAATGCCACCTCTGCCATGAAGCCCTCCCTACCCCACCCAAAGGATCTGGGATTCTGTGCTTTCTCTGAGCTTCTCCTACTTTCAGTCATAATGATCTACTTATGGGCCTGTTTTCCCCACAGAACTAAAAGTTTCTTGAGGGCAGGGTGCACATCTTACCTTCCTTCTCCCCAGTGTCCAGCACGGCAGATGACACACACAGTGTCAGTAAAGCTGTGCTGAAAGAATGGATGCTTCTCACACTGTTTGAAGACAGCATGTGTCTCTTCCCATCAGAAACAAGCAATTAAAGCTGGAGAGGGACAGCTTTAGTGGTGGTCCCTAGTGGTGGCTTGTCCTATGAATCCCCCTTTAGCTCAGCACTCAGTGAGAAGGGACAGAGAGGTCATTGCTAGGACACCAGCTCCGAGGCAGAAGCCCCATAACTTCCTAGGCCAGACCTTTACCTGTTACATCCACCTGTCAAAGGGAAGCAGGTCAGTCTCCGTCGCTGACACGCTATCAGCAGTGGGAACAAGGAAAAGCAGCCCCGGCGTGTTTGCAGCCTGTCATGCACAGAAGACGCCATGGCACGTACAAAGCATTGGTGCTCCATCACTGCAGCTGGGCCTCCTGTGAACCCTGTGAGCTGGGCTCCTCCTGGTTTTCAGGTGAACAGGCTGAGGCACGAGGGATGCCAGGGTTACAGCAGGGCTGGACCTGGGCTGTCTGATCTACTGAGCCCGCTGTGCCACGATGCTCCCTCACCTCCTTTGATCCTCCCAGACACTAGGCTAGAGACAACAGGCAGGGCTACTGGCCCATTTTACAGAAGAAACCTTGAAGGTTTGCGGAGTGAAGACTATCACAGCCTCAGCAAAGGGAGGAAGAGTGAGCTGTCGGGAAGGCTGCTGCAGAGAGCAGCAGGAAGTCTCAGGGTCTCTGGAACATTGGGTGAGGCCTCCAAGGTGAGAAGACAAGCATGGGCCACCACCAGACTGTGACAGGGAAGCAGCGGTGCCCAGGGCCTCTCTCTCCCCAATCTCTCCCATGTGGCATCTCCTTTGAGGGCTGGAGAACCCAGTATGGGAGGCAGGCTGGGGTGTGTCTCCCCATTACAGAACAGAGAAGACAGGCCAAGGGGGGTGTTCCTGCCACCACGCCGGCCTCTGCTGCCACCTGCAGAACTGACGGCACCACCTCGAACTCAGCAATGGCCTTTTCAAACTTGGCTCGCTATGACCAACTCCCACAGCCATGCAGTTTGTGAAAAATCTAAGAGATTTTAAAAGTTCTTTCTTTGGTTTTATACATATACAAAGAACAACCTCTGCTCTCTGGCTCAGAGGCCTTGATCAGTCAACTGAGAGAGGTGAATACTTTGGTTAATGAGGACACATGGGATTCTGGAAAGTACCAAAGGTGGGGCCTCCAGGCAAGGAAGTGGGAAGTTTATGCCCCCTCTTCCTCTGGGCTCCTTCAGTTGCTCCCAGGAGCTCACGGTGACCTGGTTTCACCTGGATGCAGTAAAGGGGTGTTTGGCTGGTGGAGGACAGGACGCAAGGGCTGTGTGTGCTCCTGAATGTTGGGGAAGCTGAGCTGCCAGGGCTGGGGTGGCAGGTGCCCTGTGGGCCAGCTCAGCCCACCTGGGGGTACTAAAGGTGAGTGAGGAACCCAGAAAGCATGAAGCTCCTGAGTGTTTCCAAAACCCCCTGCAGTCCTAGGCCTCACCTGGGCCAGGAGACCTAGAATTAGCGACTTTCTTGGCTGGAAGGAACTATAAAGTTCTCCAAACCTCCAATTTGATGCTCCATTGTAGCCCTCTGGATTTGCTTGTTCACCTCCAGAGATGGGGAACTCAGTCCAGGCCTGGACAGACCGAACTCACATGGGCACCCTGTTCCTTCCACCCCTGGTCCTGGTTCTGCCCCTGGGCAGGAAGAGAGCGAGCCTGTTTCCAGTTCTCTGTGGTCCCTGCAAAGGCCTCCCAGCCTAACGGCTTCTCTGCTCAGGTCCTGCAGCTCCAGGCCTGGTCCCATTTTCTCCCCATCTTGGTTGAAGTCTGCCTCAAAGTTCAGGGCTGGTGTGGCTCCTTGGCCTCCCAGTGTCGTGTGGTTGGTGTGGAGGGGAGCAGTTCTGCCCACCTCCTTCTGGACCCTTTCCTTTGTGGGCCCAGCCCAATGTCCTGCCATCCTCAGCTGAGGGCCAGCCACAGTCAACCCGTCAGTCCTGCTCAGTTCATGCCAGCCCTGGCCCATCCTTGTGCCCTGGGGTCTTGGGCACCAGGGGCAGGACATCATAGTCATCTTGCTAAGCCTCCAGTCTGAGCTGGTGCTCCCTCAGGAGCTGACCCTCCCGCCCTAAGCACTGGTCTCCACGATGCACTTGAGAAACATGGTGTCGTCCTTCACGTAGGCGTGCTTGGGCGACTGCAGCTTGCTGAGGGGGAAGAAAAGTGGGCAGCCACTGGCCACGTTGGTTTCACTCTGGGGCCGCTGGAAGGACGCTGAGCTCAGGTCGGGCCGGAAGGCGTCAATGGCGTGCTCACGGTTGTTCTGGTCGAGCAGCATGAAGGTGACCTGCAGGGCAGGGACAGGTGGGAGATCAGGCCTCAGACAGCAGCACCATGGCAGGGAGGCCCATGTTGGGCTCAGAGCCGGGTTCTGTGCCTGCTGCCTGTGGGGCCCCTCTGACCCTTAGCCCAGTCGGGTTAGGAGTCAAAGAAACCATGTAAGGACTGCCCCTGGTGGATGGCCAGACCCCAGCAGCCGGAGCACCTGAAATTCCGAGCAGGCTCCAGGGGCTGGCCTATGACTGGGATCAGATGTTCCTTCCTGCTGGTGAGGGCAGTCCGACGGCTCAGCCAAGTTTGACTGGCTGTTGGAGGCTAAAGGAGGGACCAAGGCACTGACAAGGCCACTGGACTCTAACTCTCCCTCTGGCTCGGAAATTTTTGATCATCAGCTACAGCTGGAACCTTCTGGAGCCAAGGCAGAAGGGCAAGGGCAGGCCTGCGAAGGAGGGGCTGTCGGTCAGTACCCTGAAACATTTATGGAGCTTCTGCTTTACACAGGGAAGATATAGGCACCCCAAGAAGCTGATCATCTAACAGTGACACAAACTCTCTTCCCTGCCACGTGCCCATGAAACACCCACCAGGACCCTGAAATGTCTTCCTGTCACCTACTGAAGCAGTCCTTAAACTTGGCTGCATGTTAGAATCCCCTGGGGAGGCTTAAAAATCCTGGTGCTCAGGCCTTAACACTTACTGGGCTGAGACCCAGTCGTTGGTATTTAAAACAATCTCCCCAGCACCTTTGCGAACCGCTGTGGGGTGGGGACTACTGGCTCACACCCAGGCCACCGTGGCACGCTCACCCCGCCCCACCTGTTTCCCCACCCCAGCTGAGGTCTGTATTCTTGGCACCTCCTCCTCACACAATGCTGCTGTTCACCTTCAGGGACTGCCTAGCCTCCCCCAGCACCCTCCTTTAAAGATTGTTAATATACTTTATTTTGGGGGGGGGAGTTTTAGGTTCACAGCAAAGCTGAGTAGAAAATACAGATTTCCCACATTCCCCTGGCCTGCACGTCTGTCAACATCCCCACCGAGTGGTACTTTGTTACAATGGATGAACCTACATTGACACATCTTTATCACCCAAAGTCCATAGTTTCCATTAGGGTTTGCTCTTGGTGCTGCACATTCTATGGGCTTTGACAAATGTATGACGACATGTACCCACCATTATATTAATAGTATCATAAGAGTAATTTCATTACCCTAAAATTCCTCCGTGCTCCACCTACTCATCCCTCCCTGCCCCTTTCTGGCCAAAATCCAGAATACTGACAACACCCAGTCAGTATTGTCTCCATAGTTTTGCCTTTCCCAGAATGTCATGTAGTTGGAACCATACAATACACAGTCTTTTCAAGTCGGCTTCTTTCACTTAGTAATATGTGTCTAAGGTTCATCCGTGTCTTTTCAAGGCTTGACAGCTCGTTTCTTTTTAGCACTGAATGATATTTCATTGTCTGGATGTACCAGACATGCACCTACTGAAGGGCATCTTGGTTGCTTCCCAGTTTTGGCAATTACGGAGAAAGCTGCCATAAACAACTGTGTGCAGGTTTTCGTGTGGATGTACTTTTCAACTCCTTTGGGTAAACAGCAAGCAGTGTGACTGCTGCACTGTGTGGTAAGAGTATGTTTAGTTTTGTTAGAAACGGCCACACTGTCTTTCAAAGGGGCTGAACCACTGTGCATTCCCACCAGAAATGGATGGGAGTTCCTGCTGTTCCACGTCCTCCCGGCATTTGGTGTTGTCAGTGTTCTGGATTTTGGCCATTTTAATAGGTATGTGTTTGGTATCTGCCTCTTTCTCCTTTTTCTGGAAATCCTGCCAGTTCAGGCCAGCCTCACAGCACCTCCAGGCAGTTTCTGTATTCCTCATACCATGCAAATAGGTTATTTCTACAGAACCTTCAGGAGTACTCTGTTCCAGACATTTTAGCTCCTGGACTCCTGGAGCTGGAGGGAGCCTTGGCTACTAGATCTGAAGTCAGCTTCTTGTTTTATAAAAGGGGAAACTGACAACGCAGAGAGGTGGGGGACTTGCCCAGACCACATGGCCAGTTCATGCCCGAACCAGGACTAGGCCCCAGGTTCCCATACTCCCCCCACCCCACCCCCATCAGCCCCTGCCCAAACCTTGTTCCGGAAAGGCCACGGCAGCAGAGCGTCGTACTCCCCTCTCATGATCACAATGAAGAGCGACAGGTGGGTCCTCTTTCCCGTTCCGTCCCCATTCAGGTACAGCCGCAGGCACAACTTGTAGCCGTACTTGGCAGTATAGAAAGCTGAAACACACAGGCAGCTGGGAAGTGCTGGGCTTTGCAGATGAGGGAACAGGGACCCAGTGGTTAGGCATGCCCCAGGTCAGTGGCTAGAGCCCAACATTCTTCTTGATTAGAGTGTCAAAGAGAACAGGCTCTTGGAGATCATCTAGTCCCATGGTTGCCAACTGGCCATCCAAATCACAGACTGCTGAGCCCCACCCTCAAAGTTTCTGACTCAGTAGCACTGGGGTGAGCCTGAGGATTTGCATTTCTAACAAGTTTACTGGGGACACCAATGCTGCTGGCCTGGGGACCACACTTTCAGAAATCCTGATCTAACCAACCTGCATTTTAGAGTCTGAAAACCAAGCCCATTATAAGGAAGTGGCTGGTCAACATCTCACAGTGTGTTGGGGGCAGAGACAGGATTAGGGGCCAGGCTTCCTGCTTCTCAACACTGGTTTCTTTCTGCTGCCCTAGGCCAACTGGCTGGGCTCTCCTGGAGGCTGGGGGTGTGTAGGGTGACTCACAGTTCTGCTAGCCAGCCCTCGGCAAAGGCCCCTGAGGGCTGAGTCATCCCTGGTGGAGAAGCACAGAGACCCATGTGCTCTCCCCCTGGGCAGCTGAAAGGGCCACCCCATCCGAGTGTGGGTTCCAGCAGCTGTCACCCTCCAGCACACGGTCCTTCTGGGAGGGGCTGGGTGGGGACGGGGGTCGGGGCAGGCAGGAAGGGGTGGAGGAGGGACAGGCTGGCAGCCTGACTCATCTCTGCCTGTTATGTTTTGGTAGAACAGGAAGCCCGAGGCACTGCTTGCTTTTTCCCTCTTTGGGAAGAATTGAGGAAAGAAGGTCTGCGTGTGGGGCGCAGGGCTGCCCCATGAAGAGGGCTGTCCTGACAGAGTGGGATGAGCACTGCTCCTGTAGGAAAGAGGCCCCAGCCCTGCTCTGAGGTGCAGGGCAAACTCTGCTGCCTCATTTCATGCACAAATATATGCACTGATATATTAACAGACATCAACTAGTTAAGAGAAACATTTACCAGCAATTACTTTATGCAAGACATTGTGCCCAGCCTCAGGCCCCAGAAATGAGTAAGAACTGCCCCAGTTTACACAACACTTATCTGTGCACTATCCACAATCGCACACAAATGCGCATGTGTTTTACTCAGTTCCCTACTTGTCTTATTCCAGACCGCTGGCTCCCTGAGGGCCGGGGTCCCCAGGTGTTCGCCTGTGAAAACCACCATCTGCATCCCTCTCTTCTGCACGAGCTCTGGCTCACAGCACACCTTCTTTCACATCCCGTGTCCACAGGAAGTGGATAACAATTTTCGTTCCTATTTGCAGGATATGACTGATATTCAGGGAGGGAAAATGGCCTGCCCAGGCCACTGTTATATGTGGCTGAGAGCCACCCGTCAGAGCGTGGTTCCCCTACCACCCCCACAGTCCCAGCACAGTTCCTGGCTGTGGTAGGTGGCCTGAATGGACACGGGCCTAACTAGACACAGCCTGGCTGTCAGAGTTGGCTGTTCTCACTGCCCGTTTCCTGGACCCTGTGGGGCCTGCCTCCCCCAGCTGGTCTCTGTGCTCCTGGGGGGTGTTACCTGGGGAGAAGAGGCTGACGGTCCTGCCACAGGCTGACTCGTGGCACCGCCTGGTGACATTGGTGATCTTCCACAGGAAGGTGCCATCAAAAGATGCCTCCTCCATGAGGCGCAGGCTCTGCTCCAGCTTGCCTAGGGCCTGGTCTTTCTCGGCCAATGTCTGCTGCAACTCCACCACCTGCAGTGAAGCCCATTCAGCCAGGGACATCAGAACCCGGCTTGAGGATGAGGTGAGGATGGCGGGATACGGAGATGAATCTGCCCCAAATATGCTTTCTTTGACCACACCTCACTCAGGCACATCTGTCTGCATTTGCACGAGCCGCCTCCTGCCTGGAGTTCCTTTTCCTTCCTTCTCCACTGGCCAACTCCTATTCATCCATTAGGAATCCAGCTCGTATGTCCCTTCCTCTGGGAAGCCTTCAACCACTGCCCTAGCTCGGCTGGTCACTCTCATCTATGTTCTCACAGAGCCTGTACAATGTTTTATGAGACAGATTTTTCTGCCTTTCCTACCAGATGGTCTTCACTGAGGGCTGGGCCCATGCTCATTTTATCTTTGTGTCCATGCCCCGCATAGTGCCTGGCATGCAAAAGTATAGCCAGGAAGTTTGTTGGTGAAGCAAGAGTTACATAAATAAAGGCTTTACTCAGTCACTCGAACCCAGTGCCTAGACCTTCTATTAATGGTAGGTTTCCCCTATGAAATTTGAAAGAATGCAAATTTATTCTCAGGTATGCTAAGGTAGGGAAGCCAGGAATAGAAGAGAGTATGCTTAAAGAAAATCTAACCCTTAATTTTACTGAAGGGGAAGCTGAGGTCCTGAGAGGGAAAGTGACTTGCTCAGACCTATACAGCTCCTACTGGTGGAGCTGGACCTGAAATCCAGCCCTAACTCGGTGTGAGACAATGATGTAAGGCTGCTGCAGAAAAAGCAACGTGAGAATGGTGACTGGCTACGTTAAGAAAAGTATAAGCTCTGCAATCAGCCAAGAGAAAGAAATAAAGGGCATTCAAAATGGAAAAGAGGAAGTCAAATTGTCTCTCTTTGCAGATGTCATGATCTTATATTTGGAAAAGCCAAAAGACTCCACCAAAAAACACTTAGAGCTGATAAACAAATTTAGTAAAGTTGCAGGATACAAAAATTAACATGCAAAAATCAGTAGCATTTCTATACACCAATAATAAAATAGCTGAAAATGAAATCAAGAAGGCAATCCCATTTACAATAGCAATAAAAAAAATATCCTAGGAATAAATTTAACCAAGGAGGTGAAAGACCTCTATAAGGAAAACAACAAAACATTGATGAAAGAAATTGAAGAGGACACAAATAAATGGAAAGATATCCCATGCTCACAAATTGGAAGAATTAATATCATTAAAATGACCATACTGCCCAAAACAATATGCAGGTTCAACGTAATCCCTATCAAAACACCAATGTTGGCCAGGTGCAGTGGCTCATGCCTGTAATCCAAGTGGTTTAGAAGGCTGAGGCAGGAGGATTGCTTGAGACCAAGGGTTCCAGACCACCCTGGGCAACATAGCAAGCCCCCATCTCTACAAAAAATAAACAAATCAGCTGGGCATGGTGGCATGCACCTATAGTCCCAGTTACTTGGGAAGCTGAGGCAGGTGCCAAGAATATACACTGGGGCTGGGGAAAGAACACCTTCAATAAATGGTGCTGGGAAAATTTGATATCCATATGCAGAAGAATGCATCTGGACCCCTACCTCTCACCATATACAAAAATCAACTCAAGATGAATTAAAGACTTAAACATAAGACCTGAAAGTATAAAACTACTAGAAGAAAACATAAGGAAAACACTCCAGGACATTGATCTTGGCAAAGATTTTATGGCTAAGACCTCAAAAACAGACAACTAAAACAAAAATAGACAAATGGGACTGTATTAAACTAAAAAGCTTCCGCACAGCAAAGGAAACAATCAACAGAGTGAAGAGACAACCTGTTGAATGGGCGAAGATATTTTCAAAGTATTCATTTGACAAGGGACTAATATCCTGAAAATACAAGGAACTCAAACAACTCAACAATAAAAAACCAAATAAGCTGATTAAAAAGTAGGCAAAGGACATGAATAGATAATTCTCAAAAGAAGATATAAAAATGGCCAACAGGTATATGAAAAATGTTCAACATCACTAATCATCAGGGAAATGCAAATCACAACCACAACGAGATCATCTTACCCTAGTTAGAATGGCTATTATTAAAAAGACAAAAAATAACAGGTGCTGGCGAGGATGTGGAGAAAAGGGAACTGTTTTTTTTGGTTTTCTTTTGTTAAGAAACAGAGTCTCACTCTGTCACCAGGCTGCAGTGCAGAGGCCTGAATGTAGCTCATGGCAACCTCCAACTCCTGGGCTCAAGTGAATCTCCTGCCTCAGCCTCCTAAGTAGCTAGGACCACAGGCATGTGCCACCATGCTTGACTAATTTTTTAATTCTTTTGTGGAGATGGGGTCATACCATATTGCCCAAGTTGGTCTCAAACTCCTGGTCTCAAGCCATCCTCCTGCCTCGGCCTCTCAAAGCACTGGGGTTACAGGCGTGAGTGAGCTACCATGCCTTGCCAAAAGGGAACTCTTACACCCTGTTGGTGGGAATGTCAATTAATACAACCATTATGGAAAAAAAGTATGGAGATTTCTCCAAAAACTAAAATTAGAACTACCATAAAATCCAGCAATCATACTACTGGGTATTTAACCAAAGGACAAGAAATCAGTATATCAAAGGGATACCTGCGCTTGCATGTTTATTGTAGCATTATTCACAATAGCAAAGATATGGAATCAACCAAAGTGTCCATCGAGGCATGAATGGATAAAGAAAATGTGGCATGTTTTTTCACCAAACTGATGCTTAAAAAACCAAAAAAGAAAATAAAATGTTGTATGCGTACACAATGGAATACTATTCAGCCACAAAAAGAATGAAATCCTGTCATTTGCAACAACATGGATGGAACTGGAGGTCATTATGTAAAGTGAAATAACCCAGGCTCAGAAAGACAAATATCACATGTTCTCACTCATATGTGGGAGCTAAAAAAGTTGATTTCATAAAGATAGAGAGTAGAATGATAGATACTACAGGCTGGGAAGGATGAGTGGGAGAGGAGGATGAAGAGATTTAGGTTAACAGGTACAAACATCCATTTAGATATTATAAAAGCTATAAGTTCTATCACTTGACAGCAGAATATGGTGACTATAGTTAACAACAATGTATTATATATATCAAAATAACTAAAAGAGAGGACTTGAATTGTTCCCAACACATAGAAATGATAAATACTCAAAGTGATGGACACCTCAAATACCCGGACTTGATCAGTACACGTTCTATGCATGTAACAAAATATCACATGTACCATAAATATGTAAAATACTATTAATATGTATCAAAAAATTAAAAAAGAAAAGGAAAGGTATAAGCTCTGGAATAAAGGGCGGACAGACCCGTTGGACCAAGAATTCTCAGATAAGTGGATTATCTGGAGTCAGTCTGGGACCACACTCCAAGCATATAGACTCCTTTAAAGACTGAGCCAGAGCATATGAGGACAACATAAAACAACGTGCTCTGATGAAGGGGTGAAGGCACTGGGGCTTTTGGTCTAAAGAAGGAAA
The DNA here is from genome assembly GCF_041146395.1 of Eulemur rufifrons. Classification (NCBI taxonomy): domain Eukaryota; kingdom Metazoa; phylum Chordata; class Mammalia; order Primates; family Lemuridae; genus Eulemur; species Eulemur rufifrons. Next base: position 273,390,726 of record NC_090989.1, read on the forward strand.
TCTCGGGTAGGATATAATCACTGACTATCCCTCTCTGAAGGGCTGCCACAGGGACTAGAAGGCAGATTTGTTTTATGGTCCCCAAAGGGCAGGACCAGAAACAAAGCAGAGAAGACAGAGAGAGGCTGGTTTTAGCTTAGCCTAAGGAAGAACTTGCTAACAGTGGAAAATGTCCCACAACAGAATGAGCTGCCCAGAGAGGGGGTGTCCTATCACAGGAGAAGTTCAAGCAAAGGAACTAAAGCACTGGTTGGGGGTGTCTGACCTTGATAATAGCTTCTGACTCAGTACTCTTCCTGGAAGGTCCTGGGACACAGGGGAGATATACGTTTTGATGGGGGGCGGGTGCTCTGAGCAGGATGAATGATTAGGAGGAAGGCTTGTCCACCGCTCTGGAGACAGGATGGGGCTCCCTGAGCCAGCCTTGAAGGCAAAAATGTTTCCCGCACTCACCCTCTGTTCTAAGCTCAGGATGCGCTCGCGGTCCAGCTGGCTCTGGTGGATGGAGGCGGCCAGGGCCATGTGGGAGGCCTCCACCTCCTTGTTGAGGACGGCGACAATGTTTTCAAACACGCGCAGCTTTCCTTCCAGCTCGGCCAGGAGTTTCTCCTTCATGAAGTGCTGCAGGGCCAGCTCCTCCTGACTCTCAGAGCAGGGTGCCCGGTAGCAGTCCACCTCCAGGTCCCCTGTCACCTCCACGGCTGCCTGCAGCTGCAGGTCTGACAGGTTCTGCTCCAGGGCCATGGGCCCAAACCCTAGGCCAGAGCCCAGCTGGGCCTTCCACTGTTTCATGAACCCCAGCAGCAGGTTTAGGTGGGAGGCCTGGGAGGTGACCTCATGCTCCTGCATGGACTGTGGGTTTCCCTGCCAAGAGAGTGGGTCTGCTCAGTGAAAACAGAGGTGGAGGGAGGGCCAGGGAGGAGTGGAGAGCCCTGCCATCAAAGGTCACCAAGCACTGGACATCCATTCACCCAGCAAAGGGAAAGTGGCTTTCTGTACACTGGGAGGGATTCAGGAGGACCCTGACATCAGCCACGCTCAGGATGAGCCACATGCATCTCAGTCTCAAGAGCAGTGAGCCTGCCCTGCCCTTGAGCAAAACGATGGTTCAGGACCATGGAGAGAGGCATGGGGGGGGGGCGGTCACGTTAGTGATGTTACACCAATGCTTAGATGAGACATTAAGAAGAACTTCCCTGAGTACTGTGATGATGTAATAGTGCGAATTATTGCTTGGGAAAGTTATTAGTATGAGCAATGTCTAGAGGAGTCACTTGATGTTATGGGAAAATCTTGGCGGGGCTGGAGTGGGGAGGCCCAGAGGCCTGGAGCTGTAGTGGACAGATCTTTCTTACACAGACATACTTACCTTGAAGGAGCAGCCAACACCTGCAAAGGGGCACCCAACTCCAGCCTCATCCATCTCAGGGTGAACCTGGAAATAATAACCATGTCACTGGATGTTATGGGGATCCCTGTGGCCACCCCTAGGGCTCTCTGCAATGTACCAGGATCCACCAGGGCAGGAGCTGGACTGGGCCCCATGACTTTGCACATGCTGTTCCTTCTGCCTGGCTGACTCCTTTCTACCCTTTGAGCCTCAGCTCTTCCATGACCTTCCTTCGAAACAGGACCAGGACCCCTGCTGCGATCCTGGGCAGTGCTGCTCTTTCTCCATTCTCCATTCCATATAATACATTCTCTATGACCATTGTTCACTCATTGGTTGCCCCTGCTGGTCTGAGGGCTCTGTGAGGGTCATGGCTATGTCACCAGTGCTGAGGGTGGTGCCCGGCACAGAAGAGACACTCAGAACATATTGGCTGCATGAGTGAGCACTTCCTTCTTCCTGAAGTCCATGAGGACTCCCCTTCTCACAATGCCCATCTGCATCCCTCCCTGGCCATCTGTCCTTGACTGAAGTGTGCCTCCCCTGCCCAGCTTTCCCTTCCAAATGATGTACAGCCTGAAGGCAGGGACACAGGAGGATCTTAGTACTATTGGCAACTTGACATTACTGTCAACCAATTTAGGTCTGAAGGGTTTGCCAAATGCTTTCATAATTCTTCATAATTCTGTCATAATGCTGTCATAATTCTTCCTTGGGTTCTTTGCAACACTGTGGGAAGATGGGGCAGGGTTTCCCCCCAGTTTTACTGATGAAGAAACTGAGGCTCACAGAGGGGAAGGGATTTGCCCAAGGAGTCAGAGCTAGGGAGCAGCACAGCCCCAGGACTCCTCCCACACTGCATCACTCTCTTATCAAGAATGAGCCCACGGTCGGGGGAGAATAAGCCTACAGGACATGGGAGAAAGTTTTTTTCAAAACATATACAGTCATGTGTCACTTAACCACAGGGATATGGTCTGAGAAAGGGACCATTAGACAACTTCATCATTGTGTGAACATTTTAGAGTGTACTTACACAAACCTAGATGGTAATACCTTCTAGGTCCTTAAGTGCAGCCTTTTGACTGAATCCAAATTTTACAGAACAAATCCTTTTATTAAAAGGGGTGCAACAGAGAAAGATGAAGCTTCTCTTGCCTCCTTTGGTGCTTAAAAAAGAACAACCTTGAAATCAGAAGGTTGCAGGTTCCCCATCCCTGGATAGCCTACTCTACACCTAGGCTGTTATATGATATAGCCTATTGCTCCTAGGCTACAAACCTGTATAGCATGTTATTGTCCTGAATACTGTAGACGATTGTAGCACAGTGGTAAGTATTTGTTTATCTAAACACAGAAAAGGTATCGCAAAAATATGGTATTATAAGCTTATGGGGCCACTTCATATATTCGGTCCATTGTTGACTGAAACATTGTTATGTGATGCTTGACTGTATCTGCGAAAAGGCTGGTATCCAGAATCTATAAAGAACTCTTACAATCCAATAATAAAAAGACAAAAAAAAAACCTAATAAAAAATGAGCAAACTACTTAAAAGATACTTCACAAAAGGAGATCTGTGAATGACAAAAAAGATGTTCAACCTCACTAGTCATCAGAGAAATGTAAATGCCACTAGCCACAATCAAATACCACTACCTACTCACTAGAATGGATAAAATTAAAAAGAGCAACAATACCAAGTTTTGGGGAGGATGTGGAGCAGTGAGAACTCTCATATGTTGCTGGTGGGAAAGCAAAATGGTGCAGACACTTTGGGAAAATCTATAGAAGTATCTTATAAAGTTAAACCATATTTATAAAATAACTTACTTACAAACCATACTTACAAAGTTACCATACAATCCACACATTCCACTCCTAGGAATTTACCCAAGAGAAAGTAAAACATATGTCCTTATAAAAACGTGTATGTGAATGTTCATAGCAGCTTTACTCATAATAGCTCAAACTGGAAGCAACCCAAATGTCACCAACTGGCAAACGGATAAACAATTTTTGGTATATCCACACTATAGAACACTACTCAGCAATCAAATGGAATTAAATACTAATATAAACAATAACATGGATGAACCCGAAAACCATTACACTAAATGAAACAAGTCAAACACAAAAGACTAAATACTACTTGATTCCATTCTTATGAGATTCTGGAAAAGGCAAAACTGTAGTGACAGAAAGTAGATCAGTGGTTGCCTGGGGCTGTGGGTGAGAGGGACAGTGCAAGGGACACAAAGTAGCTTTATCTGCAGCAGAAATGCTTGACTTTAGTGGGCACACGATGATGTACACTCACCAGACTATACACTTAACATGGGTGAATTTTATTGCATGTAAATAATATCTTAATTTTACAAGAGCTTTGTTTTTTTTTTTCTTTTTAAAAAATAATCTATTCTTTAAAGGCCATGTGAAAGGAGATTCGAATGAAAGGAAGGGGAGAGAGGTCTTTTGGGCTGAACAAATACAAAGCCATACTAGTTATTATTCTTTAAAAGTAAAATAAGCAGAGAGCTGCGGGCTTAATGAGTACAGTTGGTTTGGGACACAGAGCACAGCTCAGCAAGGAGCCATCCCCCTCGCCCCACTGCCCTGGGCTTCAGGGACAATTTGTTCCCAACAAAGAATAGAAAACAGATGTTTTATGGAGGGCAGGCAGAGGGTGGCCCTGGCAGGGAGACCGCGCTGGCTTTGGGAGGTCTGCGGCGACAAAGTGTCTCCCAACAGGTAGCTTTCGACTTGTGGGAATGATGGAGGGCCTGATACCAGGCGTGGACCCAGCTTCTGGGCGAAGGGACTTGGAGGGTGACCTCTCAGACCCTGCAACTCTCCAAATGTCCATGATTTAAATCCTCTGTGGTTCTAAGGGTGGAAACTTGACGTGAGAGTCATAAGGGATATAAAGTGAAAACGACCAAGCTCGGAGTCACCCCGCAGGTGGAGGGGGTGTGTTCTCGGGCAGCTAAGCCTTCCTGGTGTTGTGTGAGCAGTGAAAGCCCACAGCAGGGGGTACAATGCTGCGTGGATGTACAGGTTATCCTTCTATGAGGCATGTGCAGGTGTGAACAATGACCTTGAATGGCTGCTGGAGGAGGGGAAGGTGACTCGAGAGGCCTTTAGTGGTCAGCCACGCTGCCCTAAATCCTGTCATCAGTCACTCATTCCTCAGATATATGGGGGTTCAGGGTGTGGGCTCTGGAGACGGCCTATTGGGGTTCAGAGCCCATTTCTGTCACTTCACGAACTAGCCATGTGGCCCTGGGAGAGTTATTAACCTCTCCACGTTGCAGTTTTCTGTGAGGATAATAAGGGTGCCCTTCCTTACAGAGTTTTTGTTAGGATTAAATGAAATAATCCAATAAGTTCTGGTATTATTACCTATTGCTGCTGTAACAAAATATCACAGACTTAATGGCTTAAAAGAACACAACAACACAACTTTATTATCAACAGTTCTGGAGGTCAGAAGTCCAACAGCAAAATGTCAGCAGGACTGCGTTCCCCTAAAAGGCGCAAGGGGAGAATTTGTTCCCTTGGTTTTTTCAGCTTCTAGCAGCTGCCTGCAATCCTTGGCTTGTGGCCCCTTCCTCCATCTTCAGAGCCAGCAGTGGGGCATCTTCCGATCTCTCTGACTCTCCTGTCTCCCTCTTATGAGGACCCATGCAGATAATCCAGGGTAATCTCCCCTTCTCAGTTTCCCTAATTTAATTGTGTCTGCAGAGTCTCTTTTGCCATTGTTATGGGCCTAGTATCCCTCCACCCAAATACATATATTGAAGTCCTCACCCCTAGGATCTCAGAATGTAGAGACAGGATCTTTAAAGGGCTAAGTAAGTTAAAATTGAAGTCATTAGGGGTGGGCCTTAATCCAATGTGACTGGTGTCCTTATAGGGAGGAAATTTGGACATGAAGGACCATGTGAAGACATGGGGAGAAGACGGCCATCTATTAACACAAACCAAGGAGAGAAGCCTTAGAAGAAACCACCCCTGCCAATACCTTGTCTTGGAATTCTAGTCTCCAGAACTGCAAAGAAATAAATTTCTATTGTTTACACCCCCTAGTCTGCATAATTTTTATTTTTATTTTATTTTTTTGAGACAGGTCTTGCTCTATCGCCTGGGCTAGAGTGCAGTGGCATCATCATAGCTCACAGCAACCTCAAACTCCTGGACTCAAGGGATCCTCCTGCCCCAGCCTCCCCAGTAGCTGGGACTACAGGCACCTGCCATTGCACCCGGCCTGGTCTGTGTACTTTGTTACGGCAGCCCTAGCACACAAACATAGCCAGGTGAGGTGACACAGTTACAGGTTCTGGGGATTCAGTTACGAACATCTCTGGGGGACACCATTCTGCCTAACACGGTGTTCAGCAAATGTTAGCCATTACTGGTGGTATTTCTATTAGCATTATTATTCCTACGGATTGAGCACTGCCCATTGGAACCTCTCCCCCAAGCCCCAGTGGTTGTCATATACATGCATCTCATTTCATCCTCACATCTCAAACTCTTAATAACTAATTCTATAAAACTCCATTTTCCCAATAGATTTCCTCAAGGAGGTAAGAAGCATCCCTAAATGTTTAAGTCCCTAAAACATCTTCTCTTATACAGGACCAAAGCAGTTTTGAATGTTTTCTCATAGGATCTTTGCAACAATCCTTTGAGGCAGGTGGGGCTGGATCAGCTTCACCTTAATACTGACAGAGAAACCAAGTGAGTGGCCTGCTTAGGGTCACGCCGAGCTCGCAAGCCAAGGAGCTGAGCAAATCTGGGTCTTCCCTGCCATGGTTACGAGCCGTGCAAGGGCTTGCTGCTTTCCCGGCACTTGTACAGGCACTGTCCCTTTGGATCCTCGCAGCCATGAGGCAGAGGTCGGGGCTTTCAGGTTCTGCGTCCCTCGTGTATGCGCGTAGGTGGGGAAGCCGAAGCTCAGGGGTGGTCAGGGACTTGTGGGAGGTGGCGGGGCAAGGCAAGGTCGAGCCCAGGCTCCTTCCTCCCCACCGCAGGGTCCCTGCCTTGACCAAAGGGTGGCCTCACCTGAAGGCCAAGGACCCAGGGGAAGGAGAAGGAATCAGGCTCGGGCTGCAGAGGAAGAACAGGGGATCTGTCCTGGGCCAACCCTGGTGTACGTCTGGTGCCACAAGTGGCCCTTGTGTGAGTGGCCTTGCTGCTTGAAAATTGCTAAAAATAAAATTCACAGTGGAATTTCCGCTGAGGAGGAAACAGAAACACAGAAAACAGATTGCCAGCCCTGAGGGAACACTCGCTCTTCTGTCTGGGTCCAAGAAGTCTCTGGGTGTGTGGTGTTCCCGGCCACCCCAGCTACCCAGTCAGGCCCTTTGTGGTGGGGTCACAGGGGGCCCTGGTAGGGGCCCCCCATTCAGAGACCTGGGGGCCTCCAAGCATGTGTGTTAAGAGGGTGTCCGTAGCATGAGTGCCGCCTCTGTGCAGCCGCCACGCGGAACAAGAGGATCTGAGCATGCCAGGCACTGCCCGCCCTGCTGGGCTGGGCTCACAGGCCAGCTGAGATTCTGCATGCCCAGGGGGCTGTTTCTGCTTGGGCCCCAGCTATGGCTGAGGGGGTGGTACCCTACAGTGACAGGGGAAACTTGGTCAGTGTGCTGCTCCTGCTAGCTGCTGCTCTCCTGTGTAACTGGACCAGTTTCCTCTCTGTCAACCTCTGCCCAGCTCCACTGCCACCTCCTCCAGGAAGCCCTGCCTGAATCTCCTGGTCTTGCCCATTCCCGCTTTTCCATAGCACTTAGTGGATTCTAGCACTTATGGCGGATGGTGTTATTTAAACATAAATAAAACATTTGGGGGGGATCTCCCATATGGAGGAAGCACAGAGAAGAGGCCACCAGCCTAAGAGGCAAGAGTTGGAGCCTGGCTTTGCCTCCTGCTTGCTACGTTGATTTTGAACCAGGGACACCTCCTCACGGAGCCTATCTGATATACTGTCCAGAAAGTAGCCAGCCATGTATCCATTCTCGTTATATTACCAATGGCTAGATACTTTCCAGACAGACCTTGTATACCTATCCGTAAAATAAGGATATCACCACCACCCACCACACAGGATGTCATGGGATTGGTGAGATTACAGATGAACTGTCAAGTTCAGAAGTGTAAGGGTTTGGGGTTCGTTTCCAGGTATCATGCTTCAAGAGACACAGAGGAGTGGGAGCACATTTACTCCAAATGCACGGAGACTGGGCACAGACTCAAGATGGACGTGGTCAGTGTCTTTCCACAGAGGCAAGACTGACTCAGGGGACAGGAGGCTGACTTGTCTTTTGTGGCCTCAAGAGAGACAGACTTCAGCTTAGTACCACTAAAGAAGAAAATGCTACAATAGTCATAGCCCCCCAAGGTGGGGTGCTTGTTTCAGGGAGTCCTGGGCATTCTGTCATTGAAGGACATAGAGCCACATGGTGGGACTTAAGTACAGAGTGGGAACCAGGCTGGACATCTTAGACTTTTGTCATTTTCTAATTCTGGAAAGAGCCAGGGCATTACTGTGAGCTACTGGCATCAGATGCCAGCTTACCTTTGACCTTCCTGAACGGGCCTCAGGAAGAAGAGGGTGAGAGAAACAATCCCATTTGTGGGTACTTGGCAGACAGGATTGAATGTTATTTTCCTGCCACTGGGTCCCCTACTTCACTGTCAAAGGAAGATCATTCCAGGCAAGAACCACATCTCTAACTAGGTCAGTATTCATCCTTTAATACCTGCCTTTTACATTAGGTCTGTGCTCTGGGCACTTCTTAGGGAGATATTAATCTAATGAAGTCAGAGGATAAGCACAAACTGATAAGCAGATGGCACAGAGAGTGTTTGCAGGGATGGGCGCCTTTGGGCTCAGCTCAACAGGTGTCCAGCCCTTTGCCTTGCCAACCTTTCCTGGGGTGCTCCAGACACACAAACGTAGGAATCACTGTGTATGCAAAATGGTGACTTACCACCAGCTGCTTTCCTTTGGTCAAAAGTCCCCCAAAGTTCCCATCGGGGGCAGGAGCCAGAGGAGTCCCTGGTCCTTCCCCTCCGTGGCTTTGTGCAGGTGATGACACCACTGACTCACCTCCCCCAGCTTTCCACTGGGCTGTGGTGATGGCTGCATATGCTGGGGCAGCCAGCAGGGACGGGGCTGACGCTTCTTGGATCTGCCTGTGTTCAAAAGGCCTTTGCCCCCAGATGGAGCAGCACCCACTCCCAACCCACAGCCTGTTGGGGTGCCTGTAATTCCACCATTAGAGTCCCTTCATTTGGTTCAAGGCAGCAAGTTTCAAACTGTGCTCTGCAGGGCTCTAGGAGTCCCCAGAGTCGCTCAGGGGCTGGGATAGGAGAAAGAAATGGGGTAACTAGGAGGATGGGGCTCCAGGGTCCCCTTCCATCAGAGCACTTCTACTTTCATCTGATTTCACTTTAATAAAGATGAAAAAATTAAAGCCACTGAGTAAGACATAATAAAATGTCCTTATCTATGTTATCTAATATTTGTACAATGCATGCCTATTAATTTTGTCAAGAAGAAAGAATAAAACAGGTCGTAAACAATAGTCCTGGAGCACACAAGCAGGCAGGGCCTTAGGAAGCATCCCGCCCGCCCTTCCCTTGTGCAGGGGGGGCACAGCGGCCAACAGAGCATTGAGTCTGCTCCTGTCTCACACCCAGTCCACTGAGACAGCCAAACAGGGAGGCGAAGGGAGTTACTCCATGATCAGTGTATCATATTAACTCATACCACGTTGTAGAGTGTAAAGTTCTAGCAAAATGCACTTGATGCTTATTATTCCCTGAGGGCCTGTTGGTGGAGGGGCTTGCCGAGAAGGGGATGGGAGAACCCTTAAAACCGGCTCTGAGTAGGGCAGAAAATTTCCCCAAACTCTCTGAATGAGAGGACCAGGGTGGAAAAGGGAAAAGGTGTGGCCTTGCCTGCCACTGTTCCTGCTGGTGGGAGGGAGAGCTGCCCTGGCAGCGTTGACACCACAGTCTGGACGTCACAGATTCTGGAAAAGCTCTGCAGAGCCAACTTAACTTTTTCATTTTACAGATGGAGCAACATGGCAATCGCCTCCAGCCATGCAGCAAACTACACAGAACCATCCCTGGACACCAGGCTCCTGATAGTTTGATGCAAGCAAAGAGCTTTGGCTGAAAGGTGCTAGGCACCTCACTGCAGGGGCAGGTGGGGCTGAGCAGCGAGACCCTGGCCATGGGAGAACTTCAGCTCTGAGACTCCCCAGTGAGTCTTAAGGCCTACGTATAAACAAGAGGGTTAGATTTCGAGCAGTGGTTCCTACATGTTTGGATTCATTGGCCAATACAATTATTTTTTTTTTTTTTTTTTTTTGAGACAGAGTCTCACTCTGTTGCCCAGGCTAGAGTGAGTGCCGTGGCGTCAGCCTAGCTCACAGCAACCTCAAATTCCTGAGCTCAAGCGATCCTCCTGTCTCAGCCTCCCGAGTAGCTGGGACTACAGGCATGCACCACCATGCCCGGCTAATTTTTTCTATATATATTTTTAGCTGTCCATGTAATTTCTTTCTATTTTTAGTAGAGGTGGGGTCTCGCTCTTGCTCAGGCTGGTCTTGAACTCCTGAGCTCAAACGATCCGCCCACCTCGGCCTCCCAGAGTGCTAGGATTACAGGCGTGAGCCACCGCGCCCGGCCACAATTATTTTTTTACGTGAAAGATTAACATAGAGATTGCTATCTTTTTTATTTTACCTAGTAAAGGCTTTACCAAAAACTATCACCTACTCTCACATCCTTTCATTTATATAAAGACACATATAGGAATGACATAATCTCAGAGTAAAGGTTGACTTTACAATGGAAAGAATGTAGGTTTATATAAACTTATTCATATAAACTTTCTTCATGTTTATCATTTTGTTATGAACCGGTAGGCATGGGCATGTTCTGGATGGCATGTGGGAACCTCTAGAATGGACAGATAACTAGGAGGGTCCTTCTAGCCCGGGAGGGCTGAGGTTCTAAACTGTAGCTCCTAAAAATGTCTCTTTGGCCTTCACACTTCCAAAGGTGCCTCTTATTCTTAGAAGCGCAGCTTGGCAGAGCCCAGAGGTGAGCTGGTAATGGCCTCTTTCTGCCTGAGGGCAGAAGGAACTATCTAGATCAGGAGTTGGTGAACTTTTTCTGTAAAGGGCCAGATAGCAAATATTTTAGGCTTTGTCTCTGTCGCAAGTATTCAACTCCACTGTTGTAGGGAGAAAACAACCATAGATAACACATAAATGAGTGGGCATGGCTGTGTACCAATAAAACTTTATGGACACAGAGGTTTGCCTTGGATATAATTTTCATGTGTCCCTATCTATTATTCTTTGATTTTTTTTCAACCATTTAAAAACATAAAAACCATTCTTAGCTCATAGGCTGTACAAAAACAGGTCATGAGTCAGATTTGGCCCAAGAGCTGTAGTTTGTGGACACGTGGTCTAGACTGCTGTTACCCTAACTCTATCACAGACCAGCCAGGTGGCTTTGGGCAAGATGTTTCACCACTATGAACATCAGTCTCCTCATCACTTATAAAGCAAATTCAGTCCTGACTCAAGACAACAAGGGAAGTGCCCGCCAGAGGCCAAGTGGGCAGCTGCCTACTTGGCCTCAACCTAGAAAAATCAAGAAAATGGACAAATGCTCTTTCCTGGATGTGCCAACCTACCTTCTCCTGAGTCAGAAGGCTTCCTGGGCTCACAGGGTGAAGGTCGTCTCCTCTGCATTTGGGACAGATCTGATCTTCACCATTCCTGGGGAAACGTGAACAAATCCTTGAGTGAGGCACTACAATGCCCTGGCACCATCCACTCTCCTGACAGCTCCAGAAGCCCAGACCTCGCCCAGCGTGGCAACTGACATCAACGATCATGCGGGTCCACCATGCCGGAGCCACCATTCCCAAACCTCAAAATGCGCTGAGCATCCCATGTTTTCCTGAAGTTTTCTGAGAGCTTCCTGGGCAGCCAGACCTGGCCCGAACTGACCGGAAGCTATTATAGCCCTTACTTGCCCCACTTAGTGTGAATATTTGTGTGTTTCATTCCAGAAACCTTAATGAGCCTGATCATAGGGTGTTACCCCACTGTCTGCCGGCAGAATTACATAATGCACTGATTTGCTTTTCTAAAAAGATTCTGAATTTCCAAACACATCTGACCCCCAGGGTTTAGGCAAGCGACTGTGGACGTGGAACTATGTTTGCTCTTCTCAGCATCCTCTATTTGGTTTTTGTCTCTTATTTTTAGTACTGACAGATGATCATGGCCTATTAGAACAAGAAGTGGCCTCAGAGAAATCTAGCCTGGAGGTTCTTAATCAGGAGTGGGTGTCAGATTCTGACTGGAGTGACACATGGGCACCTGTGTTTTCACAAAGCTCCCAAGTGCTTCTGACCCACAGTGAGAGTTACTGACTCAGCCCATTTTACAGGTGAGGGCAATGAGGACCCAGGGAGCACGTAGATCTGCCAAGGTGGGGTGAGTCTGGAGCGGGGCTGGGCAGAAGCTCTTCAGGCTTCAGGCCTCAGGCTCCTCCGACCTCTAGCTGGTTTCCTCCCCTCTCCTCTGCCAGGTTTGGAAGAATGGAGGGAGGCAAGGAGACCTGCCACCAAAGCCTGAGAAGAGCCCCGAATATCAGCTTGATGGTAAAACCAGTCAAGCTTTGCTCCCCCACCCCCGTCAGCTCTCCACTGCCACGACCTTTCCTCCCTCTTCTCACAGCCCCTCTTTGTCACCACATTTGAACTTCCCACTTGCCTGATTCAGTTTTCGCACCTTCTTAAGCTGTAAAACCCCAAACAAAAGGTCAACATGTGGGGCAGTTTAAGGGCATATTTGCCAGGAAACCTGGCCTGGGGCAAGCTGATCTAATCTCTCTAATAGTATATTATTAATAGTAGCCACCTCTCCAGGCTATTTTGAGATTACTCAGCACACAGTAGGTGCATAATAGCTGCTCAAAGAGGGATGCTAATAATAGCATTGATGTCATACCTTTCTGGGTTATTAACATCTTAAATATAAATAAATACATACATACATATTTTGTGCATATCTATTAATATATATCTAGCTTTGTCCCCTTTAAAACGATTCCCAGCAAATAGTATGAGGTGATGGGCAATATTGTGAAAGGAGATATATTTGCATAACAGTTTGGCATCTACCAAGGGTTTATATTTGTTATCATATGAAATTTTTTGATTATTATTGATTGGGCCAATCTATTGACAATTCCGTGAGGCAGAAAATAGCTTTATAGATAAGAAAGCTGTGGCTTCAGACATTAGCAGCTTGCACCAGGCCACACAGTAAGTAAATAGCCTAGCTGGGCCTAGAGGCTCTTCCATGGCAGAGGCTGGCCTTGTGCTGTGAGAGTTGACATCTTTCTGTGGCTACTTCTCCTTCCACCAACAGACAGAGGGGCAGTGTCAGGGAAAGTGAGGAAAGGTGTGGAAACAGGTCCACAGAGGCGAAGTCACCTGCCCAAAGTCACCTGCTTTCCTCACCCTGGCCTCCCATCAAGCACCACTCCCCGCCGCCTCCCGCACTGTCTTCCCGTCCACCCTTTGCTCCTCTGTCCCCTCACCTCAGGTTCTCAGAGAGACAAGCTGTGCAGCAGAGAGCTCTGGGCTCTGTTGGGTCCTGGCAGACGGTGGGGGGACACCCAAAGGGAAACTCATTCTCATCAGGGGCAGGACGGGGGCTGCTGGCTGAGCTGGAGGCCATCCCAGGGTCCCAGGCTGGCCAGAGGGCCCGTCTGAGCTCTTCCAGGGCAGGGGACCAGCCCCGTGGAGTCTGTGATGACAGGAGAGGTGGGTCCTGTCCTGGGCCTCCCTCTCTGGTGAGCAGGACTCTCTGATGACTTTATCTTCTCTCTGGCTTGTGTGGTTCAACGTCACAGCTGAGTCACAGCAGGGATGGGGCAGGAATTACCCTTTGTGGTGAAAAAAATCCCCTGGATGGTGACTGAAGGCTTCAGGAGTGTCCAGTCATTTTTTAGAGTGAGAAAAAGCAAGAAAGCAAGTCAGAGAAAAAGAACCATGTCACATACTTTCAGGAAGCACAGTTAGAGTTCCCCTGTCTGAGAGTTTGGGGCTGCCACTGGCTTCCTCTGCCTCCTCCCTGGACACATCAAAGGAGAGGGCCACTGCTGGCCACTTGTCTGTGTTCCCTGGCTCCTCTGAGCAGCCTGGAGTTCAAGGTGGGGGTACTTACCTTTCTGGTAGAAATCCCCAGGGTCCTGGAGGCAGGTCCAAAAATTCAAGTTCCAGTGTTTTTGCTCTGCCCTGTCCAGCATCTGGGTGACCTCAGGTAAAAGTCACTTCCTCACAGTGGGTCTTGATTACCCCATCTGTAAAAAGAAAAAAAAGGAGTTGCAACAGGTGGTCTTTGGGCTCTAAGATTTGGGGACCCCATGGCAAAGGCAACCAGAGGCAGCAGGAAGGCCTGCGATGACCCAACTCCGTAGCATTCTGCATCAGTCGTGGTGATGACACAGGGCCCTCCCCTCCTTTGAAGTCCAAGGCCTTAGGACCACAGACTCCTCAGGGCCCTCCCCCACACCCCACTCAGGAAGTCATAGGTGGCTACATACTCAGTTCAGGCGCCACCACTTCCCTGCCCTGAGGAGAACAAAGCGCTAAACAAATGCAAGACCACGGCAGCTGGTCTCAGCAGCCAAGCGGGATGTGTTAATAGATGCACATTTGCAGGAAAACTGAACTGCAGGAATAATGGCTCTTGGCATGTCTGCTGCATGCTGGGCAACGTTTTCCCTCCAAATCCTTACAACATCCTGCTGGGAATTCTGCAGCCGTGTGTAGGCTCAGAGAAACAAGATGCCTGGTTCAAAGTCACACAGCCCCTAGTGAGTTCATTCCAGGAGTGGAATTCATACCAGGGCTGTGGGGCTCCAAGCTCTGTGTTCTTCCACCTACACAAGAGACACAAGGGAGCTTGGTGGAATCTTTGGAGCCCAGGATGGAGATCAGAGTATCCCACTTATCTCTCCTACCGAATGGAGAAGATGTCCCTGCACATCTGTCCTGCTGGGCTGCTACAAGGGCTTTGAAAACTTTCACTGTGGTTTCAAATCATGCGTTTTGAGGTCAGACAGATCTGAGTTGGGATCCTGGGTCCACCATTTACTAGCTGTGGGTCCTGGGACATGGTCCTTCACTTCTCTGAACCTCAGTTTCTGCATCTGTAAAACGGGACAATACCTACTTCACCCAACTGTTGTGATGACTTAATGAGATTGTACGTGAGAGTGTGGCATGGTGTGTAGCCCAAGTGAAGTGCTCCCAAGGCTTTGACATTTTACTCAGATGTTGGCCACAGCCACAGCCCTTCCAGTTCCTCAAAATCAGGGGAAAGGGTTAAAATGGTAAATTATGCTTATACAGTGTTTTCACATCTATGAACTTTACTTGAGCCTCACAGGTGGGCCAGGAAGGTCAGACATTGTCGTCTGACCCTAGATAAATTCACCATCCACCTTCCCTGGTATGACACCAGGGCTGCCAGGGGCAGCTGGCAAAGGGGGCACAGTACCCCGCCGCTGCAGCGTACACCGGGAACTCCAGCCTCCCAGCAAACCCTGAGGCCTGCTTCAACACTATCAGAAAGTCACTCCCGGCTGGGCGCGGTGGCTCACACCTGTAATCCTAGCACTCTGGGAGGCCAAGGCGGACGGATTGTTTGAGCTCAGGAGTTCGAGACCAGCCTGAGCAAGAGCAAGACCCTGTCTCGACTTAAAAAAAAAAAAAGAAAGAAAGAAAGAAAGAAAGTCACTCCCTTAACTGTACACTCTGAACCTGCAAACTCTCCTGGATGTCCACCTGTTTCCTCCTTCCCCTGATTTGGGATAGGAGAGGCACCCAAGACTTATCCCCCATCCTCTGAGTCTCTTTCTCTCCAGTCTCTTTTCTCTACCCTCTGTCTTCAATGCCTTCCTCTTTACCTGCTCCTTCCCATCAGCATCAAAATATGCTCGGGCAGCTCTAATAACAAAAGTGGAAAATAATAGGTACTACTTTTTAGTGCTGTGTTAAGTAATTTTACAGACATCATCTCATCTAATTTTCACATGAATCCTATAAAACAGGTATTACCATCATCATCCCCATTTTACAGATGAGGGAACTGAGGCACAGAGAGGTTAAGTGACTTAAAGTTTTATGGCTAGTGAAGCCAGAGCCTGTGCTCTAACCACACATGCTTTAAAACACTTCACCCTCATCCCAAATTCCTCTCCCATCTACCCTCTCAACTCACTTAACAGTGGAGTTTCTAGAAAAGATCGTCTACACAGGCGCTTGAATCTCCGGGGAACCATTTCCCCAGGGTTATAAATGTCAAGGTTGCCAAACGTCCTGGGCTGGTCCCAGTTTCTATCCAGCTAGCCCTCAGGCCAGCACCTGACACGGCTCTTAGCCCTTCTTTCCCTGGCTTCCCGCACCCCGGGGTGGGGGGACATTTCCTCCCCTGCATCTCTGGCTGCTCGGTCTGTATTGATCTCCTTGACCCCCTCTCCTCTTCCACTCTGAACCTGCCTCGGCCCCATCTCCACGGCTCCACCCGCCGGGGTCCACACCCGCGGGGTCTCTCTGCGCCGCCACATGCTCCTATCTCCCCAGGCTCCCACTCGTCCTTCGGGGCGCACCTGCCCGCGTCCCCACTTCCCCTGGGAAGCCCGGCTTTGTGATCCCTCGCGCCCCGCCGGCGCCAGCACAGACCCTGGCCGCCCGGCCCCGTGACGCCCGGTTGCCTGTCTGTGCCCCCAGCTCTGTCTGTGCGCCCCCCCGAGGGCGGGTGGCTGTCGTCTCCCCACCGCCACATCTCCAGTGGCGAGCGCAACTCTGGGAGCAGCGCGGCGCCCGCCCGCGCCTGCTCAAGGCTGACTGTGCCCCGGGGGTGCCGGGGCGCCTGCAGTAGGGGCTGGGGCAGTGCCGGGGCGGGCTCTGCAACCGCGATCGCAGGTCCCGGGCGGCCTTGGGGAGCCCCGGTCGGAGCGCGCGGGAGGCGGGCGGGGGTGCAGGGCGACCAACCTCCCGGCCGCCTGCGCTGCCTCCGCCGTCTGGCCGGGAGCTTCCGGTGGGGCGCGGGCGGTGCAGCCGGCGGAAGCGGGGAAGGCAGGGCTGGGGGCCCGGGTCCTGCTCCGGAGGCCGCCGGTGGGTCTGGCAAGCGCTCCCCTCATGGGGAAACTGAGGCTGGGGCCCGGCCCCCGGCACCGCGGGCACTGTGCTCCCACTGGTAACTACCACGCTTCCGTGCCCCTCCTCCGCTCGCCGCGTTCCCGCACCGAGTGCGGTGCCTGCACATGCTAAGTTCTCAGTAACATGCTCCCTGAGTAAATGAGTGCAAACCTGAAACTTGAAACCTCAACCTGGTCCCCTGCCTGTCTGAAATCCCGAGCGAAGACGAGGTGAAAATTAGTAAAACCTGAGTCTTAGCCTCCTTGGATCCTTGCAAAGAGCCCAGCACAGCGCCAGGCCGGTCTAAGCTTACTGGTTTGGAGCAATCAGTAAAGCGGTTCCGGGTGCTGTGCTTTTACAAAACTGGGTACTTTAAGGACCGGGTTCGGTTTTACTCTAAACACACACACACACACACACACACAGCCGCTATTCCCTATGCATTTGTGTATATTAGTCAAAATAGTTACAGAGCTTAGTGTTGGGATAGCATTTCAGTTTAAAACCTACAAACAACCTTTATTTTTGCAAACTACCAGTTTGGTAAAAGCTCCTTCTCCATCAGGCCTCTTGTAGGACTGATAGCTGTGGGAGGGGTGAGGCTGCCCACCTTGAGGTTTTGTTTCAACTCCTCAAAGGCACCCATTAAATTCTCTTTATGTATGTACATACTATGTGTCCCTTTATGTCTTGACTCCCAACTGCTAAGACCAGGGAACTATCTTTTACTTCTTTTGTTTATGTTTGTTTTTTAATCTTGGCTATATAAGTCTCTTACCCACTGGAGGCCGAGCTGCTGTCCCCCAGCTTCTGGTGGACAGGCTGGTCCTGCAGGACAGAGTGTCCTGAGGGTGAAAGGAGAACCACGGGGTCTGCCTGCTTGTAGACCAGCAGAGGGTCTCAGGAGCCTCCAAGAGGGAATCGGCCATCTGTGGGAGGTTGACCAGAGGTGGGCTCTGTGAGGCCTTTTAATCTAAGAGAGAAGCATTCAAAGAGTTCCTTAAGTCTCTGATTTAAAAACTCGTTTCTCAGGCCAATCCATGAAGTGAAGTTTCTCAAGGATTTGGGGCCTATAAAAGGCATTCTCTTGTCCCACCTCTCTCCCACCCACCCCTTCCTCTCTGCCCTAAGCCAGTGTAAGTGAAAAGAGCAGGCAGTCTGACCTCACTCTCTTCATGTGCCACATCCTGTTTTCAGATTAATGAGCTCATTCGTTGGAAATTTACCAAGGGAAATAGTTTAATTTTGGAAAGTACCAAAAACTTATCTGTAGTCACTCAGCTTAATTTTGGGGGCTCTTAAAATAGAGGGGCACCACCGGAGGACCTGCAAACGCTTAGGGAATGGCAAAGCTACAGAAATTGAAAGCTGAACCCAGTGAGGCTGAACCTGACTCAGAAAGGAAATAAAACCTTTTGGAGGCCACTCATCTCTGCCCAGTAGAATTTTTTTTCTTTTTCCTAAAAATAAGTTTAAAAAGAGAAATAATCCATCTGGTCAAAACCTCAGATCTGGTGGTCTGAGCATAGGGCCATGATTGAGGAACAAGAAAACAAACACAGGGAAGTAGGTAATATTTGAGCCTCTCTTCTCATCCATGTATGTTCCACTTATTCTCAGAGGCACCAAAGGGCTTTCATTCTCCAGTTTTGCCCCTTTAGCTGTCAGACCCTTGACACTGAAGTTGTCTGTCTGGCCATGTAGCCTTTTGTGCTTGTGGCTCCTGCGAAGAACGGAATGGCCAGGAGGATTCTGAATAAAGAGTTATGAGATACTCTGCATTGAAGATGATAGAGCACAAGTGACACCCCCCCAAACTTTGCCTCTAAGTGCCCGACCACCTCCTGGCCTGCCCTGTTTCCTGGAGTAGAGAATTATAATTTACTCTAAGTGTAGAGTAGAAAAATGGTGAAAACTGATAAGGCCTTGACATCTTAGTACAGGAACGAAAGGAATTGTCTTCTTTCTCTCCACCCCTGTCTGAAATCTGTAGTGATACACTGGAAGGAGCACTGCGCTGTGAGTCAGAAGACTTGTGTTCAGTTGTATGTGTGCACACCAAATAAATGAATCTTAAGTAATAATTCAAGAAATAATAGTGCATAGACTTTTTTTTTTTTTTAGCAGAAAATGATCTTAAAGATCATAGAATGTGTTGGATTTTCAAACTTTGTATTAGCTGTAGGACTGTGGCTTCAAATACTCTTTCATATGGAGCCCAAGTTCACAAACAAGATAGAAGCAGAGATGCTCTGTTAAGCAGAGCAGGTGGCCAGGAACCTATACACTAGGCTTCTCTCCTTCCCACCTTGACCTCAGGGTGCTAGGTCCCCACAGGTGTGCACAATTTGAAAATCATGTACCTTATTTGAAGTTCTCAGGTCCTAACTGGGGTTCTCTCCATGGCTTGCTTGCCTCTGCTGTCCAGCCCTGTCAACATTTTCTCCAACAGAGGTGCCTTTACACGTGGTCTAGTTCAGGACCCTGGTAGCCAACGGTGTGGCTGGAGAGGGGAGAGAGTACACTGGCCTGGGTCATCGGCCCTCCAGGAAGAAGCAGGACCAGTCTGGAGCCGAAACATCTCGAGAACTGGGGCTGAGATTGTGGTCAAAATAACAATGACCATAATATCTTAATGACTACCTTTAATTTAATGTCAGACACTGCTCTAAGCACATTATATGTATTGCTCCATTTAATTTTTGTAACACCACCAACAAGTGGTGAGAAAACTATTTTCTCTTTTCAGATGAGAAAACTAAGGCTTAAAGAGCTAAGTAATGTCCTCAAGGTCAAGCAGCCAGCAGTTGGCAGTGCTGGGAGGGGAAGAACATTCACTTCAGAATCTGTGTGCTTTTCCCTCCTGTTCAGACCAAGCTGGGATCTCACCCAGTTCCCTCACTGGCAAGCCTCGAGTTGTCTTCCCGCTCTGGGCCTCAGTTTCCTCATTTGTCAGGTAACAAGATACCCTCAAGGATCCTTTGCACACTGACACTCTTAGTTTACAAAATCCAGGCTTGGGGTATGGGTAAGTGCTGTGGGGCCACTGGACTCCCCATCTAAGTCCAATACTCCAGCCCACTCTTCAGCCTCTTAATTCTTGACATTTAACTAGAGATGGATCCCTAGCCATTGTGACTCACATTTCCATTTACGTGTCAGGAAGAATCTTTAGTGAGGGGAGCCTGGAAGAGAAGGAAATTGAGAGTCCTTTCTGGGGGGAGGCAAGGCTCCATGGAGGGGTGAAGATATTTTGACTGACTTTGCCCATGTATTTATTGAACACCTATAATAATAGGTTAGGCCATAAGCCTGGCCCCAGATTACAGCTGTGAGTGAGACAAAGTTCCTAGTCGCCTACCAGCCACCTTCTAGAGCAGGATGATGCAAATGGAACTAGTAAATAAATCCAGTAGTTAATGACAGCCATTTGGGCATGCTCCTGTCTGTCAACAACCCTTAAAACGTGGAACCCAGAGTGGCTGTCACTCCCTGGACCCCAGTCTGCCCTTATCTTGTTTCTTTTCTCTGCCAGCACCATGCCTTGTCTCTGTCATACTCCTGGCTGTGTTCAGTAAAAACAATTAGTGAACAGCTTTCCTGTTAGCGTCATCTTAATCTCCCCTGATAACTTCTGATTCCTGAACCAGGACATTTAATTAAACAGATGATTACAGGCTATCAGCAACCTACTAGATTAGAAGACCAAATGGTACTGGGTTCTTGAAGCCAAATTCAATATCTCCCTGTGGTACCTTACATAGTACTGATATTAATAACAAAACAAAGAAATAGACCAAATGATCTTGTAAAAACTGTAGCATATCATATGTATTTTTTGCTTTGGTTTGATGATTAAAAACATCCCAACTTTCCTTCTGTTAATCTCTATCTTCGTTCTTATTATACATATTATAACTGGCAATTTAAAAAACGTGCCTGTTTACAGGGTTTTTTGCTTTCTGCCCCAGTAGAATTATAAATATATGAAATTATAGGAATATATGAAACTATATGAATATATGAAATTAAATGGACTAAAGTCATAAAAGTAAAGCTGTATCTGATTTCTTCATTGTTGTTTTCCCTGGCTTAGCACAATGCTAACTTCACAGGAGACATTCAGGAAATATGTGTTCGATCAATGACTAATATGAAAGACACTATTAATAAACATTTTTATATAAAATAATAATTAATGATAATTTCACTACCATCAGAAAACATTTATTAAGTACCTTTGACCTAGGTTTTTCCTGGGTCTTATGAAGTTAGAAGTAGCATTTTAGCAAAAATTTGAAAAGAAATCTGGGTTTGTTTTTGGAAGGGAGTTCCTATGTCTGGTGACTTTCCCTATCTCAACAGATTTCCAGATTTTGAGAAAAGAAATAGAACACCTCCGAAGTTATTTGAATTGTAGGCACCAAGCAATCCCTGGGGTTTTTCTAATTGCTTATGGGACTGGCCACTTTGATGGTACAATGGGGATTTCAACTTATGATGGGGTGCCAGTAACACCCATGGTCAGCTGATGTGGTCCGGGGAAGAGCTTGGCAGGTGGACCTTTGATAAGGACCAGCTCTAAAATGCCCCTAATGAGGAAGGCGTTAATACTAGCCAACCCACTGCTTCTCTTCGCTGTCTCTGGCCACCCCTGTGCCCTGTTTTAAGAAACCGTTTGCTGTGTGTCAATTCCTTCTTTCCTAGCCTCCGGAAACAAAGACTTTCCCCAAGAGGAGTGCACTGCCCCGAGGCTGTTCGCTGGGCTGCAGAATTTATTGCTCTTCCTTCACACCTAGGTTGTGAAGCTCAGGTTTCCTGGCTGCTGGCTAATGCAGAACAAGAATAACTTGGTGTTCTAGCTCAACAGCAGTCAACATCCAGCTAGGAGGGGTGCAGCCTGGTGGTCCTCATCTCACTCCACCCTGAGGACTCAGCCTGAGGGAGAAAATTCAAGGAGTGGGGAGAGCTCTTCCTCCAAAATCAGATCTGCTTCTGATGTTGACGTGGGGCTGCGGGAGAAGTGCCCTCCCACCCTCGGGCCTTATTTTCTCACCTGCTAAATGGGAGCAGGGCTTCAGTGTGAACCAGTTTAATCACTTCAACTTTAATCATTCAAACCCTGCTGCTGGGAAAGGGGCACAAATCTCCCACCTATCTAGGGGCCACTCTCCCTATCTGGACTTGGGGAGAGTGGCCAGTACCATATGCTGGAAGTTTCCATCAGAGGCCCGGTCTTTTTGGACTCCGGATCTTTTTTTTTTTTTTTTTTTTTTTTAAGGGAAGCTATGTGAAAAACCTTCTCTGATGGATTTCTTTCAGAGATCAAGTCAGGCAAATTCCCAGCATAAGCCAAGTCTTGGGAGCAAGAATGTGGGGTGGGAGCAAGTGGCTAAGAACTAGGCCTGCAGCTCCCATTCCCGCAAAGAATGCCCAAGCTAGGGCAGGGCTGGAGGGTTGTGAAAGTGGGGTTGGCATTAATATTTGCTCATCTCTTCTGACCTCCTTGTCTTACAAAAGGGGAAATGGGGGCCCACAGAGGGAAAAGAGCTTGCATGGCAAGTCAGGGGTCCAGAAGCCTCTTCTTCTACGTTCTGGTGTCCTCGTGTCCCCAAATGTCTCAGCAATGGCCTGTCCCTTTATTCCTGCACTCATTTCTCCTTGGATATCTCTCCAAAGGACTGAGTTCGCCGAGGGCCAAGGAGCAGGGCTTATATGTCTTTGTAGGCCCCCGTGTGCCCAGCCTTTATCTTGCATACGGGGGGCCAAGTAAATACCTATTAAGAGAGACTTACCTCCCATCCTAAGAGAATCCGGGGATACTAGGAAAATATCGGTCCTACCTGTCACACCTGGGGGTTCCCCAAATGTATTTAAACATAATTAAAAACAAATAAGTTTTTGGCTTCTATCATGAGCCTTTTTGCTAATTTTTATAAGACTCCTGGCATATACATCTAGCAATACTTTCTGGGAAGATTATTTGTCTTACTTATTTCAGATCTAATCTTGTGACTTTTTAAAATGCTAAACCAAATAGATAAGAAAAGCCATTCTAACTGCCACCCTCAGTTACTATCTTCTGTAAGTAGCGCCTCACTGCACAGCTAGAGAGCCTTGGGTAGGGCCCATAGCTCTCTCTGGCCTCTGTGTTTGCTGAAACTTGAGCTGCTGGGGGAGGCCTGGGGCCCTGGCACCAGTTCCTGCCCAGTCCTGCTTCTCCTTTCACAGAGGACATGTCTGCACACAAGCTCTCCTGAGCAGCCTTGGAACCCCTCCAAGGACAGCCCTGGAGACTGGCCAGGAGGGAGGGTGCCCCTGGGAAGGACACATCTATTAGCAAGCAGAGGCCAGGCAGCCACACTCATGCTCATGCCTGCAGGATGGCCAGCTCATCCAAGGTATCAAAAGAAACTGAAAATCTGGATTTTTATGTGAAATGTCTTGATTTTTAGAATACTCCATGAGCCAAAAACCAAACCCAAACCAATGGGCATCCCCACAAACCACGTCTGTGGGCCACTATTTGCAGCCTCTGGTAGAGCCTGGCATTCCATAAAAACAACATAAGCAGATGTGTGAATGTGCCCACATGTAACTCACCTGGGCTATACACATCATGCATTCAGATGCAGACCCTACACACACAATGATAGAGACCATCAGTGAACACTGATACATATACACTATCTTTTAGGATGTGGTTTTAATATTTGCACTTTCTAGCTAAGGAGACTGAATGTCAGAGAAATCTCCAGGATCATGTAGCTAGTGGGTAGACTCAAATCCCAGGCGCCCGACCATAAAGCCAGTGTTCTGAACTGCCATATAAGCCACCTCCCAGATGCTTGCCCTCTGAGTTGAAGTTGCCTGTTACTTTGGATCCCTCACTAAATTAAGCTTCATGAGTTTAGGGACTGTGTTTAATTTGCTGTTGCATCCCATCACGTGCCACTGTGGCCAGGAGAGCATAGAAGATGTTTAATAAATACTCATGGGATTGTACCCACAGGCACACACAAACATGTACAGACACGGCACACATAAACCCACATAACCCCACTGTGCCCAAGAACATGTGCTCACCCACATTCATACTGCCCACCTCCTTCTCCCACCTCCCAGGGCATTGGAACCTTAGCTGGGGCACCCCAAGGTCCCCCTGCCAGCCCCCTGCCAGCCTTGCCCAAGCCTTTGCAAATAGTTTCCTGGAAATCTCGAGACGGCTGTGGTGTTCTTTTTTCCTAACTCAGGAGACAACTCAGCAGTTTTGCTTTTTAAAGTCTGGGACTCATAAACCTGGAATCCTTTCTTCATTTTTTCCACTAGAATTTTCCTTGGCCTGTTGCCTTTCCCCAGGGCCTTGGCTGAGAGGTTACACTCAGAGCGCCCTCTGCCGGGCACCATCCTCCCAACCTGTTGGGCAGTTGCAGAGGGGATGGAGGAGACCTACTTCAGACAGCTTTACAGATGAGGAAACTGAGTCAGATGGTGGTAGTGGAAGAGGTTAGGAGATAAACATTCCAAGTGTGTGTGAATGTTTATTACTAGTAAGTGGTATTTTGTGATTTTTTTCATTGTTCAAAAAAATAAAAGAAGAAATGGCTTCCAGAGCTCAGATGAAAGCCCTCTGCTCTCCCTAGAGCCCTTGTGTGGGGCAGATGACAAATTTGGGAACTTCACCTGAATCAACTTTACCCTTGAATCTCCACCACATTTAACAGGTGAGGAAACACATACAGAGAGATGTTGGGGGAAGGGGTGGGAGGAATATTTATTGAGCATCTGCTATGTGCTAGTTTTGCTTACAAATCTCTATCATTTAATCTTCCCAAGCAACCTTGTGAAGTCAGTGGTTTTGTTTCCATTTTACAGTTTAAGACATAGGGCCTAAGTGAGGTCGCAAGATCACAAAGGGAAGCGGGAAGAGCTGGAATTTGAATCCAAACCCGCTGTTTTCTTGGCTTTGCAGCCTCCTGGATTTTTCCCATTTGGCTCCAGGTCTGAATTCAGTGGGGCCCACGGTGGAGTCCTTGTGGCTGGACTCATAAAAGCCAGGGTTCTTTGGTCCTCCTGCTCAGGAAGGGAAGTCCTTCTCCTTGGGCTCTCCAGAGAGCTGTGTTCGGGGCCATTGGGAAATGGGCCAAGCAGCCCCATCAGGCCTTTGAAGCCAAGGGCCACAGAGTTGGGAGTAGGGTCCTGGACTGGCAGCTGTGCCAAAGCCCCTTGACTAACAGTAAAAAACAGGATTGGACATCTTTATAAACTGAACACGAGAGGCTCCAAAGGGCAGGGGTTTTCCTGGAAAAGAAAGCAAATCCTGGAAGGTTTTTGTTTTATTTTTCTTCTTAATGGGACCCTGGTTAATGACTCAAGGAAATGAAGAACATGTTTCACCGAGAGTTAGTCACTACCTTCCCTAATCCATCCTCTATCCTACTGCCCTGTTCAGAAACTTTCAAAACTTTTCACTTCCTGCAGGAAAAAATCCAAACCCTGTTATCTTTTTCATTTTTGGTCCAGCTTGGCCTTATCTTCCATTTGTCTCATTTAAACAAACTACCTAAGGATTTCTGTCCACACTTCCCTTGACTCCCACTGCTGGGCATTTGCTCACATAATTTTTTCTCTCTGAAATTACTTCATTTCAATGTCTTCAAAATCTTAGTCATTCTTCAAGTCCCAGCTCAGAGGTCACCTGCTCCATGGAGCTTTCTCCACTGAACCCAGCAGGAACTATCCTGCCTTGAACTCATCGTATGGGTGCATGTTACAGTTCCCCTAATAGACTGAATCCCATGAGAAATAGTGTTGGATTCATCTTTGATTTCGCCATATACGGGCATGCACACATGTGCATGTACATGATGCACTTTATACTGCTTAGCTGTACAGTGCTGTAGAAAGAGCCCTGAGACCCTCAGCTCTGTCATTAGAAAATTAAGGTTGAATGAAGATTTTGTTGGAAAGAGCCGGTGATAAGGTGTGTTTCCCCATTTCTTCTCAAGTCAAGACAGAGGGGCATGATGGAGTTTGCTTAGAGAACGTAACAGTAATGTCAATGGTAGTTTCAGGAGGGGATACATGTTGGGCTCTGTCTCACAGCAGCATCTGACAGCTATCCAAGAAATCTACATGGTGAGAGATGGGCACCATCTTAGACAAACAAGACAGAAGAGAGGTGGCTCTGCTCTGATCAACCTGAACTCCCAAAGCTGGTTTGGGCAAATGATGTTGTCCCCATGGACAAGGAGTGGGCCATGCATAAGAAGAGCTGATGTGAAGGCCTCTCAGGTCTGTCCAACAGGGGGAACAAACTGAAGGCACTGCTGGATTTCCAGGACTGCAAGAGGAGTGAACAATGGGATTTGGGGCAGTGCAATGCTCCTGTAGTGGTGAGAGGTCCTTAGAAATTGGGAGGAGTGTCTAAAGACTCACGGTCATGCCCACCCAAGAGTTAGCTTTAAAGCCCTTGAAAGCCATCTTACAGCAGTACTGGTCAAGCACTTTCTTGCTCCCCTTTCTTCTACCTCTCCTCCCTACCCCAACCCTCTAGTCCTGGAGAGGTCAGAAGTCACAGTTAGCTTGCACAGCAACATCAATATACTTAACACGACTGAACCGTTTACTTAGATGTGGTTAAGATGGTAAATTTTATGGTATGCATTTTTTATTTATTATTACAATATCAATAAAAAGAAGCTGCCCCAGTTAGCAACCTGAGGAGGGAGGTCTGGGGAGAGAAGTAGCTGCCTATGACACTATTCCCAGCCTAGGGGGTCCCACCTGCACCAAGCCCTGGTTGGGAGAGGAGGGAAGATTCAATTTTAAATCAAGTTTGGAATTTAGCTTTTGTATGGGATTGAACATTTAATTTATGAATAGAGTTGTTTGGTGACAGAAGTAATCATAGGACTTTTTACTTCCTAAGAGTGTTCAGAATATTCATAAGATACTTGGGTTTTCCTTAAAGGACAGAGAAAGGACTTCTCTCCCTTCTCTCTGACCAAGTCTTTATAGGGGGTTAGAAGACAAAATCAAGTTGACCTATGAATATATATAGCAAGTCTCACTTACTCAATATAGCAATTATATTTGTTATTGTAAAACAGGATCTCGTCTTTCATTATATTTTCTAATTGGCATCATTTGCTTCTGTCACTTCTTCCAAAGCAGCAAAGACCCTGTGCTTACTTCAGATAAAGCTACTGAACCATCGCTAGAAAGTTCAGCTGTTCTTCAGGCTTTAAACTCCTACCTTCTGGGGGTTCTCATGTTCACAGGTTAAGGGACTCAGTATCAATGTGCCTTTGTTGCAAGTTCTTATATGACAATTACATTCTGATTCTGATGTTCTATTAAATGTCACAGACTTTAATTTATACCTACCATGTGCCAGGTGTTTAGGATACAGAGAGCAGCAAGATACAAGCCCTGACCTCAAGAAGCTCACAGAGGGATGGAAGGACATGGATAAGCAATCAGGAGACCATGTGACAAGAGCTCTAGCAGAGGTGTGTTCCCAGTGGCTACGGGAACTTGTACTGAGTCTACCCCTTGAGGGTGGCACAATGTCTACTCCATGGTAAGCTCCCTGCCCCAGGCATGCACTTCTTTTTACAAAGGTCAGCTCTTCTGGGAAGTCTTCCTTGCTTAATTCTATTTCTACTCCAATTGCTTCTTTTTAAAAATTTAGCTGATTTAATTAATTAATTAATTTTTATTTCAGCATATTATGGGGGTACAAATATTTAGGTTACATATATTGCCTTTGCCCCACCCGAGTCAGAACTTCAAGTGTGTCCATCCCCCAGATGGTGCACACCGCACCCATTAGGTATGCATATACCCATCCCCTCCTCCCCTCTCCCATCTACCCCGCACCTGATGAATGTTATTACTATATGTGCACTTAAGTGTTGATCAGTTAATACCAATTTGATGGTGAGTACATGTGGTGCTTGTTTTTCCATTCTTATGATACTTCACTTAGTAGAATATGCTAATATTCCCATAATATGCTGAAATAAAAAAAATAAACTGGATGGCTTAAAACAACAGGAATTTATTCTCTCACAGTTCTAGAGGTTAGAAGTCTGAAATCAAAGTGTCAGCAGGATTGGCTCCTGAGGGAGAATCTCCATGCCTCTCTCCTAGCTTCTGGTGACAGCGGCAAATCTCAGTGTTCCTTGGCTTGTAGTTGTGTCACTCCAGTTTCTGCCTCTGTCTGTATGTGGCCGTCTTCTCTCCAGTGTTTGTGTCTTCACATGGTGTTCTGTGTGTCTCCGTGTTCAAATTTCCTCTTCTCGTAAGGACACCAGTCACATTGGATTAAGGGGCCAGCCTATACCAGTGTAACCTCGTCTTACCTTAACTAATTACACCTGCAACAATCTTATTTCCAAATGAGGTCACATTCTGAGGTACCGTGGGTTAGAATCTCAACATATCTTTTTGGGAGACACAGTTCAACCTATAACATCTGCCTTTCTTATTTTCCTAAAAGTGCACCGTTTCCTATCTTCCCTAGCAGTATAAATGGCACCTATAGTAGCTCAAGCCAAGAATCCATAAGTAATCCTTGACTCTCCTGCCTTCATCACCCCACCCCAATTCCTTCAGCAAATCCTTTCAGCCCCACTTCCAAAAATATCCTGAATCCATACATGTCTGTTCATCTCCATTTCTCCCATTCTAATTCAAGCTACTGTCATCTCTCACCAGGACAAGTGTAATAGCTTTTACCTGTCCTCCCCGCCTCTGTTCTCATCTCCAGTCTGGTCTCCTGCCCTTGCTTCATACTCTCAACTGCATAAAATCCAAACATCTCACCAGTGCTCACAAAATCCTCTTGATCTGGACCCTCTCACTTCACCAACCTCATTGTCCATGCTTTCTTTGACACCTTCCCTGACCATGGATCTAGAGCAGACACCCAGTTATTCTCTGTCACAGACCTTTATTTTAGTTATCTGCAGAGAATTTAGTAAATATATGTTTTTCTTATTTGTGTAGATATTTATTGTTTTTCTCCCAATTATAATCTCCAGGAGAGCGGGGATCTTGTTTATCATGATTATACCATCTAGAACTGTGCCTGGCACATAGGAGTCACTCAATAAATATTTATTGAATGAATAATTAATCCCCCACAGAAGACCTTTATGTACAAACTTTTTTTTCCTATTGGGAATTTACTCCACATAAATAATTCAACAGAAGGATTATTGGATCAAGAGATATAAACATATTTTGGCTCTCGAAATGCATTGTCAAGTTGCTTTGCAAAGAAGTCAGATCGGTTTTCATTTGCTGGGCAACTATTCGACTCCCAAGTGCCAAGGTGGTGATTTCTGGTATGTGGGGGAGAGAGGGAGGGAGGGCATGGGCTGGACGTGAGGGTGGCAGATCAGAGTGGTGGCCCCTGGTGGGTCAAGGGAGCTAGCGTGAGCAGCAGTGGTAATCAACCAAGCCGGGCCTCTCCACGGCCTGTCAAGAGGGGCAACAGCCCGGCCTCAAAGACCCATGTGGGAGGACAAACCTGTTGTGTGAAGTTGGGTCTGGCTATAGGGCCCACGGTGAGCAGAAAAGCTGACAAGTGCACCTGCTCTTCAGCTTGCTGTAGAGGTCCTGGGGACGGGGTTGGGAGGCAGTGAGGAATGAAAACAAGGGCCACAAAGTGGGACTTGGATCTGGTACTGAAGGCTCCTTCACAGAGGCCATTTCTAGTTTGGAGCTGTTCTGCTTAGGACATGGGGTTGGGAACACTAAGGGACAAGAGCACCTCTGTACGTAGACCTCTAGGGACAGAGAGATGTGTTTTATGTAGCTCTGCACATTGCTGGGCCCACGCAGCAGCACTCTGTCCCTGTGTTCCTATGCTTCCTGCCTGGCCACTAGAGCAACAGCAGAATTTTTTTAAAAATGAAAGAACATGGACAATATTTGCTAGGAATATTACAAAAAAGGTGAAGCAAAAAAGAAAAAAAAAATACCCTCTAAGAACAAATAAATAAATACAAGCTAAGAATAAATAAACCAGAATAAGGTACAGGTTGTGTACCCCTTATCTGAAATGCTTGGGACCAGAAGTGTTTCAGATTTTGGATGTTTTCAGATTTTAGAATATTTGCATATATATATAAAATGAGATATCTTGGTGATGGGACCCAAGTCTAAACACGAAATTTATTTGTGTTTCATATATACCTCATATGCATTGCCTGAAGGTAATTTTATACATTTTAAATAATTTTGTACATGAAACGAACTTTGCATTAAGTACTTATGTATGGAATTTTCCACTTGTAGCATCATGTCAACACTCAAAAAGTTTTGGATTTTAGGATTAGGGATATTCAACCTGTAACCATAAAATGATGGTAATTAGAAGGAAAAAAAGAGAAATTATTATAACTGCACAAAAGAAAACAGGATGGCCTACCCTAGACCTACAGAATCAGAACTTGCAGTTCCACGAGCTCTTAAATAACACTTCTTAAACTTTAATGTGCCTATAATTTTCCTGGAGATCTATTAAAATACAGATTTTTCAGCTCTACCCCCAAGAGTTTCTGATTCAGTAGGTCTGGGCTGGGGCCTGAGAATGTGCATTTCTAACAAACTCCCAGGTGATATGAATGGTGCTGGTTAGGAGACCACACTTTGGGTAGCACTGCTCTAAGGCCGACAGCCTGGATGACCCAAGGAGGAAGCACTCAGGAAAATTTGAGGCACTGGGAGAGATTGTTTTTTGAGATAATGGCCCTTTTCCAATCTTTTAAAAGCACATCATGCAGTCTTTGCCTATGGTTCTTAGCACAAAGATACTTTTGGTTCCTAATGCTATGTCCATATTTGTTCCAGATTCTACAATTTAAAAGTTCTTTCACTTGTTTAATATCATTTCATCCTTGCAACAATTCTGTAAATTGGGCTGGGAGAAATTATTACCTCATTTCCAAAAGAGAGAACTGAGGCACAGAGAGTTAAGAGGGTTAGAAATCACCCTCTGGCCAGTTGCCATTGGCTGCCACAGACTGTGAGCTACTGAGCTGGCACTTGGGTATTTTTTTCTAATCCTTATAACACTTTAGGGCTGATACTGTTACTCCTACTTTATAGTTGGGCAAACTGAGGCTTGACGAGGTTCAGAAACACTCCCAAGGTCACAAGCCAGGGCAGCTCTTCTGTCTCATGGTTCAGTATCTTCTTTACCATATCACTTTCCCATTGTAACGACTCCTTTTTCTCTCTCTCTGTCTCTCTCTCTCTCTCTCTCTCACACGCACACACACAATGTAGCCAAACTGGTGAGCCATTTTAATTTCCACACCCAGCATTTAATTAATGTACAGACCACAGTTTGGCCTTTTGCCTTTAGAGGTGAAAGGAGGAGGCAAGAAGAGGATGAATGATGACTGACCCTGCCCCAAAGCCCCAACAGACTCAGGAAACCTTTCTGCTCTCCTCCTACTCTGGGCATATCTCCTTTCTCTTCCTCTTCCTCTGCTCTCAGAGAATTAGAGCCTAATCCTGGCTCTAATTTCCTAAAGATTCTCTATTTGGAAAAATATTATTAAGCCAAACAATCTTCCCCCTCCTGCCGTCTGCCGCATCTCTGTAGGCCTTGCTCCTTTCAGGCCCAGCTGGTAGGAGGAGATATCAGGCTGCCAACAGGAGGGAAGAGGAGCCGGGAGCTGGGGGTTCTAGCCCTGACTGCACTGCAGAGACCCCTCGGTGAGTCCCTGCTCTTCCCTGGGCCTGTTTCCTCACCTGTGAAAAGGGGAGGCACTGGTCAGATGATCTCCAGGGGATCTTTAAACGTCAATATTTTATGATTGTAAGTAGGATATTCACAAGGAGAATATTTATTGAATTTATCTCCTATAGTGTGCCAGGGACGTATTATTACCTAATCCTGAATTGCTTTTACTGGGCCAGACACTGTGCTAATCATTTTATATGCATTACCTGTATTATCTCATTTAAGTCTCATAGAAATCCTCTAACTTAGGTATTATCAGTGCTTCCATTTTTCAGACGTGAAAGTGGAGGCTTAAAGAAGTAGATGTTTTCCTGACTATGAAAGGCCTCACATCAGGGCCACTGCCCCACCTGGAATTGCCCCTGCAATGTCCCTGAAAGGTGGCAGCTGGACTCTGCTTGGATGTCTGCAGCAACGGGGAACTCAGAGCCTACTCCCCGTGAACGGCTCTGACACTAGGAAAACACTTCTTCACAGGAAGCCCAAATCTCTCTCTGTAACTCCTGTTTGTCGGTGTGGGGGAAAGAACACTGGGCTGAGTCAGAGGCCCAGGGCTTGTGTCCCTGCCCTTCCACCTAACAGCACCATAACCCCAGGCAAGCTGCCCCTCCACGCCTCTGGGCTTCAGTTCTCCCAGGGGAAAATGAAGGAAGTGGGTGAGATGAGATCTTGGTCCTTTCTGGTTTGGACATTGTGTAACTGTAACTGTGTATGTAACATACACATATCTAATTATAGTGATGGAAACAGTGAAGGAGTGGACATTGTGTTCCAAGGAACAGATCCGTTTCTGCCAACTTGTCTGTCAGGGTGGCGACCCTGCCAGCTGAGAAGAATCCAGAAGGTTCTGAGAAATGGAGTTCTCTCCCTCCCTCCCTCTCTCTTCCCTTCTCTCTACTCCTCTCAACCTCTCCTATTCATTCTTTCCTTTCTGCTTCTCTCCCTCTCTCCCCCTCCCTTTCTTTGACTCAGAGACAGAAAGGAATATTTTAATCTCCCAATCAAAGTTAAAGATTGTGTCCCTGGTGACAGGTTTTTCTCATCACGTTAAACATACAGAATCAATCTCCTTTCAGGAGTAGGTAAAACCCACGGAAACATGATCCAGAGTTGCTTTGTGCCTCTCAGAACCTCCCAATTTGGCTGCTAAATTCCTGGCTCTTGAGACAGGGGTTTCCAATCATGAGGTCCACGCATGGACTTTCAGGGGAGCCTCTGTAACATTGTGCAAGCGTGTGCATTGTGTGCGTGTGCTTTCTTCTGGGGAAAAGGGTCTGTGAAAGAGAAGAGCAGCCCGTGACAGTTGGAGCTAGGCCTTGGTGTCCTTGGAGCTGGCCTGGGACTCAGAGACAGGCTGTGGTGTACTCTGTGTCTGAACGTCACAGAACACCCACATCAGGCAAAATGTATCAAGACAAAACAAAACAAAACAAAACAAAAAAACTACTCCAAATCACGTTTGAGTAGAGAATAAAAACAAGAACATTGTCCAAACCACAAAAATGACCACATCTCCCCCTTTCCCAGCTATTGTGAGTGAGTGCTGCTGCTTTTCCTCCCAGCTAGAGAATTAAGACACTGGACCACAGGATTTCCCCTGCTTCCTGACAGCATCCAATCAGAGCAAATCTCCACTGCTCCAAACCTTCCCAAATAATCTCTCACAGGTACAAATCTTATAATAAGTCATTTCTACCACCCTCTCACTGAGCAGCCTGATGGTCCCATGGTGTGTGCTCTTCCTTGTTGCAAAGAGCCAATAAATTCAACTTTGCTCAGTTACAGGTGTTTCTAGTCCTGACTGCAGGGAATTGGCAAGTCTATAGCTTTCATTAGACTCTGAGAAGGATCTGAATGTGGCTGGAGAAAACCCCACAAACCATGCTGACCAGTCCCACTTTACATTCATAACTGGAAACCTCAAGTGGATCCTTAACACTGAGAGGCAAACAGATCCTAAGTACTCAGTCTGTTCAGACTCCCTCTCTTCTAGACAACTTTCTTACCCCTCTTCCCTCCCCTCATACCTCCAATGGCTCCTCCTAGTCCCCATCTGAAGTGATGATCTTCCTATTTCTCTGAGAAAGGAACTTCCACAGACTCTCACCATCACGTCTACCCTCCTCAATGTCTGCTCCTCGTACTCGGCCTCTCTGCCTGTCACCATGGACCAGGGAACTTCTGATTCCTAACTCCCCCCAGCCTGCTCCATCTGTGGCCTTCCCAATCTCAGTCAACTACAACTCCATCTTTCCTGTGGCTCAAGCCAAAAATCTTGGCATCATCCTTGACTCTTCTCTTTCTCTCATACTTATTTCTAATTTATCAGGGAATCAAGTTGAATCTACTTTTAATATATATCCAGAATTCAACCACTTTTCAACACTTCCATGGCTACCACTCTGGTCTGAGGCACCATCATCTGTCACCTAGTTTATTATAGTTGGCTCCTAACTGGTCTCTTTACTTGTACCCTTGCCTTATTTTCAACACAGCAATTAGAGCAGTTCCTTCAAAAGGTAAGAAAGACCATGTCACTCCTCTGTTAAAAGCCTTCCAGTGGCTCCCGCTTCCCAGTAGAGCCAAAGCCCCTTCTGTTGACTTGTACAACCTGCACCTGTGACCCCAGCCTCTTGCTTCTCCTGTAACACACCAGCATGCTCCTGCTTTAGGCCTGGGCACTATGTTCCCAGAGTTCCTGGAACACTCTTACCCTGGTGGACACTTGGCTTCCACATCCTTCAAGTCTTTGCTCAAATCTCACCTTCTCATTGAAGCCCACTCTGACTGAACACCCTACTTAAAACTGCAACCCCTCCCCTGTCCACTACCAGGCTCCCTTAATCTGCTCTACTTTTTCTTTTCCTCAAAGTTCCTTATCACCTTCTGACATCCAAGATCAATTCCCTAATTATTGCCTTTGTTGTTCATTGCATGTCTCACCCAGTTGGAATTAAGTTCCACAGGGCAGGGATCTTGGTACCAAGCGTCCAGAATTGGGCCCAGCCTACAGTTACCAATCAATACATATTTGTTGGATGTTCCTAAATAAATCAGTATCATAGGGGCTGAAAAGAGAGACTGAACATGACTTTGCTTCAGAGTCCCTTGCTGAGAAATACAGAGAGGGGCTGCCTGCCTCAGGCTTGGTGCATAGTCATCAACTCCACATATTTTCTTAAGATAGGGTTTTCTAAATTTCAATCATTTGCATGCCAACCACATGATTTTTGCCCTAAGAACAATCTATACTTTTATTTACTTAATATTTCCCTTAAATAGAATTACTTCTTGACAAATAAATTTATTTTAAAAGTAAATTTTGGGCCGGGCGCGGTGGCTCACGCCTGTAATCCTAGCACTCTGGGAGGCCGAGGTGGGCGGATCGTTTGAGCTCAGGAGTTCGAGACCAGCCTGAGCAAGAGCGAGACCCCACCTCCACTAAAAAATAGAAAGAAATTATATGGACAGCTAAAAATATATATAGAAAAAATTAGCCGGGCATGGTGGCGCATGCCTGTAGTCCCAGCTACTCGGGAGGCTGAGACAGGAGGATCGCTTGAGCTCAGGAGTTTGAGGTTGCTGTGAGCTAGGCTGACGCCATGGCACTCACTCTAGCCTGGGCAACAGAGTGAGACTCTGTCTCCAAAAAAAAAAAAAAAAAAAAAAAGTAAATTTTATATCATGGCTTTGATGTGCTATAGTTTTTGTTATACATGTTAAAATAAACATCTAGTTATTAAAATGAACAATGTGTATCTGTATCACCTAAGATCACCTGGCTTACCCCCTGTGGGAACCTGCCTTAAGCTTTCCCCTCCCACCCAGAAAGGCCTGTTGCACCCCTCTCTCTACCCAAATCCCACTGTCCTCCAGTAAGCCTTGGCTGCTCCTCCAGAGAGCTTCTCTGAGCTCTCTTCACACTTACAGACAGAAATACATAGCAATATTTGGATGCTTACAGGCCATTTGGTTTTGTTTTCCATTTCACGTCATAAGATTATAAAATATCTTCTTAGAGCTATAGATAAGAGAGACATTAGAGTGTTCAATTCCCTTGTTTTATAGGCTTTCAAAGAGATTGAGAGGCTTGCCCCAAATCACTGCCAGTTAGGGCCAAAGCCAAGACTAGAACTTGGGTTTTCTGATTCCTTGCATTCAGTGGGGGAATCCATAAACACCTGTTGAGTCCCTAGAATGTCCTGGCATGGGAGCTAATGGGGAATAGAACAGACCCAGACCTTCCCCACACAGGGCTTACAGTGTAGTCAGGAAGCTGCACTCCAAACAAATATATATGATTAAGTAAATCACTGCAAGAGCACAAGTGCCCTTGGAGAAGAAGCATAGGGTTGAGTAGGGGCCCCAGTCTAGTTTGGTAGGTCACAAAAGCCTCACTAACAAAGTATGTTCAAATGTATAAGAGTTAGCTGAGGAGGAGCTGGCAGATGTTTTAATGGTGCCAGGCTAACTCACAAAAGCTTGCTTTGATATTTGATAGTTCAGCTGCGTTGCGGGTTAATTGGCCATTGTGGCCCTACCTATTTGCTAGTGCTCAGGAAGAAGGCAGCTAAATAGCTCAGAGGCTCTTGTGTCTCCAAAGCAGCTTCAGTGGTTTCCTCTATTCTGCCTTAAGCAAGAAGGTAACGGGAGACACTGTTAGGCCCCCTCACCCCTCACTGACAGGGAGTTTGGGGATCTTGAATACATTGGTTGTTTTTTCCAAGCGAATGCCTACAATGTGAGCTTTGATATTAAAGAAAAATAAGTCCTTGGTTCCTGGAAGTGGAAAATCTTAGTGTTATTTACAAGGTACACTGTAGGGCCTCGGCAGTTTCACCTAACTGGTAAAATGCAGACTCTTCAGAGGGGATGCATTTCAGTCACTTTTAATTACCATTGCGGAGTTTATCTTCATGTTCCCTTCTGATAGTTCAGTGGGGCTGGTTAACCTACATCTAAGAAACTCCTACTACGTGCTGCCTTCACCTTGGAATATTAAGCCCCAAAACAATGTTCTATGTAGTGATGCAGAACAGGGATATGTTTAGACTGAGAGAGAGCCTTGGGGTTTGATCTCCAATTCTGCCCCTGACTAGGCTAGGAAAATTGCTTCTCCTTTCTGAGCCTCCATTTCCTCCTCTGGAAAATGGGGTAATAATAATAATAATTCCTGTCCTTTGTGAGATTCTTGAGACATTAAATGGGAATATATGTGAGAACTCTCTTATAAGATTTGAAGTGCTGCAAAATGTCACTTAAAAATGAACCACCTTTTATGAATTCTCTTTTATAAAGCTCAAACTGAGGCTCAAAGACCCGTTTAGGGCTAGAACAAAGATCTCCTGATGCGCTTTCTTTTCACCAGGTTGCTGCACTGGGGCCTGCCTTCTGGTAGAGCAATTATTGGCAAGGGCAAGTTCCTGGGGGAAATGAACATGCGCTGGGAGGGTCGGAAGGAAGAGGTGGGAGCTCCCATCCGGGGATGGAAAGGGCAGTAGAAGAGGAGTGGGGCAAAGACAACCTCGCCTACCTTCTCAGTTTGCTGAGGGCTCTGAGGTTAGGCCTTCTCAGGGTTAAGGTTCTCTACTGTCGACTTTCTCCACTTCTCTCAATTGGCCTGTCTTTGTGTGGTTGAAGCTGACCTAGCATAAAATAACATGCTCTTTAGCACATTTTGAAAGCAAAGTCAGGCTTTAATGATCAGTTTTCTGTTCCTTGGTATTTTCTTTCAAGCAAAGGCCATGTTTTTGTAAGATACTCCATTTCAACAGGCTATTCTTTTGGCCCCAGGAAACATTCCTGAGTGGTAGGTTTTAGGAGGTGTTCCAATTTATTGCTTCCGGTGTCCAATAACCTTGGAGTATCTGCCTTCATGCCCCTCAAAGCCACGTTATTTCAGAAAGTTATAGCTCTTAAACTTGTTCTCTAATAAAAGCAAGTGCTACTAATTCTAAGTAAAGTGAGCTTTCCAAATAAGACCAGCTGTGAATGTTAAAAAAAAAAGAAGAAGAAAAAAAAAAACTTCAATAATAGGAGTCCATAAGTGAAAACTGTATGCAGCTGAACTTCAGGCATTTTAGCAGCCATTTAAAAAGATGTCTTCAGCAAACTCATCTAAATTAGCTAAAAATGCTTGACACGATGGACACGTTGTGTCTGTAGGCCAATATTCAATCCAGGTCAAGGAATCTAAAGGGTAGATGTACCTACCAAGAAAAAATGGAAAGAAAATGTTTGTGAGGATGGCCACAAATAGAGAAAAGCTGTATTTGAGTTCCTTTGTAAGAGCCCAGTTGTGGTCATGTCCCAGGGGTCAGGCTATCAGCCAAACTCTTCTGGACCAGGCTCTCCTGGGGAAGGTTCATAACCCCCTGCAGGATGGTGAAGCTGCTCGGGGCTCCTCTGGTTAAAGGCAGGAATGACGTCTATTTCAACATCTAGTTTTCAAAAGCAGATAATAAAACGCATATATAAACATTTAGTTCTTTACAAACAGAACAGTCTGAGAACGCATTGAGGGAGCTGGTGGGGTGGTCGGGGCAGGCCAGACAAGCACACTCAGATTCACCATCAGGGTCAGTCACCCAGAGGGTTGGTCAGTCAGCTACATCCTCAGCTGCAATGATGGTTTCAAATAGTTCTCTGTTTGAAACTCGTATTATTTCATTTATATTCATAATGGTCTGTTGGCTAACAGCAGGATACATAAGAAATATGTAATGTATTTCAGAATAAATTACACAGAGTTTTGGAGGGAAGATCAGAGACTCCAAAATACTGATGACTTACCTGAAGCTGAAATTGTATTTTATCTGGAGGGCTTCTTTACCCATAATTAAATACTGTCTTCCTTTTACCAGGTCAGCATTAGCACAGGCAATCTTTCTAATGAAGGTGATTTCAGAGTCTTTCTCAGCAACGGCTTCCCCTGAGTGACACACAAGTAAGGTTATCACATTCGTGTTTTAATGTCACAATTATAAATTCTCTCTCAAGCTTTTCAGTTCCTTATGGCTACAGAGAAGTTCGTGGCAAGTACTGTACGATAGTAATTATGTAAATGACAAACTATCATTAGTAATATAAATTTTAGTGTATATGGATTAGTTCAAGCTAATTTTCTTAGGCTGTCCCAGTGGCATCGTTTCCTGTTGCAGCAACATCTGAGCAATGCTCCCAGTACTATCTCCCAATTCAGCCCCTGTCATTGTAAGCAGTGTGGCTATGTGGGGCCTTACTATTTTTTAAAACTTTTTGTTGTGGATAATTTCAAGCCTATTCAGAAGAAGGGAGAATAGTTAACTAACCCCAGCTTCAACAATCACTAATATTTTTTTCATCTTTTTAAACACCCTATGCTTTAGGAGAAATGCCAATTTATTATTATCCTCAAACCACACAGTTTGCCCTGGATTCTAGATGGTTTGCTATTAGTATACAGCAGTTCTTGTATAAGTAGTATGTGGTGTTTTGATATTTATATAAATTCAAAATCTATAAGTATTAAAAATGAACATCCAGAATGAAGAGATAAAGCATATGCAAAAGTTTCTTAACATTTCCTTTTAAATGTTATAAAAATTAACATTCTGAACCTACAGGAGAACAAAGAATAAATAATACTAATAAATGACTGCAGCTTGGGAATCATCTGATGCTGTGAAAAATTCAGAAAAGTCTGGAATGTCTTTGGATGCTATGAAAGAATTGGTACAAAATAAAGCAAAAAATTTGTATTTCTGGAATGAAAAGCACTCTATTATTTCAGTAAAAAAGGAATGGCTTATGATTGCTTATGATGTCAATGTTGGATGCAAATGGTGCTCAAAACTTGGATTGTGGAAAGATCAAAGTGCTAAACACTTATTTCAACAGAATGGCAATCAGGGTTCAAATAAAGAAAATTTGTGACCATCAATGAAGAAAAAAATAAAATAACATCACAAATCAGTTTCAAGCAGTGAAGCATTTGAAATAAAAAACTAACAAAATTTTTTATCAGAGTGTTGATAAATAAAAATTTGAAAAGTATCAATGGAATTTTAAACTCTAGAGTATTGTTAAAAATAATCAAGCCAGGAAGCTGAGATGGGGGAGCCCTTGAGCCCAGGGGTTTGAGACCAGCCTGGACAATATAGCAAGACCCTATCTCACAAAAAAATTAAGCATTTTCAGACTTGAAATACTTGATAGAATTTTAAAAGAGAGGCCAGGTGCAGTGGCTCACATCTGTGATTCTAGCACTCTGGCAGGCCGAGGCAGGAGAATTGCTTGAGCTCAGGAGTTTGAGATCAGCCAGAGCAACAGCAAGATCCCATCTCTACAAAAAATAGAAAAATTAGCTGAGTGTGGTGGCATGTGCCTGTATCTCAGCTACTCAGGTGGCTGAGGCAGGAGGATCACTTGAGCCCAGGAGTTTGAGGTTGCAGTGAGCTACAATGACACCACTGCACTCTATCTGGGGTGACAGACTGAGACTCTGTCTCAAAAAAAAAAAAAAAAAGAAAGGAAAAATTTCAAAAGAAAAAAATCAGTATAAATATATTATTGCAATTTAAATTTTTGGTCCTACTTATTGCAAAATTTGTTATCTACTGAAATGAGAAAATAACTTTTTGGAAGATATAAATAGGGTGGTAAGATACATTTTAATCATTATTGAATAAATCAACTATTTCATTTAAAAATGTTTTAAATAACTTCAAATGAAAAGTTGAAGATTTTGAAGATGGCTTATGGTTTTTGTTGGTCACAAGGTACTGGAAAGAACACATGAACAACATATCAAACGGCTTTGCTGAGATTTGGGAAAAAAGGATTCAATGAGAAATATTTATATGAACACCTTTAAAAAATGTGTCTCCCCAAGTAGAATAAGCTTTATGAAGGCAGGAACCCTGGCTTGTCTTATTCAAGTTGTACCTTCTGTGTCTAATATAATGCCTGGCACATAGTAAGTACTAAGTATCTATTAAATGAAAGAATGAATAAATGACTTCTCACCAGTTTTGTAAATATCCAGAAGGGTTGCAGTGTACTTGATAAAGACATTTTCTTCAGTGATGGATGTGATTCTAACTTTATAAGCTGGTAAAAAACAAAAACAAAACAATTTGGGCTTAATACCAATAATGTTATATCCAATAGAAGCTAGAATTTGTCAAACAAATGAGAAATTAAGCATGGCAAGCTATCATGGGCACTCTGAGGTAGATCTTATTTCTTCTGAGAAGCCTTTACAAATCTCCTCATTCTGAATCAATCTCTCAGTCTGAGTCATTAGGCCTGGCCACTGTTATATAACAGGCTGATTAAGACAAAATCCATATTAAATTAAATAACAGAAGCACATAAGACAAACAAACAAGGCTTTGTTAAATGTAAGGTTCAGGTACTGATCCTTTAAGATTAGATGAGTCATGCCCATGGGCATCCTTTGAAGAACGTCTTCTCCTCTACCTGGTCACAGAGGGGGCTTTACTCGTCAGCCAAACCATGTGAGCCTCCTTGTCTCCTTGCCTTGCTGCCACCTTGTGTAGCTCCACTGGCTTTGATCTTTGATTTTTAATAGAATTCTTTTTTTTCCTCACTCATCCTTGCTTGGATTGGCAACTATCTGACACAAATCACTCCCAATCCTGTTTTCTCTTTATTCAGGCATCAATGTTTGATACATGGTGTGTTTGACCTCAGCTCTGGAATGACCAGCTTGAAGGAACCCATCCCTTCTATGGGGCCTCAGAAAAGACCCCTTTTATTTTGTTTCTGATGGAGTTGAAATGAATGACCTAAAAGGTTTGTCCATTTTTGAGATTCTGCAAGTCTATGAGTCCCTCCGAGATATAGACAGATAAATAAATGATAGATAGATGGGTGAACTCATTGTGGCTGAGCCACAGGCTATGTTAATTAGTGGCTTAAAATGGATGAAAAATGTTCTGATTTTCAAATTCTTAAGTCTTTATGGTGAACATGGGTGTGGGTATGGGTAGAAAGAGGGAACTTACATTTATTATCTGTGCTAAAATAGATTTCTCATATTTTAAAGTGAAAATAT
The DNA here is from genome assembly GCF_041146395.1 of Eulemur rufifrons. Classification (NCBI taxonomy): domain Eukaryota; kingdom Metazoa; phylum Chordata; class Mammalia; order Primates; family Lemuridae; genus Eulemur; species Eulemur rufifrons. Next base: position 273,432,203 of record NC_090989.1, read on the forward strand.
CCTCAAATGAAGGGAAGAAATAATTAGCGAAATTCTTGTTTGTTAAAACAATATAGTATGCTCTTCAAGTCTTGATGTAAATTTTAAAAATTGCAGTGGGTCTTGGCAGAGTTAGACAACTTTTTTTTTTTTTTTGAGACAGAGTCTCACTCTGTTGCCCAGGCTAGAGTGAGTGCCGTGGCGTCAGCCTAGCTCACAGCAACCTCAAACTCCCAGGCTCAAGCAATCCTACTGCCTCAGCCTCCCGAGTAGCTGGGACTACAGGCATGCACCACCATGCCCAGCTAATTTTTTCTATATATATATTTTAGTTGGCCAGATAATTTCTTTCTATTTTTAGTAGAGGTGGGGTCTCGCTCTTGCTCAGGCTGGTCTCGAACTCCTGACCTCGAGCGATCCACCCGCCTCGGCCTCCCAGAGTGCTAGGATTACAGGCGTGAGTCACCGCGCCTGGCCGACAACTTTTTGACTTTTTTAAAAAATAAAGATGAATTCAAAGGAAAGAAATGCTACAAACCATACAAAATTCATTCTGGTGGCCATATTTCTATTAAGAGAATTCAGTAGACCATGATGGAAATAATATTGGAAACCAGGATGCATCCCAGTTCTACTGCTTACTTCCTGCATTACTTTGCATAACTTTGCAAATTATTTAATCTCCCTGAGCCTCAGTGTCTTCACTGACAAGGTAATGGTAGATCCTCTGTTACCTCAAAGGGCTCGTATGGAACTCCAACAAGAAATTGTATATGAAAGCAGTTGGTAACCACAAAGTGCCAAATCAGCTCTACCTATTTTTAAATTTATAAATAATGCCCTTCTAATTTCCAACAGAAGATTTGAGATAGCGTCCAATTTGCTCCTCCTCTCTCAAAAAAAAATTGAAAACTATGGATAGAAAATAAAGGAGCTAATTCTATCAGGAACTGAGACAAGGCGACAACTGTACTTGAGCATTGACTTAGCTCTGAGCTCTAGGCAACTAGAAGGAGATCTTCCTTTTGAAATGGAGAGAGTCTCAAACATGGATTGCAATTCTACATATACTGAAAATTATTTAGTATTTATTTTTTGACCTTGAAGAGATTTTTAAAAGAGCCAAACCTCCCAAATCACTTCAGTTTCTGCCTGTGTTCTATCAACTGCAAGAATATAGAACTGGAATCTTACGTCTCTGTGGCTTCTCAAAAGTTCCCTTTTGAGTATGTTTTAGTGCCTGTCATTCAAAAGGATTTACTAAAATATCTTGGCTGAGTGCATGTCACTTCTATTATTTTTTATGAAAATCATACTTCTTTGTTGAAGAATAAATAACTTTGCAGGTTAATGCTGAAAATTGATGGCATTTTCCTTCAAGGGAATACATGGAATGTTGTTTCCATATAATCACTATGTAAAGTTTTTGATTTTTCTAACTGATATTATTTTCATAAAATTTCATGTTTAAAGGAACTCTGTTGAACTTTTGAACTTACCATATGCAATCTCTGGTTTACATGCTGTTTCCTTTCTAGTATCTGCAGAGATTGTCAGATCCAATGCTTCCTGCATTTGCCCACAGTCAGCTGGATTTTGTGAAAAATGATATAAGTCAGCTTAATGTAAAGAAGCAGATACTCTCTCTGGGAGTAAACACGATTTCTTATAAGCCCAGAGACAATCCAGTATAATCTTACAAATGCCAGATTCCTAAGGCCAGCCCATTTTGTCCTCTTTCACAAAGTGAAACATTATATACAGCAAAAACAAAACAAGCAAAAACAAAAACAAAATCTTGAGCAAAAGTCTTACTCTTAGAGTGAGTGGTTATTCCACATTCAGCTCTTCAGAAATGCATATGCTTCCCTTGAAGAAAGGGGGAAATTTTTCCATTTTGAGTACAATCAAAAGACCTTTGAAGGACCCAAAATGATGATTTGATTGATTTGTAGCTAAAAGATGGCACAATAAGTACCTAGGAAATGTGCAGATATTAAGGATTTTGGAAAAACAAAACAAAACAAAACAAAACCCCAAACCAATCCAGACCCTTTTGGAGCCAGTGGTTGATTATTGGTGAGTTCTGGATCTTTTCCTTGGCCAAGAACTCTGTCTTTGATTTACAAGATACTGAATGGAACTGGACAATAAACAGAGAATTCCATTAACTGGAAGGATAATAGGAAAGAAAGAGGAGCCAGTATCTTAGACCTGAGCCTCTGTTCCTTGGGTTGTGGTCCTATTATGTTAAAAGACTACATGAAAGTAAAATTTCACATCATGTTACCCCTGTGATATCCAACAACTGTCTGGATGGTTTTTCTCTGCCTCTGAACAGTACAAACCGTCAGGTTGTTCAGGAGTTATGGAGAAGTAGCTTTACAATGCTCAAGGAATCATTAGCTTTCAATCAGCTGATATTACATTTCTACTTCTGAGAAATGACAGTTTGCCAAACAACTTCCCCCAGACTAACCTCAGATTATGAGTGGCTGCTTAAACAAACATGCAGCCTAAATATGTTAAATGAAGTTTACCTTCTACACACTTGCACGTGGCTCCTTCACAGACTTTCTGAAGTTTGGTATTGGAAGTGCTATAAAACATGGTGCACTGTTTATCTGTGGCAATAAAAGTGTGGTTAAGAGAAGTGGTGTAATTGATGCACAACACATTTACTAATCGGTGAGTCTCTTACATGGGACCTCAGAGATTGCCTTTTCCAAACCCTTCTTTTTATAGCTAAGGCCCAGGGAAGTTAAATTATGAATTGGCTATTCTGGGAAGGGCTCCTCTACCGACAGAAAGATTTCCCCTTGTCAGCTTAGTTCTGTGCCTGAAATTTTCCTGTTCAACATTTATTTCTCAAAATGAAAATATTTGATGCTTCCATGAATAAGAGGAAAATAAATTATGTTACATGAGGATCTATTGAAAGAATTGCAATTGTTTAGGCTGGACAAGAGAAGAAAAGCATATGTATCTCTCTCTCAAGGGGAAGAGGGCTCTAGGTATATCCTATGTGATTTCAGAATATAAAACTAGAATAAATGGGTATCAGAGTTTGGTTCACTTTAAGAATTTTCTGACAAGTAGAACTGCCCAAGGTGGAGTCATCTGTCTTTTGAACTAATAAGCTCTCCAATCACTTAACATTCTCTGAGTAGTCAAATGCGGGATCATTCATTCAACAAATATTTATTGGGTTCACGTTATATACTTGGCACTGTGTTAGATACTAGGGACACTCTGGCATTGGTGAGAAAGACATACAAACAAATAATTACAAGGTAGTGTGATAACTTCCATAATAGAGCTATCTGCAAAATGTAATAAGAATACAGATGGGGTAGAAGTTGTTCTGAGGAGATTAAAGAAATAGAAAGGTTAGTGGGCTTCTCTAAAAAGGAGAGATGTGATGAATACTGAAAGTGAACACCACAGATAAACTTGAAACCACAGATACAACTTTTAAAGTTGTTGGAAATATAATCCAGTTATTTAAAAAATGAAGAAACTCATGACTGAGAACTGAAATGATTTGCTCAATGTCACGAAGTAGTCTGTATACAGTAGTTGGTATGAATGTTCTAGTTGAGACTTTTATGAAGAGCGGTGTCCAAAAGAGGCAATATATAAAATTTACAGGACTCTGGTGGATTTCTAAATGTTCTGTAAAGAATGTAAAGTAGTCTTCCAAAGAAATTTTAGAGTAGAGTTGATTACCTGGTCTGTGGTATTCATACACTGTGAAAGTAGCCGGACTAAGATACCCAACTTCAAAAAGTTCAAATATCCGGAATCGGACACAAAGGAAATCCCTGGAGGGAATCTGTTAGACAAATTCAAGGATTTAAAAAAATGATGGGAGAGAAGATATTCATAATATTTTAACCTGTAAGTTTTGAATAGCAACAATAAAGAAAAAATGGCAGGAGGTGGAGCTTACCGAATTCAGTTGCAAAATAACATGTCCTTCTTTGATTTGGTAATCAGTTAATAGTTGATCTACCCCATCAACAAGCTAAGGAAGGAAAGAGAAAAGATTGAATTTAATTTCATTATCTTTCTATTTAAATACATTCATCCGCTGATAAGATATTAAATCACAGGGCTGTGATCCACTACTCAAAGAAATTGAAGAGCAGTGCCTCTTCTTGAAAGAGTCTGAACAGTTAGCATATGCAATCACGTTTTTGGGCCATGGAAATATATGCTTCCATTTCACTTTGATAAATCAAAACTTAGGTAGATTGTTGTTTTGGAAAGAATATTCTGGGTAATTCTATGAAAGTGGCATATTAAAATGAAAGGAAATAAATTCATCTATAAAATAATTCAGAAAAGAAAACCAAACATTCATAACAATATTTAAAAGAAAACACTTACAGCTTTTAAGTCATCTTGGTTTGCATTGATTCCAGTAGGCAGAGAGATATCCATCACTGCATGGGAGGATCCAGATGATGATTCTCCTGTGCTGGGCTTATAGCTAAAATACATTAGAGATTAGGAAATGTAATAAATAAATGGATAAGATTCTTTAAGAAAGGACCCTATTCCTTAGTAGGCCTAATTTTTGAATTTGGGTTTCCCTTTATTTGCTTCTCTACATTGTATGGGTTAAAATTTCTGAATTTTAGAGTTGCAAGAGATCTTTGAGTCATCTATTCTCTTTCCTCATTTGACCAGTAATCTCAGTGGACCACTATTCTGGAGCATAGAGGTCATCCACTCCAAACTAACTAGCTGGGGAAAATGACGATGAGAGCAAGGCACTGGTTCAAGGTCACATGGCTAGTTCATGCAGAGCTGCATAGGAATCCAGGTATTAGATGGGCTTCATCCCAGGGATGCAAGGATAGTTCAACATATGTCAATCAATAAATGTGATTTGCTACACAAACAAAAGCAAAAAAAAAAAAAAAAAAAAAAAAGACCATATAATCATCTCACTAAATGCAGAAAAGGCATTTGACAAAATCCAGCACCCTTTCATGACAAAAACCCTCAACAAACTAGGCATAGAAGGAACATATCTCAGAATTATAAAAGCCACATATGACAAACCCGCAGCCAATATCATACCGAATGGGGAAAAGTTAAAAGCATTCCCCCTAAGAGCTGGAACAAGACAAGGATGCCCACTGTCACCACTCCTATTCAACAGTGCTGGAAGTCCTAGCCACGGCAATCAGGCAAGACAAAAATATTAAAGGTATCCAAATCAGGAAAGAGGTCAAACTATTGCTCTTCACTGATGATATAATCTTGTATCTAAAAAAACCCAAAGATTCCACAAAGAGTCTCCTGGAATTGATAAATAAATTCAGCAAAGTCTCAGGATACAAAATCAATGTACATAAGTCAGTAGCATTTTTATATACTAATAACAGTCAGGCTGAGAGTCAAATCAAAGATTCAATACCATTCACAATAGCTACAAAGAAAATAAAATACCTAGGAATATACTTAATCAAGGAGGTGGAAGATCTTTACAAGGAGAACTATGAAATGCTGAGTAATGAAACTGCAGAGGATACAAACAAACGGAAAAACATATCATGCTCATGGATAGGTAGAATCAACATTGTTAAAATGTCCATGCTACCCAAAGTGATTTACAAATTCAACACAATCCCCATCAAGTTACCAAAGTTATACTTCACAGACCTGGAAAAAATAATTCTACACAAAAAGAACAAATCTGGAGGCATCACATTACCAGACTTCAAAATATACTACAAGGCTATAGTAACCCAAACAGCCTGATATTGGTACAAAAATAGAGACATAGACCAATGGAACAGAACAGAGAACCCAGACATAAAATCATCTACCTACAACCAGCTGATCTTTGGCAAACCAGACAACAAAACACCCTGGAGAAAAGAAGCCTATTTAATAAATGGTGCTGGGAAAATTGGATAGCCACATGCAGAAGAATAAAACAGGACCCCGACCTCTCACCACTTACAAATTAAAGATGAATAAAAGACTTAGATTTAAGGCATGAAACCATAAGAATTCTAGAGGAAAATGTAGGAAAAACTCTTCTAGATATCAGCCTAGGCAAAGAATTTATGAAAAAGACCTCAGTGGCAATCATGGCAACAATAAAAATGAATAAATGGGATTTGATTAAAAAGCTTATGGCACAGCTAAGGAAATAATCAAAAGAGTAAACAGACAACCTACAGAATGGGAGAAAATATTCATAAGCTACATATCTAACAAAGGGCTAATAACCAGAATTTATAAAGAATTCAAGCAAATTAGCAATAAAAAACCAAACAACCCTATTAAAAAGTGGGCAAAAGACATGAACAGATGCTTCTCAAAAGAAGAAATACAAATGGCCAAGAAATATATGAAAAATGCTCAATGTCACTAATCATCAGGGAAATGCAAATTAAAACCACAATGAGATATTACCTTACCCCAGTATTAAAAAGTCCAAGAACAATAGATGCTGGCGTGGATGCAGAGAGAAAGGAACGCTTATATGCTCTTGGTAGGACTGCCAATTAGTACAACCTCTATGGAAAACAGCATGGAGATGCCTCAAAGAACTAAAAGTAGGCCTACCATTTGATCCAGCAATTCCACTACTGGGTACCTACCCAAAGGAAAAGAAGTATTCAACCTAAAAGACGCCTGAACTCAAATGTTTACTGCAGCACAATTCACAACTGCAAAGATGTGGAATTGACATAAGTGCCCATCAATTCATGAGTAGAATAATAAAATGTGGTATATGTATACCATGTAACCATGGAGTCCTACTCAGCCATAAAAAAAGATGAATTAATACCTAATACCTTTTGCAACAATCTGTATGGAGCTGGAGACCATTCTTCTAAGTGAAGTATCTCAAGAATGGAAAAAGAAACACCACATGTACTCACTATTAAATTGGAACTAACTGATGAGCATACATGTGCACAGAAGGAAGTAAAACTCCATGGAAAGAAACCAGGGGGAAGAGGGGAAGAGGGAGGGAAAGAAACCAACCTAATGGGTGCTATGAACACTATTTGGGTGATAGGCACACCTATAGCCAGGACTCAAGCATTACAAAAATGATTCATGTAATCTAAAACATTTTTACCCCCTTAATATTCTGGGGGGGAAAAAAAGAATCCAGGTCTTTTGATTCTCTCTCTAGTTATTTTTCTAATGAAGCATATTCACAGGAGAAAATTGTTGTATATTGAAAAGAGACTCAATAAATATGTGTAGGAAAAGTTGGAAGAAAATACACTAAAATGTTAATGGTTACTTTCTTTGAATGGTGAGATTATAAGTGATTATTCTCTTTCATTTTCATGTTTTTCCTCTATTTTCTAAATTTTCCACAATAGATGCTTTATTTAAAAAATAATGTTTCAAGGACTATTCTTTGTCTAGGAATTATGCTAGTGTGAAGTTAAGCAGAAATGCAAAGAGGGTAAAATGGGAGGGATTTTTTTGTTTTTGTTTTTGTTTTGTGAGAGAGAAAAGAACACTGAAATGGGGAATCAGAAACTTGGGTTTTATCCCAGTTCTGCTGAGAGACTCCCACAAATCATTTCCCCTTTCTAAGCTCATTTTCTTATTTGTAAAATTAACTGTGAAGAAGTATAAACTTGTGTTTGAAATTTATTTTTATAATTCCAAGGCTTTGGTTTTGGATGGCAGGGACCATTAAGGAAAATTAGAGGACTTAAAATAGGGACAGGTTGGTGGGGCAGGGGCAGGGGCAGGGGTGGGACACAGGGAGTGTGGTTCTGCAAAAGTTGATTTCAGGTTCCAGCCTCACCTCAAGATGCTTGAGAGTGGAGTTTGGAAAAGCAGTCAGGATTAAAAGGAAGAAATTGGGAAGGCAGCTTCATAAGGAGGAAAGTGAATTGATCTCACCTACATGGGTGAGTATTAGTAAAATAGGAGATATTATGTGAGTTAATTAGGTTTCAGGGCATATCATTTCCTCAATCACACCTCATAGAGCATCTATAAAGCAGTCCCTATTAGAAGTTTTAAATGTAATATTTACCACAATACTTAAAAGTATTATAAAATCTCTGACTCATAAAATCTTTTTCACCCAGTTAACAATTTAGAACAGAACATAAGACATTGGATCTGCAATGTGACATCTGATCATCTCCCTAATTGGATGGGTAGAAGCAGAGAACTCTTGCTCACAGATGCAAATACTTTGTCAACGAGATGGAAAAGGGCCTCCCGAGTGGAGTCTGTCTATGAAAAGGTTGCTGGAGCCTTGATGACTAGTTGCCATGGAGACTGTTTCAATGGTGGAACAGAAATCCTCCTTTCAAGAAGCCTTTGCCTGCTGCCAAAACCGGCAATCTTCCCCAAAGGCATTTTGTTGCTAGAGAAATGAAATCTTTTTTTCTTTTCTTATGAATACAACAGAGAGGTTGTAAAAAGCTAAATGCACGAAAGAGACCCTCTGAACATAGAAACTGTGAGCTGGCATTTTTTAATCAGGAGAGAGAATATTTGAAGGCAAAGAATTTCTTACATGAATAAGTACTACACAGTTACTTTTGGAATTTACCCAGCCTAACTTCAGTGTCACAGAGCCAAAAGGATATTCCATCCGCCTTTTTGGAACATTCTGTCCCCAATTTGTAAAAACCAAAGGATAGAATATCCAAGATTACATTCCTACTTGCTTTCTTTTGTATATTGACAATCTGGAATTAGGCCTCCTGTCAATGAAGTCAAATGAGTTTTTTAATAAGAACTTTTTACTGTATTAATATAGTAGAGTTGTGGACAATTAGAATGGGCAGAAACTTTTAGATAAGGTAGTACAATATCCTTGCTTTACAGAAGAGGACTGGAGATGTGAACTGACTTGCCAAAAGTCACTTGAATACTTCCTGGCAGAGGCTACCCCACAGCAGGTGTCTCAACCTACTATCAGAGAGCCCTTCTTTTTTTAAAAAAATTACAATATATTTAGGGGATACAAGTACAGTTTTGTTACATGGACATATAGTATAGCAGTGAAGTCTGAGCTTTTAGTGTACCCATCACCGAGATAGTGTCCATTGTATCCAATATGCTAATTTTTCATCCTCCTTCCCACCCTCCCATCTTTGGAGTCTCCAAAGTCTATTTTTCCTCTCTGTACAATTGTGTGTACTCATAGCTTAGCTTCCACTTATATGTGAGAACATGTGGTATTTGACTTACTGTTCCTGAGTTACTTCAGTTAGGATAATGGCCTCCAGTTCTATCCAAGTTGCTGCAAAAGACATTATTTCATTCTTTTTTATGGCTGAGTGATATTTCATGGCATATATATACCATATTTTCTTTATCCACTCATTGATTAATGGACACTTATGTTGATTCCATGTCTTGATATTGTGGATTGTGCTGTGATAAACATATGAGTGCAGGTATCTTTTTGATATAATGACTTCTTTTTCTTTAGGTAGATACCTAGCAGTGGGATTGTTGGATCGAATGGTAGATCTACTTTTAGTTTTTTGAGAAATCTCTATACTGTTTTATATAGAGGTTGTACTAACTTACATTCCCATCAAGTGTATAATTGTTTCCTTTTCAACGCATCCACACCAACATCTATTGCTTTTTGACTTTTTAATAATGGCCATTCCGACTAGAGTAAGATGGTATCTCATTGTGGTTTTAATTTGCATTTCTCTGATGATTAGTGATGTGAAGCAGTTTTTTTTCATACTTTTTTGGCCATTTGTGTGTGTGTGTGTGTGTGTGTGCGTATTTTTTTTAAGAGACAGAGTCTCATTCTCTTTCCCAGGCTAGAGTGCAGTGGCATAATCATAGCTCACTGCAACCTCGAACTCTTGAGCTCAAGTGATCCTTCCATCTCACCTCCCAAGTAGTTAGGACTACAGGTGTATGCCATCATCCCTGGCTATTTTTTTAATTTTTTTGTAGAGATCGGACCTCACTATGTTGCCCAGCTGGTCTTGAACTCCTGGCCTCAAGTGATCCTCCTGCCTTGGCCTCCCAAAATGCTGGGATTATAGGCATGAGCCACTGTGCCTAGTCTGTATATTTCCTTTTGAAAAATATCTGTTCATGTCATTTGCCCACTTTTTAATGAGGTTTTTCTGTTTGCTGATGATAAGATTATACCTAGAAAACCCTAAAGACTCCTCCAAAACACTTCTAGATTTTATAAATGAATTCAGTAAAGTCTCAGGTTCCAAAATCAATGTACACAAGTCAGTAGCATTTCTATATACCAATAATGACCAAGCTGAGAACCAAATCAAGAACTCAATCCCATTTACAATAGCTGCAAAAAAATAAAATACCTAGGAATATATTTAACCAAGGAGATGAAAGATCTCTACAAGGAAAACTACAAAACATTGATGATAAACAATGTAGATGACACAAATGGATGGAAAAATATTCTATGCTCATGGATTGGAAGAATCAATATTGCTAAAATGACCAAACTTCCCAAAACAATCTACAGATTCAATGCAATTCCTATCTCAATACCAAAGTCATTTTTCACAGAATTAGAAAAAAGAATCCTAAATTTCATATGGAAGCAAAAAAAGCCCTAATAACCAAAGCAATCCTAAGCAGAAAGAACAAAATTGGAGGCATCACATTACCTGACTTCAAATTATACTACAAGGCTATGGTAATCCAAACAGCATGGTTCTGGTATAAAAACAGACACATAGATCAATGGAACAGAACAGAGGACCCAGAAATAAAGCCATATACCTACAATCAACTGATCTCTGATGAAGCAGATAAAACCAAACACTGGGGAAAGGATACCCTATTCAGTAAATGGTGCTGGGAAAATTGGATAGCCATATGCAGAAGAATGAAATTGGATCCCTATCTCTCACCATATACAAAAATTAACTCAAGATGGATTAAAGACTTAAATATAAGAGAATAAACCACAGAAATTCTAGAAGAAAACCTAGGAAAACTCTTCCGGACATTGGCCTAGGCAAAGAATTTATGACTAAGACCCCAAAAGCAAATGCAACAAAAACAAAAATAAACAAATAGGGCTTAATTAAACTAAAAACCTTCTGCACAGCAAAATAAATAACCAAAGAATAAATAAATAACATATATAATGGGGAAAATATTCCCAAACTATACATCTGATAAAGGACCAATATCCAGAATCTACAAGGAACTCAAACAACTCAGCAACTAAAAAACCAGAGAACCCTTCTTTATGCTAATTCTAAATGCCTTACTGTAGGCATCTAGATGATTCTAGCTCTGCTCAGAAGTTTGCTCACATCTCCTTGTGACAACTGTTATGGATTTAAAGATAACTGTCATCATGGCCCCTCCCCAGCTAAGAGGTAACCAAGAATAGGAATGGCAGTTAGGACGAAGAAAGCTGCCTAGGAAGAGGCGAACTTAATGGAAAGACGTTAGAGAATGAGGAAAGATGTTTGAGTGGGAACAGAGAGCAGGGACTGGCCAAGGAAATAGGAAATGCTGGAAGGAAGAATGCTGCCAAGAAGGGAAGTAGGGCTGAGTAGTGAAGGAATCCTAAGAAGGGAGTGATTGGACTCAAGACCACAAACAAGGCAGGACAACAGCTGGAGCTGAAAGGGAGGCAGTGAGAAACAATTTGCTGTTCCTTGGCATCAGTGGTCTCAGATTACACTGATTGAAAGTGGTGGTTTAGATACTGGATTGAGCATAAGGAGTGGGCCATTTGAGTCCCTGGCTCTGCCTCTCTAACTCTCTGAGAACTTGGCAGGTGACTTCACCTCTTTGGGTCTCAGATTCTTTATTTCTAAAATAAGGAGGTTACTATCTCATCCGTAAAGTTCTTTTCAGCTCTAATCTTTTATACAACCCTATTGAATTTCCAAGTTATCCATACTGAGTGCTTTGGCGTCATGTGTGATTATCAGTAAAACAACAGAATATCATCCATAGATATCACTGTTATTGACAATACAAAGAGTTAAGGAAACAGAGCACAAGAGGAAGGGTTGAGGGGCAATGGAAAGAAGACGGAAGAAATCTGTATTCTAGTCCTGGTTCTGTCACACTCTGTGTGATAACCAAAGCCAAAAATATATGCATATTTTAAAAAACCTACACTTTCATAAACATTTTAGGATGGTGGCTGTGGTAAAGCAGAATAATGGCCCCCAAGGATGTCTATGTCCTAATTCCCTGAACCTGTGAATATATTATCTTATGTGGTCAAAAGAACTCCACAGATGTGATTAAATTAAGGATCTGAGATGGGGGATTATCCTGGATTATCAGGATAGGCACAATGCAATCACAAGGGTCTTCAGAAAGGAAAGGAGCAGGAGAGTGAGAGAAGATGTGATGATGGAAGCGGGGGTCACAGTCAGAGAGAAAGATTAGAAGATGCTGCAATACTGGCATTGAAAACAGAGGAAGGGGCCACAAGCCAAGGAACACAGCCAGCCTCTAGAATCTGGACAAAATGGAAATAGATTCTTTTCCAGAGCTTCCAGAAAAAATACAGTCCTACCAACCCCTTGATTGTAGGACTTCTGATTCCAGAAGTGTAAGATATAAATTTGTGCTGTTTTAAGCCATTAAGTTTACAGTAAATTGTTACCCAGCAGCAATAGGAAATTAACACATTGGCCAATTTAGGCCTCTGTATTTAGTCAGCAGAAGATTTAACATCAGTGATTCTCAAGCCTGGCTACCATTAGAACGACCTCTGGGATGAGATGTGAGCTTTGGACATTTCTAAAAGCTGTCCAGCCGACTTCAATGTGCAGCCTGAGTTGAGAACCACTGGCTGATAATGGCCAGGGATTTTGCTGGGTAAATGCGATTTTTCTAAGTAAGACAGTAGGAGGTGCTTATGAGGGAATCTTTTGCATTTTATTTTTAAAATACTTATATTACATGTCTACTCTTCTGAAAGATAGGAAAAATTAATATTACACTGTTTGAATCAGAAGACAAAAATGGGAGAGAAAACTGTATGAGCAAAATCAAAGCTGTTCTTTTATATGAAGTAGCTATTTAAGAATATCTATTAGTCTGCATTTTCTAAAAGATTGAACCATTTTGTACCTTCTGGACATATTAAAATTCAAAAATATGTAAAGAAATAATAGTGTAACAAAAGTGAGACACTGAATTCTATACTCCCCTTCGTGGAAACAGGCTCAGGCTCACCTGGCACACGCTACTATGCGTTTATACTCCGAGTCACCGTAGCCTCTGTAGCTGGATGCTGGCACACACAACAAACAAACAAGCACATAAACAAATATGAGAGTAAACTGCTTTTAGCTGTTTTGGAACCTGTCAGAATAGAATCATTAATGAGAAATTCTCTGAACACTCTTAAAAATGATTTGGAAGTTGACGCTTTTGGTAATTTTAACAGGAATTCAAGTTTACTGACAATACCGACAAGTCTTTAAATAATTAGAACAGTTCTCTGCTCTCAAAGAACTTATAGTTTAAAGAAGTCATGTAAGATAAATATGTATTGGTAACTTGTTTGGGAGGTGTTGGAGGGAGGAAGAGCAGATGCCTGGATTTGCTGGTCATTGGGCAGTTTTCTGTAGGAACAGGCCCCTGAGCCACAAATGGAAGACACCAGGGCAGAGGCAGCAGCACTTGCCCTGACCCTGGAGGCAACGGGCTGGAGTGTGCAAGCGGACTTGATTTTGGACTGAGAAGGGAGAGCCAACCAGCAGAGGGATCCGAATACTACAGGTTAAACAGAAAAAAAAAAAAAAAAAGGAAATTAAAATAAAAATCCATAAGAACTAGAGAGATCAATGGAGGCAGAGAAATGTGCATTTGCCTGACCTCTTGGAATACAGAAAGGCTAAGGGATGGAAAACTAGCAGGATATTATAGATTTCAGGGTCCTGAACTGAAAGCTGACACAAAAGTAACAGAAATTCATGGTTCTAGAATTAGACCTTTCTGTGGCTTTACAGCTAGTGACACTTTTAAAAGTAACGTAGTCAAAACACTTTCTTGATCAATAGTGAATACATTTAACTTTGTTATTTTAAGTTTAATTTCCAACTATGATTAAAGAGTTCTATCTATTGTAATAAATGGCAGTAATGTTTACTTGGATGTCAACCTGCTAAAGAATACGATTAAACATTTTTGTTTTTTGAGCAAGCACATTTTTCCTAATCACGGAAGCTCTCTATTTGACATTCTTTATGTTTAGCCAAAATTACAATATAAATCATGCTGTTTTACCTTCAATGTCCTGGGTATCAATTTTCAAATAAAAGCTGCAAAATTCCTCAGAGGTACTGGTTTTGTGAACTACAGTTCTTACCTACATTAGGGCAAGTAAACAAGAAGATTCTACTTAGAATGGGAAAGTGAAAAAGGTATCATGGCAGTACTGCTGTTGCAAATGGGATGCCTGAAGTATTGTTTGCATAATCCAGTACAAATGGTATACATTAATGACTCATTTTTCCAGCAGCTGGACTGTCAGCAAACTGTACAATCTGAAATGTAGCTGAGAAGCCCAAAGTAAGCAAAAAATGACTTCTGACAAGGCAGAAACTTGGTCCAAATCCCATGTGGTCAAATCTGAGCACCTTACTCTACAGTAAAGTTCCCAAGGCTCTCATCCTGTTAAATTAAAATGAGTCTGTACATTTTAATTTAACACATAGCACTATAAGGCTAGGAAGCGCAGGTTTCTCCCAACCCACACACTGTCATGGCCAACAGCAAATTTTAGGTGTGTATGGATGTGCAGGGGGCTTCCAGAAGTATGTACATCGAGAGCAACCAGAAGTGACAGAAAAGTGGACAATCCACACCCCCATGCAATCTTATAAACAGTCCTTGAAGGAATAAAGATATACTAAAGATAAGAACATGATTAAAATCATCAGTAGAATGATGATGTTCAAACCATGCAGTCTAAGACTGCATGGACACACATAAACAGCTTAGAAAAGTTTGCAACTGCGAAGTGGCTAAAATAAAAGATATATAAGCCTTTATGTATAGTACATCAATCCTTGAAGATGCTGGATAAATGAGATATGGCTATGTTACTAACCACAGAGAAAATATATATGTATATATGCACACACACCTATACATACATAGGTACACATATAATCATGAAATTATATATCTATATATAATTTCTACACATATACAGAATGTATAAATATGACAATTAACACAGTTGTTTTCAAAAATAAATTGTGAGGCCGGTTACAAAGATTGCTAGGAAGAATCAGACAAATGAATACTACTTTAGTCATGGTTACCCAAGCCCAGATTTCTCTGTGGCAAAGTCTCTGACTTTTATGTTACCTAGTACAAATGCACACCTAACTCCTTACTGGCTCTCAATTAAATACTTACATGTACTGTAGCCAAGCCACTGCTATATCCCGTACTGACAATGAGGTCATCATTGAGAGGCACCTGGAAAGGTGGGTAGAGAAACCATGCTTTCTTTTATCATCCAATAGGGAGGGAGTATAGTACAATGAAAAGAGTGGGCTGACACCTACCAGCCTCCCCTCTCAGAGCTCTTGTGAGATTAAATGGATAAGACATTGAAAATGCTATACCCATAGTAGGCACTGAAAAATGCTGGAACTTCCCACTTTCCTTGTACTCGTAAATAAGATGGCTGAGATCTCTTGAGTGAGCCAACAAAACCAACATGTCAGAGGTCAGTTTTGGTTACATTTTCATTTATATATGGTTATGGTAAAACTGGATCTTCATCTCCTTTTGCCAACTGAATAAATTCCTTTCAGTGTCTCGCTCAGGAATCAGCATTCTATGTGCCAATAAAGATCATTTTCATTAGCACCAGGAACAGGGAACTTCCACGTAACCCTAGTGTGGGTGCAATCTATCTTTGACCTTCTCCCTCCTCCCCCTTTGCACCTCTCTTCCACCTCTTGTTGGTTCATCTTCCCCATTTGTCACTAGGCCTTGTTTGTCAAAACCTCTGGTACTTTATCCCAAACCTCTTGCATTCCACCCAAGCCTGCCAAATCCTTAGTTGCTGATGCTATTCCCAGTCTGCTAGGATGAAAGTGAAGACAAGAACTGAGTTGAGTAATTCTCCTTTCCAGAGAAACTCACCCCCATCCAAACGCTTCCTAATTTGTGGAAAGTATGGGAGAGATCATTTTGAGCAAGGGGCCTGAAGAGTTGGCTCTTCCTTTACTCTAAGTCTGCAGCCTCCCCTTCCCTTTGCTCAGCACGCCAATGCAACAGGGATTCTGCGTGCATTAAAGTTTGTCAATCCTTACTTTAAATTTTAGCAAAGGTAGGAAAATAGGTCAACTTTCTTGTTCTTCCTGATGGAATACAGCAGCATTAACTGGAAAACAAGTGCCTTGAGATGCTGCATGAGAAAAGGCAACTGCGGACAAAGTTTGGGAGATGCTGTGCACTATGCCCTGCCTCTGCACCTTTTCCTCCCCAGAGTCACCTCACTTACTCACATTCATATTAAAGATTAGGGGAATCTTGGATTAAAGAACTTGTTTAACTTCATTTAAACTAGAGTTTCCCATACATTCAGGAAACACTGGAGTGGAGAATTTCAAACTAGCTAATAACAGCCCAGGTTTCACGTGGAGGCAGCATCCTGGGCTGAAGTTTAGGTTATTTTAAGATGACAAGCAGCCCTTAACAACATTACCCCTCTAGAAAAGAATAATTCCAGCTACCTCAAATAGGCCTACCTCTCACATCAAGAGCTCCCCTTTAGAGCTTAGTCTCAGAATGTGAATCTCTGGTGAACTCTAAATGCTCCCAGGGAAGGGAGATACATTCCTCAACTAGAAGCCCAGGCACAAAGCAAGAATGGGCATAAATGCCTATGCAGATGTCATGTGACTTGTGGGGATTGCAGCAAATTGAAGAAGGCATGCCAATGCCTGGAGCGCTGTCACCAGATCTTTGGGTTTTTGAAGGGAAGTTGGGAATCAGATTTTTATTTGAAATCTCTGGATCTTTAAATGTTGCCATGTATTTATGTCTATGTCTATATCCATATCCATATATATATTTTTTACTGTGGACCACTGCAATTTTTGCATTTTTTAATTAATGCAATTTTTGCATTAAATTTTATTTGTCATGCTTATTTACTTTTCACAAACATCAACTCGTGGAGGATATTGACAGTGAGGACTATTTCCACTTATTTGTATATTTAAATATACTTGAAAATAATACAAACATGATAATTAGAAAAATATGTATTAGCAGCTGTATACTGGCTGTGAATATTAATATAGAGCCTAGTTTTTCCAGTGTGTCATTTTCTTGGGGAAATTTTCAAAAGCCATCAGTTTTCACTTTTAAGACTCCAACGGTAGCAAAGCACATGGGGTAAGGAATTGGGGGACCTAAAGGCTACTTCCTCCCTGGCTATAGTCTGCATGGATGACCAGGGCCAAAAGAAACCACTGGCAGACTCCCAAACACATCTTCTCTCTTACTCTGCCGCTGTACTATGTGTGCTATTATCCGTGTCTGAAAAGTTCTTCCCTTTTCTTCACCTGGATAATTCATTCTGATTCTTACAAATTTGACTCATACATCTGGACGTATTTGACAGACTCCAGTCTGGATCAGGAAACCCCCTCTGTAATTCCATGTACCCATCAAGACTCTTATTTTTCACTGTTTATTTAAATGACAATCTCTCCCCAGCACATAGGTTCTCTGTGCTTTACTTTTGGATCCCTCGTGCCCAGGATACAGCAGGCACCCTGCTCAGGACCTCGCAGTCACTCAGCATATGTATAAGTAGTGAATATATACATTTGTAAAATACGGGTGGAATAAATGATTTCAACGGTCCCATCCAACTGTGAAATATTACAAAAAATTCATCATTTACCTCCACTGGCCTCCCAAGGAAATTCTTCTCTGTCATCTTATATTGGTGGAAGTTACCTTTGTGCTTGTAAGAGACATTGATATCCATATTCAGGCGGAGTTCTTTAATCAGGAGTGAATATTCTGTCAGGCCCTCGATGGCATTAATTGTATCCTATCAACAATCAGCAAGGCACAAAAATATGTTTAGCTTATTTATATACTCCCTGTTTACAAATGCCCTTTTTTATGAGAGGGTAGGGAAGCACTGTCTAGAGATGAAACTCCATCTGACTGGCGGAACTGGTTAAGGAATCCATTGAGGAGGTGGAAAGGAGGTCTCTCCCCCACCCAATAAGTATGCTGCTGTTAGCAGAGTCAGGAAGGAAGTGTGGCCTCAGATGTGGGTCCTCTACATACTTGTGCACGTAACCTCAGGCAAGTCACTCTTTGAAGAATGCTTCCGGGCTCTTTGTGTGATTATCTCTTTCTTATCCTTCTGTCTCAGCTTAAATATCTCCCCAGTGAGGCTGTAAACTCTCCTTTCACATTTTTCTGTTTCAATGTTCCCCTTCTGTCTTTTATAGCACTCAGCTCAATTTGTAATACTTTCATTTACAATTTATTATTGTCCTCCCCCCTTATAATGTAAGATTCATGGGGCAAGTAGGTATTAATTGTATCTCTTTCTTGGTGTCTGCAATGATTTGAATGTGTCCCTCAAAGTTCACGTGTTGGAAACTAGATGCCCAATGCAGTGGTGTTGGGAAGTGTTTGGGTTATGGGGGCACCACCCTCATGAATGGATTAATGCTGTTATCGCCAGAGTGGGTTTGTTTGTTTGTTTTTGCAGATCTGGGTTTCTTATAAAAGCACACATTTGGCCCCTCCTTGCTCTCTCTCTGCCTCTTTATCTCTCTTCGTCACCTTCTCTTTGACCTTCTACCATGGGTTGACACAGCAAGAAGGCCCTCACTAGATTCTTGTCCTTTGATCTTGGAATTCCTAGCCTCCAGAACCGTGAGCTAATAAATTTCTATTCATTATAATTAACCAATCTCTGGTATTCTGTTATAGCAGCACAAAATTGACAAAAACAATGTCCATTACATTCAGGAGGTACATATGGTAGCTATTCAACAAGTACTTGCTAAAGGGATAAGTGAATGAACTTTATCTTTTTGGACCTCATCTTCTTCATCTATAAAATCAGGAAACATGACTAGGTCAGAGATGCTAAATACATAGCTACTTCCCCTGCCTATGTTCATGGCAGCCAATACTAATCAATAGAGCACTCTTTTTTGCTAATCCCACAGTTGTACCCAAGATGAAACCCATTAGATGATCAGTAAATTACTACTGAAGGACCCTTCTACCTCTAAATTTTATACATAGAGATATATATATTCCATCATTATCTAAATATCCAGAAAGCAAGGAAGATGGTAATATTTGAGCTAAACTTTGGATATAGATGTATGTTATACAACTACATAATAGTTGTAAATTATTGCAACTCAAATGAGCTGATAGATAGCTAAGTATCAATCAGTATTTCTCTCACTTTTTATTTATTTTTTTGGTGGGGAGGGAAATCAGTACTTTTACCTACATGGCAGCCATTATTTATAACATAGGAGGTGACATAATTGCTGATAATCATATTAGCCTTTCACAGTGATTAAGAATCATACAGGAAGTACTGGGCTTAGAGTCAGGAAACATGAGTTCTAATTTTGGCTCTGACACTAACTCCATGAGTGAAGCTCTCTGGGCTCATTCCCTCCTCTGTATAATAAGGGTATTAATGCATACAACCTCTAGGGGGTTCCTTTGATTGTGGACGTTTATTCATACCTGTGGCATGCTGATTTGGTGGACAAAAGCATGGAGGCCAGAGTGAGTGTGGAATGTATGGTCTGGGAGCAAATAAAAACATCTACAGGAGGATGAAATGCGACAAAGAAATGTTACCTGGGTTGAATAAAAGCCACCTCCATGCCTCTGTTCTTCAGATAGCCATTTGATGATTGGGTTGACATAATTCATTTCTTTCAAGCTCAGGCTGGTGAGTAAAGCGTAGGCAGTGGTTTCCACCATACGTGCTGTACCAGCATTAGGTACAGAGCTGTCTTTTTGTTGCAGATCGTCTTTCCAAAAACGATACGTGGGTGGATTACCTGAACGTCAACAAATCACATTCATTAATATGATCAAAAATGTGAATTTGACATAACAATTCTAACAGGTATATTAATGGCTTTCCAGTTTCTAGAAGTTACTTACCTCTCTTTGCAAGAAGAACTTCCTCAAGACCAATACAAAACAAGATCCCTTAATACAGTGCCACTTGACTTTACATGTTGAACAGTCCGAATACAAAAATCCAAAATCCGAAAGTTTCTGAGTGCCAACATGATGTCACAGTGGAAAATTCCACCCTGACCTTGTGCATTGCAGTTAAAATAAAGTCAAAACTTGTTTCATGCACAAAATTTTTTAAAAATTCTGTATAAAATTACCTTCAGGCTATGTATATAAGGTATGTATGAAACATAAACAAATTTTAGACTTGGGTCCAATCCCCAAGAAATCTCATTATGTATATGCAAATATTCCAAAATCTGAAAAAATCAGAAATCCAAAACACTTCTGGTCCCAAGCATTTCAGATAAAGGATACTCAACCTATATTTAAAAAGGTCAACATAGAAATTCTACATGTACTAGGGAGAGGTAGTATGGTAGAATGGAAAGTGAAATAAACTGAGAATTAGTAAATCCAAGTTCTAGTCTTTCCTGCTAACTGTGTCAACTTGGGCAAATTCCTTTAATTCTGTGGGACTTGGTTTCCTAATACCTAAAGTATAGATAATAGTTTCTTCCATTGCAGTAAAACTCAAATGAGATACTAAATGTAAGTTTTTGTAAACCTAAAAACACCATGCACATATAAAGGATTATTATTATTACTGACATGAAAAGATAAATTGGAAAACCTTTCTCCCTAATGGCAAAAATTCACATCCTGAAAATTATGAGATTATACCCAAAGCCTTAGTTCAGTCTTTCGTTATCTCCTATTTATTTATGTATTTATTTTTAATTTTTTGTAGAGATAAGATCTCACTATGTTGCCCAGGCTGGTCTTGAACTCCTGGCCTCTAGTTATCCTCCTGCCTCGGCCTCCCAGAGTGCTGGGATTACAGGCACGAGCTACCATGCCCGGCCTCTCCTCCCAATTTAAAGCACTAAAGACAATTTCACATATGTAGTACTTTTCATACATTAGGTTCTAATTATATTTGTTATTGCTTTAGTAATTTAACCTTATAACCTCAAATTCTTCTTGGAACAAATTATTTTTTAAAAAACAGTAATGCATATCTGGAAATCATTTTTTTTTAAAAGCCAGTAATGTATATTTGGAAATTTTGATGTATATGTTCACATTTCATAACTACATTATTTGCATGACCTTGACATGATACTTTCCTTTCCTCTCAGAGACTCAGATTTGCTGTATTTAATACAAAGGGTTTGAAAAATAAATAAATAAATAAAACAAAGGGTTTAATTTAGGTTTTTTAAGAAACATGGGGAATGTATGTAACCTGAACTTTTGTACCCCCCCATAATAAGCTGAAATAAAAAGAAAGAAACTTCTAGCTCAAACATTATTTGAATTATTAAGTTCCCTTCTATCTCTTAAATTCTATGATTTTATGATCCATATCTCACAATACACAATAATTTCTTTTGTATTATTTTAGAAGTATCATACAAATGGTTTTGAGGTATATGTTAAAATTTAGTCATTTTTAAACAAATGATGACAGAATCCAAATTTTGTAGACTGTTATAAACCTCAGTAAGATTTATAATACTTTTAGAAAACTTTAGGCAGTAGACGGCTCAGAAGTGCCCAATCATGCCAACGATCACTGCTACTCTTTCTATTTCTTTACTCTTGACCTGTAGGAAGCAATACCTTCATTCTTCAAAACAAAATACATACTTTTATAGCAAACCTGGTAGAATAAAATCTAGCTCATATACTCCTTTGCTTAAAATCCTCCAATGGCTTCCATTCTCATTCAAAGCTGAAGCTAAAGTTCTAGGCTCCCTCTGGTCCCACAGCACCTTGACGTGGATGAGACACAGGCACCCCTTGCTTTGGGTGGAAGCAGCCCTAAACCAGGGTGCACAGCTCGAGGACTGGAGCACAGGCTGGATTTTAGCTTCAATTCACCTGCTCGCTTGGGTGAATTGTCCATCCCTCAACTGTATACAGAAGCCCCAAATAGCCCCTGTAATGACTCTAACGTCCTATATGACCTGCCTGTGCTCCTTCTTTCCCTGACCTCACTTCCTTCTCCTCATCTCACTCCTCTGCAATCACACTGGCGTCCTTGTCATTATTGGACGCCAGGCATGCTCGTGCTTCAAGTGATTTGCACCTGTTGTTTCTCCACCAGGAACACCCTTATACCTAGCCACAAGACTTGTTTCCTCACCTCCTTTCAGGTCTTGACCCAAATACCATCTTCAGTGATGCTTAAGCCTAGATGCCCTGTCTAAAATTACAACCCACCCCTCACCGTATCACCTTTCCCTGCTTTACTTTTCTTCATATCAGCCACCACCAATCTATTCATAAAATTTTACTTATTTATCATGTTTGTTGATACCCAATTAGAATGTAAGTTTCATGAAGGACTGATTTTTTTTTTAGGTCTGTTTTGTTTGTTGTCTTATCCCCAGAACCTAGAACAGTGCCAGGTACAAAGGAGGTATCCAATGGATACTCAATTCGTATTTGTGGAGTAAAGGAATGAATAAATATTTGTTTAATGAATGAATAACAGCACTTATTACATTGTATTGTGATGGTTTGTTCCTTGAGGGCAGCGATGTGTCCTACTAAACTTTGCATGCCACCACGCACTTCCCAGAATTAGCAGACTTAGTAAATGCTTGCTGAATAAATGTAGGGAACAGATCATACCTTTAGCCAAAGCTTCCCTCTTCAGGGTTGAAAGAATTAAGCGAAACTGTGGGTGAGTTTTATCTCCCAGGGAAAGTGCATAAGCAGCAATGGCCAGTGTAAAGGTGCTCCGGGCTGGGAGGGTATTTTCAAGCAGAAAGTTTTCAGCTTTAGTTACAGCTGTGCTGATTTTCTGCAAACAAGAGCAGAAGATAGACCTAAGTTTCTTGGTCAAGCATCCTATGAACTGATATGAACTACCCTCAGGTCACACCATCCTGGGGCAGGCAAGATGAGGGATGGAAAGAGGACCAACCTAATGGAAATGGATGGGGTCTCAGTGAAAAAAATCCTTCTGAGAGAAGGAACAAAGCATAATCTCAGAAGGGACAATGACATTGTTCAAACTGGGTTAAGCTTTTGCCCCCAAATTCTCACGTCCCCTTCAGAAGTTTTGTCCCTTTAGTTTCTGATTCCAACATCATACTTAGTCTCCGGGAAGCAGCAGCACCGAGCATGGACACAACTTTCATCATTCCCTCTCAGCATGGCTGAGACAGGCTCTCGCATTCAAAAGGAGATATACTTAAAAAATAACACCATAAATAGCAGGAAAAGAGTGCTGCCAAAGTAGTTTTTGATCCTGAGAATTCCTGAAAAATAGTCCCAATTGCTTTGTCCCAACACTATTAGAATAGTTATTTTTTGGATAAGTGGGTTAGGAGAAAGCCTGATGCAAGGCTGCTAACATCCAGCCTGGCTCCTAGTCTCCCAGTTCTGCCTGTGTCTCTCACTCATGTGGCCACTAAGTGCCAACTGGTCCTCTAGGCCCCTGGGAACTGGTTGTCATTGATTATTTTGTCTTGTTAAGTGTAAATACCAATGCTTTTGAAACAAACTAAAAGGAAATGGTTTTGTTTTGTGGTTCCAGTCCTGCAAATCCCCTTGGATTTTTCCATCTTGATTCTGTATCCTGGTTTGAAGGACATGTTTAATTGACTTCTGACTTGTAGGCAGGAGTATTTAACCTCAGCTTGGGGCTCCATCTCTTCCCAGACCAGGGTATCATCGCCATTAACCTTTGGGATCCTCTATGTTGATTCACTTAGGTGGATCCTCTCTTTTCTCCCCTCAGCTTCTGAGTAAATGAAGCAGAACAAGCTAAAGAAGCAGAGTCCCTCAACTACAGGATAACAGTAACATACATACAGTAGGATCTAGCAGAGATAAGAGAGGGAAGCTGGAGACACTGGATCATTCTCCCATCACAGTCCCAGTTACCAGTTCTAGACTCAGCTCTACAATTCAGTAGCCCCTGACACTGGGCAATTGAATTCATCGTACTTACAGGCCTCAGCTCTCTAAAATGTCAATGAGCAGGTTGGACTAAGTGATCTTTAATATCTATCATAGTTCTGAAATCTTTTGATTCTGGAGTTAAAGTTATTTTCAAGTAATGTGAAAAGAAGGAAAAGCAGCTTTTGAAACTAAGTGTGTTCTGATAGGTGGCCCCTCCAGTACTGTGGTATAGAAATACATGATATGGGTGTTAGAGAAAGAAAACGCTCACTTACCACCAGGGGGCATATATCAAAAGCCTTTCTAATTCCAATCGCAGCAAAGGCTGTAAGATATAAGGTGTTCTCTTGGGTTTCAACAGGCAAGGTACCCTAAAAAATAAGCAATGTTTTAAAATGAGAGTGAAATGGTGTCTTTAAAGTAAAATGACCTGGTTCTAATCTTTGTTTTGAGCCTTATCTCCCACTCTTTCCCTTCATGCTGTCCAGCTAGGCTGCTTACCACTTCTCAGTAAGCTCTGGGTCTTTCTTACTTGAATGCCTTCTCCTACCTGTCTCCCCTTCCCCTCCCCAAGCACCACTTCATACTTTTTCACCACATTCAAATTCTCTCCCTCCTTCAAGACCCTGTTAAAATGCCACCTCCTCTATGAAGCACTAATTGGTCTCTGTTCTCCCATATTTTTTCCTCTTAGTGTAGGGATATTCCAGCACAATGCTTAGAAGACCTTCAGTGAAGTCTGTTTACTTCTCCAGTTTTATTTCATGCCACTCTCCCCCTAGTTCTTTTTTTTTTTTTTGTATTTTTTTTTATTTCATCTTATTGTTACGGGGGATACAGAATTGCAGGTTACCTACGTTGTCCATGTACCGCCTTTCCCCCCACCCCCTAGCTCTTGTGGTCCCAGTTCTTTGATGAACCACCCTCTCTCTCTCTCCAATTCAAAAGGCCAGGCAAAACAAGGATATGAAAAAACACTGAACATCATTAATCATCATGGAAATGCAAATGAAAACCACAAGGAGATATCACCTTACACCTGTTACGATGGCTATTATCCAAAGACCAGAGATAACAAGTGTTAGCAAGGATATGGAGAAAAGGGAACCCCCCCAACCCCGTACACTGATGGTGGGAATGTAAATTAGCACAGCCATTATGGAAACTAGTATGGAGGTTCCTCAAAAATATCAAAAATAGAACTACCATATGATCCAGAAATTCTACTTCTGGGTATATATCCACAGGAAATGAAATCAGCATGTTGAAGCACTGGAATGTTTAATGTCCAATGTTCAATGTTCAATGAAGCATTATTCACAATAGCCAAGATTTGGAATCAACCTAAATGTCCATCAACAGATGAATGGATAAAGAAAATGTGGTATATACTTGTCTCTTGGTATCTGCTGGGGTTGGTTCCAAGACCCTTACAGATATCAAAATTCATGAGGGCTCAAGTTCTTTATAGAAATGGCATAGTATTTGCATATAACCAACACACATCCTCCTGTATCTCTAGATTACTTATAATACCTAAAACAATGTAAATGCTATATAAATTGTTGTTATATTATATTTTTTAATTGTTGCATTTTTATTTTTTATTGTTTTTTTCCTGAATATTTTTTATCTGAGGTTGATTGAATCTGAGGATGCAGAACCCACAGATATGGAGAGCCGACCATACACACAATGGAGTGCTCTTCAGTCTTAACAAAGAAGGAATTCCTGTCATTTGTGACAACATGGATGAACTTAAAGGACATTATACTGAGTGAAACAAACCAGTTACAAAAAGACAAATACTCCATAATCTCGCTTACATGTGAAATCTGAAAAAGCCAAACTCCTAGAAGCAAAAATAGAATGGTGGTTACCAGGGGCTATGGGTGCTGGTGATTGGGGAGAAAAATAAGTCCCAGAGATATATTGTACAACATAGTTACTATGGTTAATAACAATGTATTATAAACTTGAAAATTGCTAAGAGAGTAAATTTTAAATGTTCTCACCACAAAAAATGATAAATATGTGAGGTAATACGTGTTAATTAGCTTGATTTAGCCATTCCACAATGTATACATGCAGCAAGGTATCATGTTTTACACCTTATTTTCAATAAAAAAAAGAATATTAATCCTTAAAAAAAGTGCCAGGCATGCTGTTGCCTCTACATGAAATGCTCTTTCTGCTTCCTTCCCTCCTACCTGTCTCCCAGGAGCCTGGTTAACTCATTTTTTTCAAGTCCCCCTATCTAGGTTAGATCCTTAGCTTTCAATGAAACTCTATTTCCCTTTTCTGAACATGTATCACACACTTGAAATTACTTAATATCTGACATTTCTGCTGGATTGTAAGCTGTATGGCCTCAGTGACCACACCTGTTTTGTTCACTGTTGTGTCCTTGCCATCTAGCACTTAGTATGCATTCAACAGATATTTATTGAATAAATAAATGCATGTACAGACATATACATTGATTAGAGTTGCTAGTATTTATACTAGCATTTATACCCCACCTTCTTTACCAGTGTATGAGCTCCTTTGTGGCAGGAATACTATCTGGGGTCCAATCTTTCTACCCCTTCTGCCCCACCATGCCCAAAATAGTCCCTTGTATGTATTAAGATACTCAGTGAGTGGTTATTGAACGAATGCGGATAGATGGATGGATGGATGAGTATCTTAAGAAAAAAGCGTTGTAGTATTTTACTCCTCAAATAGCACCTAGATGATGTTCATTGCCCCATTTCTTGTGGGAGTTCTAATCTGCTATTGTTACAACTGAGGACCACTATGAGAGCCAATGTCAGCCATGGAGGTCACTCATGACTGATAAGAAAGGAATTGGATTGGGGCAGGCAGAAAAAAAAGAGATTTTGTTGAATTTTAAAGAAACATTCTAAGGAATAGATGATATAGAGATATCTTGGAGTGATATTATAATTACAGATGCTCCTCAACTTATGATGGGGTTATGTCCTGATAAACTCATCATAAATTGAAAATATTCTAAATTGAAAATGTGTTTAATACACCTAACCTAGCTAATATCATAGCTTAGTCTAGCCTATTTAAACATGCTCAGAACACTTACATTAGCCTACAGTTGGGAAAAATCATCTAATACAAAGCCTACTTTATAATAAAATACTGAATATATCATGTAATTTATTAAATACTGTACTGAAAGTGAAAAACAGAATGGTTGTATGAGTACTAGAAGTACGATTTCTACTGAATGCATGTTGCTTTCACACCATCATAATATTGAGGACCGTTTGTACTTTTTAATTCAAGCTTGTATGTAGATTCTAATCTTAAAATCACTTTGTTGCACTTTTTTTAATAAATTGGCCCCCATCTTTCTCACTAACAGGATATAAATAGGCTCCCATCTTTCATGACAACACCTTGCAACCTTGACCTGTAAAAAGGCTCTGAACTTCAGGTACAGATTCATACCATAGGCAGACAAATTAGTATATTTTACTCATTGTGAGATCTCTGGAATTTATGCCCTGTGAACAATGAATGCCTGTCATGCAAGATGTCTAAGATATCACTTATCTGACCTCCAGTGAACTTTCTGAAGATCTTGTCACTTCAGATAGTATGGGAAGACCTTTTGTATTCTTTGCTTGTTTACAAAAGGAGTTTCTTGCAGGATTACATATACTATTTTCCTTTCTTCTTTTTCATCCTCCCATAAAAGGATGAGAATGAAACTCAAAATTGTAAGTGAAACTATTGCTAATTTGTACATTTGGTTTCCTTACCTGTAATTTTATTGGTTGATACTGGGAATTTTCCTTGAAAGCTCCATTTTCTAATTGACAATTCTCAACCAGCCACAATAAAGAATTACAAATTGAATTTTGGTTCTGCTCTACATATTTATTTACTTGTCCAAGTACTCTTAAAGCAAAAGCTGTTAACCTTTAAGACAAAAGAAAATAAATAAATATTTAGAACATTGAATCCCTTTTGGCGCATGGTTTATAAGGTGTTTTAGTTTATACAATTTTATTCCTTAAAAGAAAGTAACATTTTAAATATGCAATTCCAAAGTAAGTCACTATTTTACAAGAGAAAGGAAGATTTTGGAAGCTCTCCAAAGCATTCAGTCAACAAATGTGAACAGCATGTTTTCTGTGATTACAACATTGTTAGAGCTAAGCTAAAAATTGATTCCTAATGATAAAAAAAAAAAAAACTCTCTAAAGCTAAAAATAACAGAGGTGAAATAAATAGCTTTGAGTCAAGGTACTGCCTCATGAACAACAGACATGAAAGAGTAAAATCTTAAAATTCTAGATTGTGAAATTTGTACATGCCATGGAATGTAAGTTCCTATCTGTGGCCTGAATTCCCCTTCCCTACATTCTCTGGAGCGTTTATCTTTCTCCCTTTTGAATGATGCCATTGACATAGAACTCACTACCTCACAAGGAAGCTTTAGTGATCATAATTACTTAGTCAAAAAGTAATTTCAGTCTCTACTAATAGCCATCAAAGAGATTCAGAGAGGATGGAATTCATACCCTCCACGATGCCTCTTCAATCTCTCAGCTGCCCAAGAGCCCCAATCCTGAGATTCAGACCACTCGACTCCCCGTCCCCAACTTCCTCTCACATAAAATTTGTTCTACCTTTATGTTCATTTTCATTTTTAAAATGTATTTTAAGCAATTTTTTTCAAGAGGTAAAACCCTCATGTAATTCAAAAATCCAAAAGCATAAAAGGATATATAAGGAAGTCTCCCTCCTGCTCTATCCCCCATAGAAGGCTATCGTTGTTTCTCGTGCATTCTTCCAAATAATAAATACAAGAATATAGTCTTCCTGTCTACCTTTCCCAACCACACCCAAATAGTAGAATATTATTTACATTATTCTGTACTTGGCTTTTTTTCATTTTATAATACACCTTAGAGATCTATATTAATATATAAAGTTTCCTCATATTTTTTACAAATGATTTTATACATTAAATTACATTTGGTAATCTGTACATTTGGTACAGACGCACCAAAACTATGTTAGTCATTTCCCTATCTATAGACATTTAGGTTGTTCTTGATCTTTGCTTTAACAGCCTTAATTATTTAAAAAAAATATTTTTTTGACATTAATTGGAACTTGCCTCTCCACAACTAGGTGCCTTTTCCTAACTCTTCCTCTGGAGACATCAAAAGTTTGCTTTCTATCCTGCTGACTTTCAGGGGAAAGAATTGAGATCTCCTCTCCCTTTAACCTCCCAAGATGCTCCCAAGGAGCAGGAATGCTTTCATGGATTAGTCATGTTCAAGAGCACTCACATTTTCAAGGATTGGCCTGAATGTTACATTGGGCTCTCTTGGGATTTTGGCTTTTGGAAGTCTCTTTTCTGTTAGCAGGTTAGGGAGGCCTATGAGTGTAGTCAGACTGCGAGGCTGACTATTAGCCACTTGGTCAATTCTGTACCGTCTCTGTTTCAGTTTCATCTCTGAAAAAAGGCAATGGCAATACATGGGAAAGGTCACTCACTTCCTGGAATTAATTATAAGGATTAAATATATGGATACACTTAAAATAGTTCTGGCTTACAGTAAGTATTCAACAGTTGTAAGCTCTTATCTCTCTTTCTCTTTGGTACTCTTGGGTGCCCCAGCCCCAGAGTCCTCAAGGAGTGAGTATCTACAAAGCTCTTCTCTAGTATTGAAGCAAATACATCTTGCTTTAGCTGTTTGTGTTCTCCTCTTCTCATTGACCTGTCTCTTGTAGACTGGCTTGAAATTTAAAATTTAAGAGAGACTTGGAGGAAAGGAGAAAGAGCAGCCTATTTGACCCGCTTTTGTTCTAGATCCTAGACTACCTGTAGAAGTTCTTCATATATTCTAGTTTGGCTCTTCAAGTTTCAAAATAAGGTCTAGGACTAAAATAGTAGAAAAGAATTTTTAAAGTCACTTTGAAGAGAAATCTGGCAAAATCTTGCAAAACTGAAAATGTACATGCCTTATGTTGCAGCAATTCCATCTCTTGGGATAGAGAAACTGTCACACGTACACAAAGAGACATATGAAGATGTTCATTACAGTAAAAACTGGAAATGACTGTCCATCAAAATGAGAATGGATAAAGAATATGTGATACATGATATATTTGCAAAGAGAAATACTGCATGGCAATGAAAAGGGATGAGCTAGATTTACCTATATTGCTAGACCTACAAAACTAACTATTGAAGGAAAAGGCAAGTTGCAGAATAATGGGTACAGTACTAGTTATGATCATTTAAAAACACAAAAGGGACTATATAAATTCATATATATGTATATGAAGGATTAGAAATGGTCTGGAAAGATGCACAAACTCATGCTAGTTAATGCCCTCGGGGGGAAGTAGATGAGAATAAGATGGAAACTTGTGTTAAAAGGAAAAGCTTGAACTATATCTGTAATATTTTCTTTTTAAAAGGGAAGACTATGCTAATATGAAAATATTCACAGTAATTGATTTTAGGTTTTGTTAATATGAATGATATTTGTACTTTTTTTGTATCGTCTCTATATTTCTCAAAAGAAATGTTTGAGGGTATTCAGTGCCAGATACTTTCTTCTATGTATATTATTTCTTTCAAGGAACTCATGGAGTTGGGTCTAGAACAGTATTCAAGTGTTCCTATGTTTCTGGATGAACATCACCCACTCAGCCTTGCCCCAGACTCTAGAAGGCTCTGGGTGTTTACTGAGGGGTTGTAGCACCTCCCCATGGGGACTTTTGTTCTCCAGGCATCTATTTTCCAGGTCCTGTTGTGGCAGTTTCCCAGTTTTCATTGACACCCACATCCACCCCTGAATGCTGGGGCTTCTCCTCTGGTTTGCATGCTCCAGGGTCTGGGAGTCTTTTTGAATGCACCACCCACACTTGGTTAGACCCAATTCTAAGATACAATCTGTGGCACTTGGTAACTGTTGGAGATACAGCCAAAAGTCACCTAGAAATGTGGATCTGGAACTTAGGAAAGACATTGTTAGGCCTTGAGATATTGATTATGAGTCATAAGCAAAAATGAGATTGTACAAGGACATATTACAGAAAGTAAGAGCACTGAAGATGAAATTCTGGGGACTCTTGTTTAAATGGCAAAATCTAAAAGTAAATTATTCTAGGTTGTAAATTTCTTAAATGTGTTTCATATAGAACCTACAAAGTACCTGACACATTGTATTTTTATTAAATAGCTTTTCAAAGCATGATAATATTTTTTGAAAATAGATTGCTATAAGGAATTTTAATCAATTCAGACTGTCTTTCCCTCAAATCACTAGAATTATGGAAATTGTTTCATTGAATAAATATTGAGAACCTACTATGTGCCAGCTACGTACCAGGTGCTAGGAATACTCAGAACTGCCTACGTGGAGCTTATCTCCTAGTGAGGAAGATGGGCAATAAGTGGAATAAGTAAAGATGTTAGTAATAAATGCTAAGGACAAACAGAACATAGGGGAGAAGGAAATGAGGTGTTGGGATGAGTTGTGATTTTAGATATGATATAGCACTGTTCTTACTGAGAAAGTGACTTTGGTGAAGACCTGAGGGAAATAAGGCAGCCAGCCATGGTTAAACTGAGGGAGGAGCACTCCAGACAGAGGGAACAGTCAGCGCAAAGGCCCTGAAGTGGAGGGAAGCAGTGGGTAGGAGATAAGGTGGGAGACCAGAGTGGGGGGCCAGAGCTTTGTAGATCACAATAAAAAGTTTGGTTTTTACTCTGGATAAGATGGGAAGGGTTTTGAGTGGCACGACCTAACATGTTTGAACAGGTTTACTCCAGCTGCTGCTGTGCTGAGTACAGACTGAAGAGGAGCAAGGGCTGAGGCAAGAAGATTAGAAGCTAGTGCAATATGCCAGATGAGCAAGGAAAGTGGCTTGGCCCAGCATGGTGTGGTGGAGTTGGTGAGAAGTAGTCAAATTCAGGATATATTTTGAAGCCACAGCCAAACATTTCTGCTGGATCAGATGTGGATTGTAGGAGAAAGAGAGGGGAGTGAAGGATGATAAGGCTTTCGGCCTAAGCAATGGAAGGAATGGAGTTTCCATTACGGCTGTTACTCTTTAGTTAATGAATCAACTACTGTATGAAAACACAAGTCAAAACCTCCTACTTACCAAGTGCTAGCACTTCCATACTTCCACATACTGTAAGAAAAGTCAGCATTTCTGTAGGACATGACGCTCACCATCCCTAAGAGGCACCAGAAAAAGAACACAGTGCTTCAGTGACCCCATTTCTACTCAAAGAGCCCTTTACCAGCCCCTGGGAATGGTAAACTTCCTTTGGTGTTGGGCAACAAGCATGTGTTCGGTGGCCAACACTGACTTCTCAAAGGAAGTATATGAATTGCTTGAATAGGGAATTATCAAGCAGAACATTCTGATCTCATTCAAAGAGGAAGGAAGTATTCTGTAGAGCTTGGAAGGCAGGTGTCTTGTCTCTCATCCAGGCATTTTGGCAAGTTAAGCCAAAATGCTACAGAAATAGTATTTATTTATATAGTAGAGTCCTCCGCATGATTTTTTTCGACTAAAATGATTTTACAATTAAACTTTTATACAATTCATAACTTAAATATTAGTTTAATTGAAATAATAGTTTAAAAATCACTAGATTTTTATGTGAAATAGCTTTTTTTTTTTTTTACCTTCTTTTAATTTTTTCTTCAGGTTCTGTTTTTTAGTTAATGAGTTCGGATTAAAAATGTTCCAATGATTTCCTGCTTCCAGGTAGTGGTAAACATAGAATATTGGGACAATGCTCATCAGCTCTGCCTCTGCACTCCCCTTCGGGAGGTGGGTTAGGATATCGATGCCTTCCTGACTTAGAACTGCAGACAGGACCTCACCGATAAGCAGTCCTGAAACAAAAAAGAAATCAAAGTAGACACAACCACTGTCTATCAACTTCTAACAGTATATTCTAAAGAGAGAAGAGCAACCTTCTCTATTCTTCCGTTTTTATCTAGGCAGTTGACTTGCTTCTCAGAAATAGGGTGAGAAGAAAAGATCTGGTTAGGAATATGAATTGAAAAGAAACAATAACAACAAAAAAGAAGATTTAAAAATATCACTAAAATATGGTGGGAGATAATGTAATATGATGGACAGGTTACTGGGCAGAGAACATGGCAAATTAGTTGTCATTCAACCTGATAGCCTTAGACATTGTAAACCATGTTAACCATCCCTTCCCAGGAAGCAAGGCAAAGAGCCCAAACAGCAAGTGCTGTGACTACTCTGTCTGTAACTCACCATGCAATCTTGGGAAAGCCCTTTTTTTTCATATCCAACAAAAGGGTTGCACATGGTCAAAAAGTTCCTTTCCAGTACTAACATGCTGTGATTCCAAGATTTTATCTGAGATAAAACATAATCAGGACAGTCTATCATTTTGAATGACATGTTATTAAATTATAAAGGCTGGAGACCAGGCAAAACCTACCAAACATGTCACTTCTGCAAATGTAATGGAAGGGAAAGAACTTCTGCTATAGTTTGAATGTATATGTCCCTCCAAGATTCATATATTGAAACCTAATCACCAAAGCAATGGTATTAGAAAGTGGGGCTTTTTGAGAATCAGTTAGGTCATGGGGGCTCTGCCTTCATGAATGGGTTTAATGACCTTATAAAAGAGGAGTGAAGGAGCTGTCCATCCCTTTTTGCTTCTTTGGCTTCTGCCATCTACCACTTGAGGATGCAGTAACAAGGGGCCATCTTGGAGGCAGAGAGCAGCCCTTGCCGGACACTGAATCTGCTGGTGCCTTGTTCTTGGACTTCCCAGCCTCCAGAATTGTAAGCAATAAATTTCTGATCTTTATAAATTACCCAGTCTCGGGTATTACAGCAGCATAAATGGACTTAGAAAACCCCTCTGGGACTGGTACTTCAGCAGAGCAGTGCTGTTCTCTTGGGGCCATTTGCAGGTCGTACAGTCTTCTCTGGAGCAGGACTGGACCACGGAAAGTTCTTTAAGTCTAAAACCAGCTGCACTCCCATTTTAGATAAGTCTTTGGGCCAATGACAGCCCCCATCCTCCATCATGGGAAAAGCAAACTCCATTTAAATCAGGCCAGTGGGGGAAGATAGTTGGAAAAGTGATCAAATGTTTCAAGGTGGTGGTGGGTAGGGGCAGGGTACTCCCAGAGGTGGGTTTGTATGCTACTGAGCAAGGAAGTGGAGAAATAGAGTAATCATGAGGATATTTGACTTTTGTTTGAAGAAAAAGTGAAATGGGAAATAAAAATGACATTCGTTAATTTACCTTTTACACTCAAAATCCTTTTGACTTTTGTTTTGGGGACCATATCTAATGGTATCCTGTATGGGAACTCCTTTCGCCTGCTGACAACACCTGTAATTTAAAAAATGTACATTTACACAGAGCTCCTAGAAGGCTATTTTCAGATTATTTAAAATACATATACCTCCAAAAATTTTTTCAAAATAAAAGATGCTTTTTATAATAACACTATTAAAATTTTACAAGAAAGTTAGAAGTCACTGAGGAGTTTTATCAAACCTTGGGCTTGTATAGTCTCTTTTTTTTTTTTTTTTTTTTGAGACAGTCTCGCTTTGTTGCCCGGGCTAGAGTGAGTGCCGTGGCGTCAGTCTAGCTCACAGCAACCTCAAACTCCTGGGCTTAAGCGATCCTACTGCCTCAGCCTCCCGAGTAGCTGGGACTACAGGCATGCGCCACTATGCCCGGCTAATTTTTTGTATTATATATATTTTAGTTGTCCATATAATTTCTTTCTATTTTTAGTAGAGACGGGGTCTCGCTCTTGCTCAGGCTGGTCTCGAACTCCTGACCTCGAGCGATCCACCCGCCTCGGCCTCCCAGAGTGCTAGGATTACAGGCGTGAGCCACCGCGCCCGGCCATCTCTTTAAATAAAGTATTAAATTTGGCTATAAGCTTCCTGGTCATTATAAAAGATGAAATAAATAGGTTATATAAATCTTACTCAGCAGTAAAAGGTAGAATGCCATTTTTTCCAAAACAAGAAAATTGTTCCTGGAACTGAAATCTAAAAATAACCAACATGTAATTTCTTGTCAAGGATATATGAACATTAGCTCCACTGGGAAGCATGACCTGAAATTCTTTCCACTTTTTCCTCTCAGTTTAATTTAGGATATTTTTTTCGCTAGGTGTACAATAATTGAGTTTTTGGCATACTGGTATCAGAGAGTTTTTCTATTGAAAGCACTGGTTTATGTCATAAAAATGATAACATTTATCATTCTGCTGATAGAGTATCAAGCACTCTACTAAGCTCTTTAAATGCATTTGGATTCTCACAACAACCCTTTATGCAAGGACTATTTTTATTATTTTAATTTTATAGATGAAGTTGAGGCTTAGAAAGAACTAGTACACATGGAGCCGCAATCTGAACTCAGGAAGTTTTACTGCAGAGCCCACAGTAGTCACTACCAAGAGACTCCACCTCCCATTGTCCTGCTAAGAAAGCTCTTTGAGGGCAGGAATCATCTCTTATACAAGATGTGGTCCCAGAACTTGGCAGTCTCTGGCACATAGAAGATGCTTTAAAAAATGAGTGACATTTTGCAATTTAGTGGACAAGCCACATGGCTTTGCCGGAGATGCAGAAACATTCCTTGTGAAAATTCTTTCTTCATTAACCCTTGGTAAATGCTGAGGATATAATATAAAAATAAAACTCAATGAAGACATTTATAGGCTTGCATTGTGGTTGAACGAGCATGATTATAAGATAAAATTATGATGGATTTGGCTCAAAGGTTTATCGTTGCTCAAAGAAGTACATCAGAGGCAAAATCAGGAAGAAATAAACAAGAAACCTCAAATGGAAAAGGGAAAAAAGTGCAAGAGATATGAATAGGCAATTGACAGATGGGAAGTCCAAATAGCCAACTAGTATATGAAGAAATGTTTAAAATCACTAGTAACCAGAAGAACCCAAATTAAAACAATAATATCACTTTATATCCATCAAAAATGCCACATTTTAGACACAGAATTAACACCAAGTGTCGGTGAGGATGTGGAGAGATGAGAACCCTCATCCACTGCTGGTGGGAGTATAGTCATTCTGAAGAGCAATATTGCAGAAGTAAATAACATGAAATATGTATATGTCCTTTTACCCAGCAGTCCCACTCCTGGAGAGAGATATATATTCATTCCAGATAAACACATATTTTTCAAGGGAAATTTATAAGGATATTCACTGCAGTGTTGTTTATGGTAGTGGGAAATCCATCACTAGGAGAGGGGTAAGTAAAATTATGGGGCAACATACTCTGAAATTCTGTGTAAGAAGAAATGAATTAAATGTACATATAGCAATAGAGATATTTCTTTTAAATTGAGTATTGAGTTTAAAGACTTAAGAAATAAGATAGGATCTATAACACGCTTTATATATGTTAAAAAGATATACACACAAAACAATATTGCCTCCCTATTCAAGGACATGTATCAAACACATTTGAGATGTGCATTTGAAGGGAGGGAAATGGGAGTGGAGTCATGGATGAAGGAAAAAATAAAACATGCGAGAGGCCTGCCCAGACCAACGAGGATGACGTTGCCAGGATGTGGGGGAGCCTAACTCTGAGATATGAGAAGAGTTGGGAGAAAAGGGCTTGTCAGGGAAAGAAAGTAGAAACTAAAAACTAGAGCTAGTTTTGGGTATTGAGTCTCTGTATTTAGTCTCTTTTTAAGCTGATGTCACACAATTTTCACTACTATTACTTAACAATTTGTTCTGATACCTCATTCTCCCTCACTAATATTTTCTTTTCAGACTTCCTTTGACATTATTGTCCATTTACTTTTCCAAATACATCTTAGCCTTTTAAAAAACTGAATTCTGTAAAGTATCATACTGGTATAATAATTTCAATATACATGTATTGTAAGTCTCTAATAAAATCTCTGAAATAGCCCAGACAGGACTGATGGTCATCTTTTTCCTCTTTAGCTCTCTACAAAGCAAGAAAGCTGCCTAAATATAAGTTGTCTAAGATGATAAGGAAAAATGTCATATGATAAGACTGAGAAGTATAGATTTTTTTAAACCAAAATTTCTCCAGAAAGATTTATTCCCAGATAAAAAATCACTCCCATCTTGTGGCCCTGCTGTTCACACCTAGGATGAGAAAGACGGGGCTGCTTTGCAAAATTGTTTGCAATAATGTCAGTATAGGAAGTATCAGTGGTGAAAAGGAAGAGAGGCCAAAGGACACAGTGGCTCTGAGGCTTGACATAACTGCATGAGGCCAAACCCCTAGAACTTGTAACATCGCTACACATAGATTATTCACAATGGGCAGACTGGGAGGAGGTCTGTGTGAAGGTAAAATTAGAGAAATAAGTTAGCATGTGGCTATATGTATATAGGGTGGATTTTTCAGTTTATTACTCTACTGAAGTCATCCTTATTCATTTCATGATACCCAGCTGATTTAAATGTAAAGCGTATTAATTCTTTGCTTCCCAGAGGAAATAACATTCTGAGTATAGTCCTCCAGATTTGTAAGTAAATGTTTTTTTCCCCACAGGTATATCACTGAAAGAAAACAAAAATGATTTGATACATTGTAAGCATTTAATAAAAACTACTGCAGTCTGTCTTTTTTAGTTGAAAAGAAAAGAATTATTAATTGAGTACATTCTAAATTTCATAAAAACATGCATATGTATTTACGCCTTGATTCAGTGCTCAAATGTTTGCAAAATTCTAGCTTTGAGAAGATTTAGAGTATCTCAATTAAAAGAAAAGCAGGGAAGCAGGAGTAAGGAGGAATGGGTTTAAGCAATTAATCAGCATTATTGTGTTTTCAAATAATACATGTTAAGTTATGTAAATGACTTTTTCTTAGGTGTTCTTTAGATTGATAGTTCTATAATAAAATATTATTATTGTGATGGATAGAAAATGACTAATATATAAGGGAAGTCATGCAATTATTACTATTTCAATGCTTTGCATTTAAAATTAGTGGAATTATTTTTCTTTAGTCTCAGTCATCCAGATTATGATACAATAAATGCTACCAAGAAAGGCAGTGATCTAAAAAGTGGATATTTCTGATTCTAGACAATTAACATTTTGAAAAATAGTGTTTTAAGTGATATTACACTTTAATTTCTAGAGCAAAAAGACAACATAGGAAATAAAAAATCATTTTGCCTACCATAAATACCCTTAGGGTCCAAGGTAACACCAGAATAGCTTTCCCTTTTGACACCTTCTGGCTAAAGTAAAGGCAGAAAACATTCAGTTGAGAATATAATTAAATTTATATGACCTGAATTCCCTGGATCAACTTTTCTGGACCATTTTTCCAATTAAAAAATCTTTTTTGGAAAAGGCAAAGTGTGTATAAATACATGCATGAATAAGATTTTACATCTATTTGCATATTGATCACAGCAAACACTTGAATTATTATAAGCCAGATAATTGATCTAAGTGCTTTGTATGTATTAGCTCATTTAACCTCTAAAAAAACTCTATGAGATAGGTGCTATTATCACTTCTATTTGACAGATGAGGAAATTGACACACATGGAGAGCTAGTAAGTACCTTATCCAGTGTCACACTAGTAGGAAGTGGTGGAGCCAGGTTTCAAAGCCAGGAAGCCTCACTCCAGAGTCTGTGTGTGGAACCATGATGCAAGGATGCATAGGAACATGCCTTGCACACAATAAGTCAATACATGTTCACTGAAGTGAATTTCAGAGCTAAAAACAGAACTCAGAGAAGGAAGAGCCAGGAAGACCCAGCCTGTCATTAACTAGCCATATGACCCTTGGCAGGAATCTTATCTTTTTTCAATTAATATTATGTTTTTAAATGAATAATGTCCTCATTCCTCTTTCTGAGAAATTCTTTTTTTTATTTTCTTGAAGGTATATTTCTTATTTTTAATTTCAGTATATTACGAAGGTAATATTTTTAATTGACAAATCATAATTTCATAAGAATCTTATCTTAATAAGATAACATGAAAACACTCAACAGACTGTGGGTAAATAGTACTTAACAAATAATGGATGTCTTCCTTTTTTGACCTGTTTATTTATTTACAAAATGGAAAATTTTCTAGACTCCAAGTTCTTTAAACTCAAGAGCCATGTCTTATTTATTGCTTTTTCTCCAGTATCTAGCAAAATGTCTGGCACATTGATTTCAAGACATACTTTCTGAATGTGTTGGGGCAAAAAAAAATCCTGGAAGATATGTACCAAATTGTTAAAATTGGGAATCGCTGGGTGTGGGAATTATTAATGACTTTTATTTTTTCTCCATGGGTTTTCAGTATTCTATATTTTCTACAATAAGCAAATGTTATTGTTTTATTTAAAATTCCTAAGTATAATTTTAGACTTATGGAAAAATTACAAGAATAGTACCCCAAAAAATCTGGGATAACCTCCATCCAGATTCCACATTTAACATTTTGTTATATTTGTGTTATTGTTTCTGTCTCTCACTCTTAGAATTGTTTAAGCAAAAGTTTTAACTTTTTCCAGAATGAAAAACCATTTTTTAAAAGAATCATAAAAAGCATGTTTTTCTTACCACCACTCGTAATGTTTTTACTAAGATTTCTTTTCCAAATGAAGTCTCCAGTGAAAAGTTGATATTGTGGAGGCCAATTTCCAGAGGAAGCACGCCGAAGTTCACCAAGTGACTGGAGGAGCCCTCTATTCTCTGGCGCACACACTTGGAGGACTTTGTCCCCTGGGGATCAGTGGCTGGGCCTCCTGACGTGCAGATTCCCTCCACAGCAGACATTTTAACACAGAACTGAAATACCATGAGTGAAGAACTATATCAAAGTATTTTACCTATAAGAAAGTTTACCCTGATTATGCTTGTCTGGATACCAACTCTCCACTGGTGCTTTAACAATTTTCAGAGAACCCCTAAGATTCTAAGGCATAGGAGAAAGCTCATTTCAGATTTCTTAACATATATACACAAGTTGCTGTAGGGCTTAGCATTGTGAAAGGATGTCTAGAAAACTCAGCACTAGCTCAGCACTAATCTTGCCTTCCTTAGACTGTTACCTACTAAATTAGGTCCAAAGCTGCTGTCATACTTTGTTCATGCTGTTGTGATAGCACTTGCTACACTCTCTTTTTACACATTTGTATTGTAGACAGCGGGAGCTTCAGGCTCAGGTACTTGTTTACTTTTGTCTTATTCATCTTTGCATCTTTTACCTCAACCGCAGATATTCAATAAATGACAGTTTGATGAAAGACTGATAATCCCACATGTTGGCATTCAAGGCCCTGCCCAATATGTCCCCACCTTACTTTTCCAATCTTATCAACTTCCTACTTGTATCCCATTTTAGAACTAAACTCTGGCTCCAGAAAGACCTAGATTCAAATCTTAACTATCCTCTTATCAACTGTGGGAACAGGTTGCATGAACTCTTGAATCCTCCATTTCCTCATCTTTGTAATGGGAATAATAATAGTGGCCCACTGATTCTGGTTCAAATAGTGAATATTTTTCATCTTCCCTACAAAATCTAGTGAACTGACAGAATAGAGAACTATACCCTAAAGAACAAATCTATAAAATCCAGTATAAATCAAGCAGGTAAACAAGATAGAGCACTAACATTCAACAACTAATTTTGAGGAATTTCTTAAAAATGGAAAATCCCTTTTCCCTCTTAACTATCTTCTTGGGAAACACAACAGCCAGGGGAGTGGGGCAGGAGTTAAAGAAGGTTATTGGGTCACCTGTGGCCAATGATTCCCCCAGGATAGTGGGTGGAGGGTGGGGAAGGGTAAATATAGAAGTCATTTGATAAAATTCAACATAATTCCATTATAAAAACCCTTAGTAAATTGGGCATAGGAAGGAACTTTTGAAACTGATGGAGAACATCAATAAAAAACCTACAGTGGTGGTTCTGGTTTCAGTAATAGCTAAGAACCTTGTATTGCACAACACTTCTGCAAAAATAGCCATAAACTCTAGACAAGATATATACTAAAACAAACTCTCTAAATACACTAAAGAGTGGAAGGGAAGGTGGCACTTGGGAGAAGAGAATGACACTAGTAAGTGCCCTATTTTTTATAGCTTTAACCTGAAGGCAGGCATCATTGGTACCTTGAGGAGGGGCTAAAATCCCAGTGGCAACCTGCCATCTAACTGGGAGGTTTTAGACAGAGGAGAGAGTATGGCGTAGCCACCATAGCTGCAGAGTGAAGAAGCTTCAAGCTCTTTGTATAATCTTTGCTCAAACTTGGCCAACCCTTGAACTGGCATCCCTGAACCCTGAACACAGCACAGACTCCAAGCATCCGAGCTTAGGCTAAAATACTGAACTGAGATTTTAGATTTTGGGATTGAATTCAGCCAACTGCCTGCTAAAACACACACACAAAAATGAAAGCTCTTCAGAGGAACGTAATAGAATGCGGAGTCTTTATAATGCTGCATTAATCAAGTCCAAGGTTTAATCCAAAATTACTAGATATAAAGAAATATCCTAACCCATATTCAAGAGGGAAGGTAATTAATAGGGACTAACCCTGAGATTGTACTTGTTTTGATATGATGAAAATGCACTGATAATTTAAAGATTAAATAAAATATGGATGTATAGTGATATGTGTGATACTTTAAAATGCTGCAAGATATAATTGTGTCATTGCAAAGGTCACACAAAAAGAGAAGGCAGACCAGATTTGGCCTGTGGGCCATAGGTTTCTGACCCCTGATCTAGGACATAAAGTAAAAGGACAAAGAGATGTTAAAGATTCAATATTGTGCCGAGTCAGTTTCCCTTATAATAATTCATAAATTCAAGATAATACCTACCAAAATATTAATACAATTTTAAAAGTAGAATTCAACAAACTAATTCCAAAGTTTAGCTGGCAGAGTAAGTGTGTAAGAAAAACAACAACATCAAAAACATTTGAAAAATAAGAATACCAGAGAGTACTTATCTATTAGATATACAATATAAAAACAAATCTATGGTACTTTAAAATAATGTAATATTGGAACAAACAAAAACTGATAGTTCAATAGAATAGAGCAGAGAATCTATAAAGAGACCCACATATATGAGAATTCAATATATATGGGCAAGATGACATTTTAAATCAGTGAGAAGAGTATGAATTCTTCAACAAATACTGCTGGATCAAGTGGCTATCTATTTGGGGTTTTATTTCAGATAAAAAATCTAAATGCTCACAAAAGCTATAAAAGCATTAGAAGAAAAAAACATTTTTAAAAACTTTCAGTAAGGAAAGATTTCCAAAAACACAAAACCAAGAGGCATAAAGGAAAATTTATAGATTTTATAATATACAAATTAAAAGAACTATTAACAAAGTTAAAGAAAAGTAGCATATTAGAGAAAATATCAGCAATATATATAATCAACAAAGGATTAATAGCCATAACACACAAAGTACTCCTATAAACAATAATTAATATATACATCTATTGAGTACTTACTATGGGCCAGGTACTATATTTATATGAATTAGCTCATTTAATCTTCAACAATCAAGTAGATAACTATTATGATCCTATTTTTTAGATGAAGCAATTAAACAAGGAGAGGCTAGGTACCTTATCCCTGAAAAAAACAACTCCATGGAAAACAAGGGAAGAATATGAAGGCAGTACATAGGATATCAGAGGTAGTACATGAAAGAAGAAAAACAAATAGCCAATAGACAAATGAAAAGAAGTTCAACATTGTTAGTAATCAGGGTAACGAAATAGAAACATAAATGACATACTATTTTTCTCTATTAAATTGGCAAAATTTTACTTGTATTAATAATATACAGTGATTTCATGTTTTCAAGTATTTATGTAGTTGTATTCATTGTGTACATATATTATTCTGCACTTTGTTTTTTTGAGCAACATTGCATTTTTTGAGCTTTAATAAAAATGATACACATAGTATCTATTCCATTCACTTCAACTGCTGTATAGCATTCATTGCATAAATAAAGGAAAAAATGTTCATCCAAAAAATTATAAGAATGTTTGGAATCAAGGCTACTCACACACAGTTGGTATGAATATCAACTGATGTAGTCCTTTTGGAAGACAATTATGGCAATATTTATCAAAAGGTAAAAAGTTCATGCTCATTAACCCAGTTATCCCACTCCAAGACAAAACATCTATCTTACAGAAATACCCATACATATGTAGGAAGATATGTATGCATAACTGTAGACTTTGAAAAATCAATTATAATAGTTAAAACTTGGAAACAACCTAAATGTCTTTTATTTATTTATTTATTTATTTATTTTGAGACAAAGTCTTACTCTGTTGCCCGGGCTAGAGTTCTGTGGTGTCAGCCTAGCTCACAGCAACCTCAAACTCCTGGGCTCAAGCAATCCTCCCGCCTTGGCATCCCAGAGTGCTAGGTAAATGTCTTTAATAGAAATACGGTTAAATAAATTATAATATATCCATCATGTGAATTACTATGCAGCTGTTAACATAATAAAGTAAATCTGTATATACTGATATGGAAAGATGTCTCTGATAATATTATTAGTGGAAACACAAGTTGTTGAAGAGGTGTATGTACATATATGCACACATCTGTTTTATATGTCTATGATTAAGTGAGCTGGGGAGCCTCCACTGATCTCTTCACTCCTCCTGTTGGCCACAGTGTGGCTTCTGTGTCCTCCCTACCTACTTATGTATCTACCCTGAATTACAATTTGAC
This sequence comes from Eulemur rufifrons, assembly GCF_041146395.1. Lineage (NCBI taxonomy): Eukaryota > Metazoa > Chordata > Mammalia > Primates > Lemuridae > Eulemur > Eulemur rufifrons. Next base: position 273,476,140 of record NC_090989.1, read on the forward strand.
ATGTTTTAAGACTGACACCTCTTAATATGATTTGTATTGAAAAATGAAATTGTCCTTTCTTTTTTTTTTTTTTTTTTGAGACAGAGTCTCACTCTGTTGCCCAGGCTAGAGTGAGTGCCGTGGCATTAGCCTAGCTCACAGCAACCTCAAACTCCTGAGCTCAAGCAATCCTCCTGTCTCAGCCTCCCGAGTAGCTGGGACTACAGGCATGCGCCACCATGCCCGGCTAATTTTTTTCTATATATATTTTTAGCTGTCCATATAATTTCTTTCTATTTTTAGTAGAGATGGGGTCTCGCTCTTGCTCAGGCTGGTCTCGAACTCCTGAGCTCAAACGATCCGCCCACCTCGGCCTCCCAGAGTGCTAGGATTACAGGCGTGAGCCACCGCGCCCAGCCAGAAATTGTCCTTTCTAAGTTAAGTCTGATTTTGGCTGATTGCTTTTGCTGTGACAATGAGGACTGATTTTTCCAGTTAGGTTATATGGCAAACATATTACATAAATTGAATAAGCTAAATGGAAATCTCTTTTATTAAGATAAAAATGTATTGATAAAGGGGCAATAAAATTGACAATATTTTTATTTTCCCAATCTTCCTGATAATATTATGTTAAACAAGAATGCTTACTTTTATAAAAATGAAAAGTAAGAATAGAATTTATGCTGAACCCTCTTTCATTCCTAGCAATAAATAGTACTTATCTATAGTTATTAAGCCAGTTGAAGAAAATTTTTCATTTATTTAATGAGATAATTCTTAATAAAATTGTATTTTTATGTTTAATAATTTTAGGAACTTATAATATGCTGTTTTATCAATTGGATGCTAATAATATTTGTGATGATAGCTAAATCCACAATCATTTGACACTTAGAGTCTTATAACCAATTTAAAAATATTTCATTTTTAATGTATATGCATATTTTTGTTACAAAAAGTATGATAGAGTGATCAACAGAAAAAATTCAAGCATAAAATATATAACATTAGGGGAGTAGAATGGAAATATGAGTTCATTGAGAAAAAGATATAATAAATAATCTGTTGTTAAGAGCTTATTTGAATGTGTTAAAAATAGATTACTATGGTATTTAGATTCTGCTATATACACTTAAAGGTTTGATTTAACCGTTTATTTAAAAATATCAATATTTAAACATTCTAAAAATTACAGATTATCATCTTTTTAAAAATGTATGATAAAAAATTTTTGATGCCAACTTTAAAATGTATCCAAAGAGTACATAGTTTTTTCAAAAAAAATTTAGAGATTATATAAACAAAAATTTTGAAGACCACTGAAATAATACTCATCTCAAAGACTAAAATTAGAGTCTTTAAAAATATAGTTAGATTTCTGGACCACACTGAATTCCTACATAAAGTTTTACGATTGTGATTTTCAAGTGAAATCTGTCTATTGTACAATTCTCTGTGAAGGTGTGCTGGCAAAGAGAGTGCAAACAACGGGTCTGGCTATGGTTGGAGTTTTTCGTGGATTGTACCCTGGAGTGAGAGAGGATCAAGGGAATTGGATTGATTTTAGTCAGTGTGGTTATAATGATGGTTCACGAATTCTAACCTGAACAAGAGGGCTAATGAATGAAGAAAAAGGGATTATGTCAATGGTTTAGAGGTTTCAACGATGCTGCAGAGCTGTAGCTATGGGAGTAAGCTGGTTACTGAGTTAGAGGGATAGGAAGCAGGTTGTGATTGGAGGGTGAGATGTTTGAAATCAAGATTTCGAAGAGATTGACAAGATCTACAAAGTGAAGATGAGTATGAATGGCTAAAATGGGGGAAAGGAAAGGTTTGTTACAGTCAAGGCCATCAAGGGACTCAGAGTCCAGGCTAACAAAAAACCTAAATGTAAATTCATCCTTCTCTGAACTTCCACATTACACTATATATTGATTATCTTAGGCACTTTATTCTTCTTGAAATTGAAATTACATTAATACGTACTTGTCTTAACCCTTCCTGTTTTCTTCATCCCTTCACTTGTTAAGCCGCACATCTAAGTATAATACTCATTTTAAATGCTTGGCTTATACTGCTGAACTAAGTTGAATTTTTATTCTCTGTGTGTGTGTGTGTGTGTGTGTGTGTGTGATAATTCCATCAGTAGAATTCTCAGAAAACCAGAGAATGTTTCCTTTTTTCCATTTATTCTAACATACCAGAAATATCTACTTACATACATCCCGGAAGTCCTATAGTTATAAACAGTTCCTTTCAATTGGATCTGCTCCCCTCGTACAACAGAATATGGTATATTCATTTCCAGGAAGACATCTTTAAATACCTTTGCCTTGAGAGTATCAGCAACACATATACCTTCAGCCCAAAGTGAAAGCAAAGTAGAAGAATATTAGAGAATTCTTTTAATGTTTTATTAGTACCAAGATGTCTCATATTTGCTTTATTTCAATGAAAAAGTATTGGATCATGTTTTTCTCTGCACTATCGCTCCAGGTCCTTGAATTTTCTATTCATTGACCTTTATTTCAATAATTATTGGTATTAACAGAAAACTTCATTTGTTTAGCAAATATTTAATTCTATTTAAGGCATGAGAATACTCATCAACTAGAGCACTGAATATTTTTAGATATTCATTATTGGCTCCATTTAATGGTTACACATTTTTGATTGTGGAAATCCAGAGTTTGTGAAAACAAAACTAGCAGACAAAACCAACCCTGAAGTTATTTATAAAGCCTTTGCACTTAGTCACCACAAAGGGGCATCAGCCCAAGAGAGAGGTCACGTACTTGTTTCTAAGGCTACACAAGCTCCCAGTCAGTGAGAAAAGTGAAGGAAAGTAAGGACTTGATACTAGCATTTATAAAATGACAGCTAATAGAAGAGCAAAGGAAAAAATAAATACACTCAAAGATATAGGAATATCCAAGTCTTTCAGTAATACATAAAAAAGAATATTTTTAAAGTGATACCACTTAAGTCCTGGGTAAACTAAATAGACAATAATAAAAAGCTACATCTTGCTAATTAAATCATTCCTTAAATGAATATATAACTTAAGCTTGCTTACCACTATTTGAAATGCCAACACCTTGAATTTCCCAGGTAGTTAGAGAATCAGGTAGCACAAACTGCAACTGGTTTCTGAAAGTTAAAATGTTGACATTCAAATACAGTGGAACATTGATTAACCCAACTTGACAGAGGCAATCATTGACAGAAATTTTGCTTCATACTACTTTAGAAGAAAAAAAATCATAAGACAAAATCTTATCAGGTATTAATATTAAAGAAAAACTTATTTAGAAAAATATGTTCAGTAACTCTCCTACATATTCCATGTTCAAGTTCAGAAGGATGCCTTTGAAACGTTGCAAAATCAAAGCATATAAAACAAAGAAAAAATTATGTTCATTGTGAGTATGTTCTAAAATAGGAAAGCAAAGTAATGTATCTTAGCACTGCTCATAACAAAGGTGATAAAATTAAAAGTTTCTGATTGCTGTTAAGCTTGCATACTTATTTACAGCTACTGTCCACCAACTTTGTGAAAGGCATAGTGCCATGCACTGAGCATACAGCACTTATAAGACATAGTCTCTCTCTCAGGCAGTTCACAGTCTAGCAGAAGAAATAGTAAAGAAAATAAATTACATTTCACTGTAATAACTGTACCAATAAGGCATTAAAAGAGTTCAGAGACAGTGTGCATTCATTCAATACATTTATTTTCATGCCTCTACAAGCCAGATCCCAGGCCATGTCCCGGATATAAAATAGGAATCTGAATTTAGTCCTTGCCCTCCAGGTATTTACATTTTAATGTGGAAGACAAGCAAGTAAGCTAGCCATTATAATACTATGTGATACATGCAACAGAGTTAATTGGGAGGGGTAATTAATCCAGTCACTGGTAAGATGGGAGACAGTGTTGGGAAGGTTTACCGGTGGAAGTGCTAGCTAATGGGCAATGTCGGATGAAATGGACAACTGTGTGGAGGAAGAATGAGAGGGGACAAGGGTAAGAACAAGGAGACACATGAGAAGATGACAGCAGGGCTCTGGACTCATTCCTTGACTTCTCATAGGAAAGCCAGTGCTTTGAGACCACCTAGGAAGAGGGAGGCTTGGGCACTTAGTATTGCCCATCACTGTTCAATGCCTGGTACAGAGAAGGCATGTCATAAAAATGTATTGAATAAAGAACTTCAACAAGAAAAGAACCTTCTTGTTTATCAATGTTGGCTTTATAGTACAGATATTTTAGGATGAAAACAGCTGCTTCATATGATATATAGCACAGAGTTGTGTGCAGCAAATACATACTGAAGTGAAATGAAATTTAACGAATAGTACCCTTCATTACCAATAGTTAGTCCTGCCCTGGAGCTAATCACCAGAGGGAAGTACATTAAAAAAGCAAAGCAAAACAAAACAAAACTTGACCAAGTGTTAAGATCATCTTAACTCTTAAATAAGCTATCGGGAAATGAGTAGTTCCCAGATTTCTGGCCATAATACTTGCATTATTCACATTTCTTTCAGAGGAACATGAAAGAAGTATGATACCTTTTGGGAACATGATGAACTTCCCATAACCAGCTTTCCGGAAAATAGCTTCGAATTTCTGGCTTAGTTACTGGTAACAGGGTCCTCATATCTGGGCAAAAAAAGCATATTCAATTATGTGAAAACAATGTAGATTCTTATAGCTAAATTTTAAAATATGGCCATTAATCTATAAGTTAAGTATTTTCTGCAAGGTCAATGAAACATTTTGTTTAATGCTTTCAAAATAGAACTATAAAGATCTTAGAATTTCTCCACTAATAACATTGACAAAACAAAGCATGAAAATATCTTTAATGATTTGTTTCTTAAATTGTTAAATGTTTAGTGTTGCTGAGATTATACAAGATACTGGTCAGTCTATAAAGATATTTGAACTTCCATAATTTTAATAGTTGTGTTTATATTAGAAAATAGGAAGGTTTTATGTGATTCTTCTGCCTTAACTCTGTAATTTATTTGTATTTACTTTAATAAAAATGGATATAACTCTGCTTCTGCCCAAGATGCACTAATAAGGACTAGACTTACTCTTCTATCTTAAAAAATTAGAAAACCATACACAATAAATAAAACAATAATTTTCAGACATTAGAACATAAGCAGCACAGGACTGTGATCCCCGAGAGAAGGGAAATAGATTAGATGAACCCTAAAATTGCCCCAGTTTACTATCTACAGGCAGTTTATAGGCTAGGGCAGGGAGAGGAACCCATGCAGAGCCTGCTGGTCTTGAAGGTTTGTGGCAACACAAATGGGAGCTTTGGGAGGTCAAGCTGCCTAGTATAAGGGGCGGAGTACCATGGAGAAGGTGGCTACAGAGAGTGACTTCCACGTAGCTGAAGCCAAACCAGACTGGGAAAAATAATAAGCAAAAATTGGAAAACAACCTAAATATCAATCCATTGAATACTCTGATTGTTTTGCTCAACAGTGTATCTTAAACATTGTCCATCTCAATGAATATATTTCTACAAACGTAAAATTTTATGGCCATTTACCAAAACCATGCTATTATATATACACTCATGTGTCACTTAACAATGGGGATCCATTCTGAGAAATGCATCATTAGGCAATTTCCTCATTGTGCAAATATCATACAGTGTACTTACACAAACCTACATGGTACAGCCTGCTATCTACTTAGACTATACGGTACAAGCTTATTGCTCCTAGGCTACAAACCTGTGCAGCATGTTACTGTACAAATTCTGTAGGCAATTGTAAAACAATGGCAAATATTTGTGTATATAAACATAGAAATGTTATAGTAAAAATACGGTATTATAATCTTATGGTACCACTGTTGTAAATGCAGTCTATCATTCACTGAAATGTCATGATGTGGTGCATGTCAGTATAAAACAGGAGCTGTTGTTCTGCTTTTGTTTGTTTTATTAAAGACTATATATAAGTGAAAAGAAATCCTAAAAGTTCTGAAAACATATTAATCAGAGTTCTGTAAATTCTGAATACATATTTTTGATTGAAACCGAAATATGATTTCAACTTTTATATATGTACACTTAACTTTATGCTAGATTTAGAAATCTTTTGCTATATTTGGTCAGTGTAGTTACAAACAGAATTAATTTTTTTGAGACAGAATCTCACTCTATTGCCTGGGCTAGAGTGCCGTGGCGTCAGCCTAGCTCACAGCAACCTCAAACTCCTGGGCTTAAGCAATCCTACTGCCTCAGCCTCCCGAGTAGCTGGTACTACAGGCATGCGCCACCATGCCTGGCTAATTTTTTCTATATATATTCTTAGTTGGCCAGATAATTTCTTTCTATTTTTAGTAGAGATGTGGTCTCGCTCTTGCTCAGGCTGGCCTTGAACTCCTGACCTTGAGCCATCCTCCCACCTCGGCCTCCCAGAGTGCTAGGATTACAGGCATGAGCCACCGCACCCAGCCTATAAACTGAATTTTTAATGATTGTAATATCACAGAACCACAGAATTTTGGAACTCAAAGGCATGCTGGTGGCAGCTCCTTGCTTGTAGCTCACAGAGGATAAATAATCATTCAAGTTTACAGAATGATTTGGTTTTACATTTATACTGGGTCTTGGCTCTGTACTAGTGTACTCTGCTCTATGCTATAGCTCTTCTGATTCCCCAAAATGAGAGATTTTCTCTTATGGGCATTTACAATTTATCTTTTCTACTTTCAATTGTAAATAAAGCATGAAATCTGCCTTTCCTCGCAGCATAAAATTACACAAACATCCCCGTATCAGGCAGAATTCTGATAGAAAACATACTTACGAAGCCTTCCCAATTGCATAGGTTTATGAGAGTCTTCAGCACGGACCTGGGTTGCAATGGTACAACATTCGTTGAAAGCTCTGATGCATACTGGGCCTATGGTAACCCGTGCAACTCGCTGTTCACAGGTTTCATCATAAACAAGCCGAGCTCCATCAAAACAGCATTTCTTCGGTACTGGATGTTTGTATTTAGCAGCTGAAATGGTAATAATACAAGTGCCCGTGATTATGCATAGTTATAAAATCTCAGGCTTAGAAGGAATCTCAAGGGATACCTGGTTTCTACTGCCATAAGACCCCCCTACCCACAGGTCAGGGCTAGTTGATTGACCAGCCGCCCCTTGGAACTATTCTAGGAATGGGCAGAATGTGACCTTACCAGATGGTCCATTTCAATTCATAATAAATATTAGTAGTTAAAGGGCTTCCTGAAACTAAGGTAAATACTAACTCTTGACACTGGCACTTTGGATTGAAGCACCCTTTGAGTAAAATAATTTAAATATTTAAAATGCCATCAAATATTTGAGGATGGCTATCATCACTATACAAGTATTTCCTTCCTCAAGCTAAATATCCTATTTTTTCAGAAATTTCTTATATAACATGGTTTGTGGACCTTCATTAATGGCATCATCCTTCATTGTAAGTACTCAATGGCTCTTTTTTCATATCATTAGAACTCAGAATAAAGGTTAGAATTAAAATAACATATACAAATGGAAGAAATTATTACATTACCATAGCATGATTATTGGTGGAACTCAGCTCACTGACTCCCAGTTCAATGTCTTTTCTACCGTAACATGACCAATTATCATAGTCTATTTAAATAATTATTTAAAAATAATTACCATTAGATATATTTTCTAAAGAATAATCTAAAACGCTATTAACTGTTAAACATATGAAACGGAAGTAATAGACTTTTATAGGTCTATTGTATCCCAAAGTTAATCAAATCATGAATTTTGTCAGAACAAAATAGAATATGATTTTAATTGCTAGATGAAATTTATAGAGAGAAAGTATTTATGACAAACAAAGTTAATATTTTAGATTTTTTTTTTCAGTAGAGATGTTCTCTCTATGTTGCCTAGGCTGATCTCCAACTCCTAGCTTCAAGCAATCCTCCCACTTCAGCCTCCCATAGATTTTAAAGATAGAAATAATAAAGACCCATTTGCCTCAGATTAAGGCTATGGCAAATAAACTACTGGATTTATTTGAATTAATCTTTCTGAGAGAGGGGAGCTAGACCTCCACGTATCTTTCTTTTAACCCATCCTATTTGAATTACGGGAAATCATATAATATTGAATTTTCTCCAGCTTTTGAATGAGGTGACCATAACCTTTTTATAATCACATGGATCTTACAATACCTGCTTCCTGAATTTTCTGTTGCAGCATTCTTTTTGGCCTGAGAATTTCTTTACAAGGTTCATCTGTTAAAAAAAAAAAAAAAAGATAGACAAGAAGAAAATGAGATGATAAAATCTCAAAAACAATTCCATGAAATTGTTTAAGTATTTAAAACATTCACAAGTCATTCATTCAACAAATACTGAGAACCTGCTTCAGATTAGGAATTATGCACCACTTGACTAATTTGACTTGTTTTATGTTAGGGAACTCATGATCTAGTGTCATGTAATTTGACTTGTTTTATCTGAATTTGGTTTTGAATCCTGTAACCTTTTTGATCCACTGATTACAAAGAAATACCCAAGCATTTAGAGTGAGTAATGTTTTTGTTGGGTATGCTATTTTTGTTATTTTCTATTTGTGCTATATTATTACAAATATAAATATGAATCCCATAGTATCAAGTATCATTAAGAACAATTTTTAAACCATAGAAAGAAGATAGTTAAAATATGGTTTCTGCCCTTAAAGAGCCCACAGTACAGTGGGCGAGACAGACTTATAACTAAGTGTGAGAATGTGCAATGACACACTGCTATCATATTACTTGTAAATAGATCTAGTTCCTACAATATCCTCCCAATTAAAAGAGGAGGGAATGATCAATTCTATATGTGGAAGAGGTCTCATAGAGGAGATGATTCTTACACCAGCTTCTTCTCCAGGATAATAAGGAGGAAAGCAGTCCTGATGAGTAAAGGTTCAAAGGTGTAAAATAGCACAGTGCCACTCAAGAACATACACTTGGATCTGTATAGCTTAAACGTAAGGTATGGCACAGCAGGGTAAGAGATAGTTGGAAACAGTGGGAGAGAAGATTAGGGAAGGCTTTGAGTATAACACTAAAGAATTTGTGCTTTATCTGAAGGCCAATGAAAAATTTTATACAGGGGAGTTACATAGTCATGGCATTCTAAAATCAGGGAAGAGAATATTCTGGAGGAGGGATAAAAATCATGTCTGGGAGGCAAATTTCAATAATAAAAATGCTGACTGTTTTACCATTTTCTTGGGAGTCATCTGCATTTGCATTGGTGAGGAAGGTGAGTCCAGCTAGGTGGAACACATCTGCATTGTTGCGGCCACCACCTGCCCCACATCCCAAATCACTCTTCTCTAAAACTTGAAATACCTGTCCAGAAAGGCAAAATGTTGAGCCTATTCAGATGTATAAATCATTCTTTTAAAGAACTAAATGTACTAGTTGTTACAGGTTATAACAAACCAGTGACACACACAGGTGACTCATTTAACAAATGACCAAAGACTAAATTTCCCTACTTTGTTTCTAAGTTTGTCCTTTTGTATTTATTAACATAAATATATACCTATTCAAAATTAAATCAAGAACTAAGTCTTAAGCAAATAGCTTTGATGAGGAGTTTCTTAGAAACTGACCCATGGTATTTTGTATATAGAATGCATGCTGCAATCAATATAATGTCCTAAACAAATAAATAGGTGGATGCATGAAGGAGTGAATTAACAAAGAAATTAATTTTTAAGTTGCTAAAAAAAGAGCATAACCTCTTGTGTTTTGAGAGGGAAGGGTCTAGGTTCTAAGTAGGTGAGAACTTGTTTGGGGGGCTAATTCCAGTTTTAATTTTGACCCCAAATATTCTTTTCTCTCTGAGCATTTTTAACTTTACAGTTTCTCAGTTCTTTCTTCCTTGTTCAAAGAATTCAAGCCTAGAAAATAATACTAGCTAAGCCCAGTGGAGACAAATGGGAACTTATAAGAATTGAAAAATTTTCATATTCTTCTTTGCCATAGATTTTAATGAGAGCAAAACAACAGCAACAATGAAAACAAGCCCAAAGTTTACCTATCCAGTCTTCTCTTGTGCTGCTACTATATAACCACCACCACTACCTCACCCCCAACCCCGAAATTCTCCTAATTGATGACACTGTTGTTCCATGTATGTAATTGCTATCACAATTATATGTTTTTAAATTGCTTACACATCTACATTTGCAAAAACAAAAAAAGGACTGACCTGTGCTTTGGAAACTATTAATAACATGAGGATGTTAGTTCTTACCTTCCTAAGAACCACTATGTTGAGTAGATTATAGAAAAGCAGGCCTAGTCTTCCCTTAATTCTTCCCCTACAACCTACCCCAGTGGCCACACTTTGTGAAGCATTGCATTGAGCCAAACCACAGAAAGTCACCACTTAACTCTTTCCATGGGCTTTTTGGTGCTTCTTTGGACTCCATATACAGCACTGTCTACTGCTGTTAATGCCACCCATGAATCCATCTCAGTGGCCACATTAAGAGACACGGTTTGGCCTGGAGAATATGCATCTGTATCTGGAGACAGATGAACCTTAAAGTTCATTTGAAAAAGAAAAGAAAAGATGATTTGTATGAGACAAAACTTTTCAGAGGCAGCTACTTTGACAGCCTCTTTCATTGAGGAAAAAATTCAACTGTGGTTTTATAATTTGTGGCTGACCTGGAGCTGGTTGCCGCACTTCTCTTCAATGTTTAACCAGACTGAGTCAGACACTAATTCTGCTGTCTGCTCTCCTGTGACGATGTAATAGACCAGGAGACGGGCTGAAGGAACCATGTTCTGTGTCACTGGAATGTTTATACTTTGATAAGATGAATCTGGAAGCTTCTCCCTTGTGCCAAAGTGTATGATTTTGCCCTTGGATAAAATCTAAAAATAAACAGTGGCAGCAAAAATAAGTACAAAAACAAAACCTGTACTTCAGGATGGTGCTTGGAGCTGGAGCAGAAATTATGTTAAGGAAAAATAAGGTTAACATGTATGGGCCTATCATGTGCCAGGCAGGAACTTTAACATTTAACTCCTTTAATTCTCACAACATACCAGTATATTACTCCCATTGAAGAAAGTGAAGCTCAGGAACCAACTAAAAATCATACTGCTTTTAATTCAAAATCATATAACTAGAAAATTAGTGAAAACTTGAACACAATTCTGTTTAATGTCATCACACTGTCACCAAAACCTCCTTTGTTTCATTGATTAAAAAAACTAGATGGATAAATGGAGTGCATCTTATTTGGGGATTAAGTTTTAAAGACAGGGATTAGATTCTAAGTTGGAGGTTTAAGAATTTAAAAAAAAAATCACATGAAGCCAAAATGTCCTCAAATATCCCTTAAATTGTCCTTAGGGAGAAGGACTGCATATATGGTTTTGGTATGTAGTCCATAAACAGTTTCCTTAATTTTTCATCAGTCAATGTTTTTCTATAGTCCACATTAATATTTTAAATTTCTTCCTCAAAACTATTGAAAAAGCCATCACCACCTATTTGGCCTGGCCATTGGAATAATTCATCTCATTTCTTGGCAATTGTATGGAAGCCCTTAAGATATTTTGGACTTTCTTTCTGAGGTTGCACAAACAGGCTTGATTGATCCACCTCCAATTTAATATTAATATAAGTGATACATAGGGACGTTGAATTGGAACAGGCATGATATGACTCAACTCTGAAGAGCAGGATTTGAATTCCCCCTTTTATGCCAATGAAATGCACTTATTTGAACTAGGTCTGGTCATGTCATCTTTGGCCATGAAGTAGAGCAGAGATAGTATGATTTAATCAGGCTCTCTCTGTGGAGTAATTAGGAGTTATCAGATCAGGAGTCAGAGGTCCTCAGTTCAAATCAACATCTTCCTCTTCTGAAGTGAGTGACCCTGGGGAGTATTTTAACTTCTGTTCCTCAGTTTCCTCATCAGTGACACGCATGCCCTATCTCAAAGGTTTCTGAAAAGCTGATATTCAAATTAGATGATGTTCTTGAAAGTGCTTTGTAAATAACAAATGTAAGGGATCATTCTAATGCTTCTCTATATGCAATGGAAAACGTTCCAGCTGGAGAATAAGATGTAAATCTATCATTATTGTACTTACCAAGTAATTGTAGTGAGTTATTTTGTCAATATATGGACTTTTGGGGGTAACAATAATATTCAGATGTTCTCCCACAAGCAAAGCTTCATGGTTTTCAGTCCAATCAATATAAAGGTAACTTTGGCTGAGAGATGAGTATGCTGTTGCTTGGTAACATCTGCTGGCCTGATTTTCTTCTGGAAGATCTGGGGCATCGGTTTTGACCTGAAAAGGAAAATTTCAAAAAGACATGGGGACTGTGATGCAATGCTTTCTGTAAAACACACTTTTCAATTTTTTTTCTTTGCTTTATAAATTTCTAAATTTCCATTACTCCAGTGTTGATACAGCTGTGGTATCAAGTAACTTTGCAAAGACTGTGGACAATAATGACAAGATTATGGGCTATGGTGGAAAAGTCTGGTGAAACAAAGAGAGAAAGATGCTCCAGGAACAAATTTTAGCACCCTTCCTGAAATGTCATGGTAAGTTGGAGACTTCTCTTCCTATGACATGGCATGGCAGGAAATGGTAGAGTGGTGGGGAGGATAGCACTAACTCTTGAGGACCGTGGTACGGGAGTTATGAGTGAATATCATAGAGACAATCTGGCCCAGTGTTACTGTGAAGTAGTGGCCCAGAGGAGTGCTTATAAACCAGGGTGGGGCAGAAATGATATCACGGCAGCAATATCCACCTGTGGACAACAGAAAGGGTAACAGCTCATGCTCTGGAGTCAGATATGCATGGTTTGCATCCCAGCGCCACCACTTGTTAACTCTGAATAAGTTATTTAATCAAAATAGAGGCTAGAAGCCTCTCTTTCCTCAGCCACAAAATGGCAAAGATAATATTTTCTAACTCACTGCTGATTAAATGGGTACAAAATGTGTTCTTCATAAAGCTCTTAGCACAATGCCTAGCACTTAGTAAGTGCTCGGTAGACGATAGTGAATATATGCATATCATAGTCATTGACCTGCATTATTAACTTACTCATATTTTATTTGACATTGGGAACTTAAACATTATTTTCTGGGAGGTAAGACTATTAAGTAAGCTCTAAAGTAGAGTGGTTCCTGCAATTAGAACAAAAGAAAGCTTCCACATTTGACCCTTTTGTGGTCCTGAAAAGAGATTAAAAGTGAGGAGAAAAAAGAAGATATTCCTACCAGTCATGTACACTGTTATACCTACGGAGAGAAAATAATTATCAGATAAACAATTGATAGATTTATCTTTCATGAGGACCATTCAATGGATTAAGCAGATTGTCTCTGGGACTCATTTGTTTTGGATGCAAAATTATGGAACTGTTCACTGGGCTTGAGTTTAAAATCTGCTGCATCTGTTCTGCACACTAGCCAAAACACACAGTCAAAAAGTACACATTGTCCTAAAAAATAGAGCAGGAGAATTCAGCTCACGCAAAACTCCAGCGTCATCACTCCAGATGGGAGATTAACCACAAACGAAGCTACTCCATCACTGAGACGTGTTATACTTTTCTTTGGCTCCAAGTCAGCTGTCTCTTGGTTTTCGTCGACTGTTTCCGCATTCAGGGTTACTGGGATCTCCCCTACCAACTGGTCAAGCGAATCCTTAACCTGCACCTGTTTGTCAAAACAATGCAAATCCATTTTAACAGGTCATCTCTTCTTTTAAAGCATAACTATTCTGAAATAATTTTCCTTCCTCCCCACCAAAGTATAAATTATTTATACTTTTTTTCTTTTTATTTTCTGAGATGGGGCCTCACTATGCTGCCCAGGCTGGAGTGCAGTGACTAGTCACAGGCCCGATCATAACTCACAGCAGCCTCGAACTCCTGGCCTCAAGCAAGCATCCTGCCTTAGCCTCTGGAATAGCTGAGACTACAGGCATGTGCCACTATGCCTGGCTTATTTATGTATTCAGTAAAAAGAAATGTGTTCTCAGCTTATAAGCTGAGAAAGGTTTAATTCTATCTAGTTAAATCATTCTTGAATGGATTCCCCCATATATCAAGCAGTCTCAAAACACAAATATCGTTCTATTAAGTCAGCCAAGGAGTAAATACGATTAAGGTCTTCTGCTATCTAAGTTCTGTATTTCTTTGATTGGTTTAGGACTGGATAAAGGAGAAAATGAGGCAACCACTTCTGGGAATGATTCTCTTGGGTATGAGAAAAAATAAATAGATATACCTTTTTTTTCCTTAACCTCTACCACTCACCACCATACATAAACACACACACACGTATTTATATATAATCTGTATACAATTTCCACAAAGATATATTTTGCTATTTTATATATGATATAAAATATTTAAAGGTAACTTAAATTTATATTATATATCATATTTTATATATTATATATTGCTAGATATTATATCATTATATGATAATATATTAGATATTATATATATAAGAAGCTATAAGCATGTCCAAAGCTTGCTTTGGGCTTGGTAAATCTTTTTCTCTTAAAAGCCAGTGAACCACAGTAAGTAATAAGTAATACATTTTAAATATACTTACGTTGATTTTCTAAAGTAAAATATTTTCAAAGAATAAAAGCATAAAACATTCTGCTCTAGCTTTCTAAAGTAAGAACAGGGAATAAAATTCCCATTTAATAAATATAATAAAATATAATACACTTTACAATAAAATATATAATATAACATAATAAATTTAAAGTATAATCAAAAACACAATTATTTCGACTCTATACTATTAACATTTAAAAAAGGAAAAGTAGAGGAAGGTGAGAAAAATTAAAGAAGAAGGAGGAGGCAAAAAAGACAGAAAAAAGAGACAGGAACAGAAAGAGTCAAAAATGAAAAGGACAGGCCGGGCACGGTGGCTCACGCCTGTAATCCTAGCACTCTGGGAGGGCGAGGCGGGTGGATTGCTTGAGCTCAGGAGTTCGAGACCAGCCTGAGCAAGAGCAAGACCCCGTCTCTACTAAAAATAGAAAGAAATTATATGGACAGCTCAAAATATATATAGAAAAATTAGCCAGGCATGGTGGCGCATGCCTGTAGTCCCAGCTACTTGGGAGGCTGAGGCAGGAGGATCGCGTGAGCCCAGGAGTTTGAGGTTGTTGTGAGCTAGGCTGACACCACGGCACTCTAGCCAGGGCAACAGAGTGAGACTCTGTCTCAAAAAAAAAAAAACAAGAAAAGGACAGAGAGCAATACAGAGAAACAAGGGACCAGACAGAATTATGCACAAAGATGATACAGAGAAAAAGTGAAAAACATAGAAAGACATACTCAGGAACACACTGGAAATAATAAAATGGTGAGAAAAAGGGTCTGTTTTCAAGGAATGATATCTCTATCTTGAGGCTTTTAAAGAACTTGCCACCAAATAATTTTAAACATTAGTAATTTTTGAACTATAGACTTCTGGGGTTCTATATGCATATAATCTAATGCAATGCTTATTTAAGTGATGCCTAAGATAAGGCTATCTTGCCCTAACTGTTGAAATCACTCAGAAGGCTGCAGCTGGCCTGCGGTTTCCCATGTGGCTTGCATCCACAGGAGGGGTAGGTTTTTACGGAATGAGCTCCCTCTATGACTCTCCTCTCCAGTATCTTTCCCCATTTTTCATTCACATGTTTTCCATAAACAGAAAAAGATAATTGTATTCAGCAGGGTTCCCTCCCCCACCTACCTTGATGGAATATGGAATCCCAGGCTTCAAGAAAAGAGGAGTAGCAACCAAATTCAGTTTGTAGGGAGAGAGGACGTATTTGATGCCAAGTACTTCTGCCTCTTCAGAAAATCCACCTAAGGAAATGACAAGCATGATGTTGACATTTTTTAGGAGTATAAGATCTGTGCAGATATCTATTTTGTCTCTATATGGCTCCACAGATTGATTCATTCACCCACTCCATTCTTGCATTCATTCATTTACCAGTAGTAACTAGGACGTGGCTCTCGGTTCAGAGGGCCAGCGCAGAGCAGAGTTTGCATCTCAGGAGTCTCCAAAGTCTTATGTACGAGGCTTGTAAGTAGAGAGGCCCTTGCAGGAGTAGAACAATAGGACTGAACTGAGGAGGGGTGTGAGGAAGGGATACTGCTTTTCATCAGTGGCCTGAGTTTCAGTTAAATATGCTCAAGGGATTGAGGAGAGAGGGAAAGGGTAGGCCAGAGACTGAACCTTACAGGGGGTTCACCGAGCACAGGGATATGGAGAGACATGGAGAAGAATCAGAAAAAGACAGCTTGATGTAGAGAGAACCCTGAAGGTCTACTGGAAAGAGCCCAATAGTCTTACCCTCCAGCTAAAAATTAAGTTAAATTAGTCAGAATAATTTATGAAGCTGTAGTATCCCCAAATTCCTTTCCGAAAATTATATCCCTAATGCTCCCTATACATATTCTATGGTTTAGCCAAACAGGATAATCTGCCATCCTCAAAGATCAAGCTTCACTGTCTACCCTTCTTAGTTTGCCCTCTCCACAGAGGGTGCCCTGCTTCACCCTGTCTGTCATTCCTGCCTCAAAACACTACTTGTCCTTCAAGACTGATCATCTTCATGACACTCTTCTTCTCTTTTTCTTTTTTTTTTAATTTGAGACAGAGTCTCACTCTGTTGCCCGGAATGGATGCAGTGGCATGATCACAGCTCACTGCAACCTCACGCTCCTGGACTCAAGCAATCCTCCTGCCTCAGCCTCCTGAGCAGCTGGGACTACAGGTGCTTGCCATCGTGCTTGGCTACTTTTTCTATTTTTTTGTAGAGATGGGATCTCACTCTTCTCGGGTTGGTTTTAAACTCCTGAGCTCAAGCTATCCTCCCACCTTGGCCTCCCAGAGTGCTAGTGCTAGGATTAGAGGCATGAGCCACTGCATCAGGCTAACGACACCGTTCTTGGTTGTTCAGCAGTCATCTAGAAGCTCACCTTCCTCTGAAGGTTAATAGCATTAAATACTTTGCTCAGAGCACATATAAGATTATTTCTTATAACAGAGTTTTTTATTTACCTGTCTTACATCTGATGCTAGTTTGTAAGCCACTTAAGTGCAGCGATTACAAATCACTAATGTTTGTAAGCCTGTGTGTTTACTAACACTCTTTGAATATCTCATAAATATTGCTTAAACTGAATTTATTTGAAATAAATTTGAGGGAAAAAAGAAAAAATAACATTAAAATAATGCTGAAAACTTTAGACTTTAAGAAGCATTTAGTTCAACTCCGTCATTGTACAGAGAAGGAGACTATAACAATGATAATAGTAATAGTTGTATAGTATTTTATCAAACGTTTTTACATATGTAATCTCATTTTGGTTTTGATTCTCACCAGGTGAGAACTCTGGGGTGCCAGATGTTTAAGCTAGATAGCCTGCAGAGCCACTTTGGTTAAGAACTGGGTAGTTTTATACCATTTTTGTCATTGAAGGAATAGGGACAAAATTGCTTGCCCAAAGACTACAGAGAAGCAGAGCTCTACTCCCTTTTTATAATGGTACAAAAATCTACTTTTTATAATAACATAAAAAGTAAAATCTGTGAAAGAAAATAAAATACGAAATCACTATAGAACTTATTTATACCTTCAATATTCTATATAAATATTTCCCAAAAGAAAGTTAAAACACACACACACACATAAAATTTACCTGTAGATTCTATGACTGTTACAGCAATATAAAGGTACTTGTTGTTTAAATCTTCTAGACTGTTATAGGATAGTTCCTGGATTGCTGTTTCAGAATCAAATGTGACTTGAGCAATTCCATTTATCAACTTTTTTAAAGGGGAAAATGGAAGAGTTATTTCAGAGAAGAACTTATAAATAATGAAAATGAACAAAATCTGCTCTTACTAGCCTCTAAATTGAAGGTAAATGTCAGAGGAATGATTTAGCATCATTTGTAAACTGGATGACTGAGTTGACAATTAAGCCCAGAATGTTATTTTTTAATTTATTTGTATAGAATTATAGATGTGGAAGAGTCTTGAACATCACGTGGTCTGACAGGTCTTTTTGGTATGAGCTGACAAAAATGTCTTCTTCCAATTCCTGAATCATCATCCATCTTCCTAGACCTCTCAACTTATATCTGCCCTTAATTGAGAGTTTGTTGAATTTTATAATATTTAATTTGTACTTCACTGCCTACAAATTTAAACACTAAGTTTAAAACAATGGGTAAAGGGATATAGGGCTAAGTCATATTATATTATTGATTAACACAACAGTAAAATAATATTTGCCTTATTTTTCCTTCTAAAATTGAATGACTTGAGGTGAGCTATTTTTTTTTTCTTATTTAGCTTTAAATATCAGAGTCTAAGATAAACTCTTGCATTTTAAAAAGGCTTTTAACTTATGTCTTGAATAAATGACACTGGCTTTTGAAAAATCAGAAGCTAAATAATTGATGATGCAAACTACATGAAAATGCAATAGTGAGCAAAAAGGACATGAACCCGTATCATCTGTGGTATAATGTAAAGAACACTGAATAAGTGAAAAGGGAACCAGGGCTCTAATCTCATTCCAGTAACCACTAGCCCTTAACCATGGACAAATAACTTCACAAATTTCTTGCACCTACTCTGTGCAAGAAATCATGCTGTCTCTGGGCGTATAATGGGAATGATTCAGACCTGCAAACAGTTTAATGTCAAAAATGATAGGTAAGTAAATAAACCATTACAACAAAGAAGGCTTTCTCAACCTCAGCATTATCGACATTTTGGACAGGATAATTCTTTGTTGTAGAGGCCTGCTTTGTGCATTGTAGAACTTTAGCAGCCTCCCTGGCCTAAACCCACTAAATGCCAGTAGCACCATCTTCCTCAGTTGTGACACCACAAATATCCCTGGACATTGCCAAATGTCCCCTTGGGAGTAAAAATCATCTCTGGTTGAGAACCCTTGCAATAAAGTGTGAAAAATGCTCTGATGAGAGAAGCTCAGGGCCCAAGGGAGTATATGATAGGGGTAACTAACCTAGTTTAGAGGAGTCAGAGGAGGCTTCCCAAAGAAAGGGTGTTGAAACTTAAAGAATAAGAAGGAATTAGCCAGGCAAAGAAGAGGCAGGCAGGGACAAAGGGAGAGAGTATTTCCAAGCAGAAGGAACAACACTGCAAAGACCCAGAGGCAAGAGAGACCAAGATAAGTTTGAGAAATTGGAGTGATTATTTACAGGAGTGGAGGGGGAATGGCATGAGATCAGCTGGCAAGGGAGGTTGATGCCAAGGAAAATGGACTTCATCCTAAGGTCGATGGGAAGCCAATGGAGGATTTAAGTTTCAACTTCCACACCTGTATATAATAAGGGATCAGACTAGATGATTTTGAAGTAACTTTCCATCTCTCATATCATGATGCATCTTTAGGTAAGAGTGAATGTGTCTGAACATCTTACCATTGTGTTTCGCATTGCTTTTTCCATCATTTCTTTTTGATCATCTTGTAAGTCTTCTCTTATCCCAAAAGCAATATAAACTTCAGCCTCAGTGACTACTTTATTATAAAAATATCTGTCAAACAATAGCATAAAATTGTTTTGCTAACATGGTTACAATAAGATTCAGATAAAATGTAACAATTTGAAATTACATAGAGCACTTGATACATTTTAAAGTGTATTTCATGCACTATTTTATTTCATCCTCATAAAGCCACTATAATAAAGCTAGAGTATGGATTTTTATTACAATGTGCTAGATGAAAAGAAATTGATCTTGGGGAGATCAAAGGATTCAGATCCAGGATCTTTTCCTACAGGCCACATTACTTCCTTGATGATTTTGATACTAGTGGGAAGCTACTCCATATTTTATTTTGTCTTAAAAGGTACATGTCCAATCTCACTGCTATATAAGTTCCTTTTTAAAAATTCAAACTGCATATTTCCTTTTAGTTTAGAATTAAAGTAAAAATAAACATTCTACATAGTAAATAATATTATAGCAAGCTTTAACTTTTCTTTTCTTTTTTTTTTTTTTTTTGAGACAGAATCTTACTCTGTTGCCAGGCTAGAGTGCCGTGGCATCAGCCTAGCTCACAGCAACCTCAAATTCCTGGGCTTAAGCAATCCTTCTGCCTCAGCCTCCTGAGTAGCTGGGACTACAGGCATGCACCACCATGCCCGGCTAATTTTTCTATATATATATTTTTAGCTGTCCATATAATTTCTTTCTGTTTTTAGTAGAGATGTGGTCTCACTCTTGCTCAGGCTGGTCTCAAACTCCTGACCTCGAGTGATCCTCCCACCTCGGCCTCCCAGAGTGCTAGGATTACAGGCGTGAGCCACGGCGCCCGGCCTAACTTTTCTTATTAATAGTTTGAACAAATAAATTGTCTCCATTACAAGAAATCAGTTTCTATAATTTTCTCTCAAGTGAACATTTTATTTACTTAGCCTAAACCAGCATAAAAGGTACTCTATTTTCAGAATAAATGCTAATAAGAGAGGCAGTATAGAGCAGCATTTGAGGCATAGACTCGGGGACCAGACAGGCTGTGTGATCTTGAGCAAATTTTTTAACATTTATATACCTCAGTTTTTTCACTTAGAACATGGAGATAGTCATACGATCTACTTCATAGAGTTGTGGTCAAAATTAAATGTTCTCACATATGCTGAGTGCTTAGAAAAGTGCCTGGCACATATATAAGTTGGCTATTAATAACTACATTATATCATTATATCATTATTTTAAAACAATCTAAAATTTTGCGATAGGTTGCTTGCAAAACTAACCTCAATTCTGTACCTCCCCATGTATCCACAATCTTTGCAGTTCCTTGAGTGTACAGGGCACAGGAGGTGTGTATCTCCTCTGGCCTGGCCTTGTAACTTGCTTTGGATAAAAGAATGAGGTGGAAGTGATGGCATGCCTGTACCAACCCAGGCCTCAAGAGGACTTTTATGCTTTCATTCTCTCTCTTTCAGCAGGCTAGCTGCAGGCTAGCCTGCAGGGCAATGAGAGACACACAGGGTCCAGTCACACTTTCAGCCCCAGCCAACTGCCAGACACGTGCATAGGACCTTCCTAGACCAGCCAGCCCCTAGCTGACCCACCAGCTGACTGCAGGTACATGGGCGAGCCCAGCTGACAACAGTCTGGCCCAGATCAGCAGAACTGCCCAACAGACTCACAAATGCTTGTGGCTTTAAGGCATTGGGTTTCAAAGGAGTTATACAGCATTAGCCGGCTAATTAAGCCATGAAAAAAATGAGAAGTGAAGGCTTCATATCTCAGCCTCAGTATCCTACGTCATGCTTCTTCTAAACATACACACTAAGCTTAAATCTTTAGGGCTTTTTGCCGGTAAATAACCAAAAAAACTAAAATCAAAATCAGCTGAAATCAGAATAAAGCAAATAAATATCGGCATGGTGTCTCTTCAATCAGGCCAAAGTGAGGGCAGACTCTGCTAATTAATCACAGATCTCACTTTGGGCAGCTATCACCAACCAGAGTTGGCACTTGATTTAGCTCATTAATCTGAAAAACAAAATAACTTTCTTACCTTGCTTTTACAGTAATTTCAAAATTCTTAAAGTTCTTATAACTAATGAAATTACTTTCTGGTTCTATTGAGACAGAGAAATGTGGCAAGACTGGAAAGAAAAACAAATAGACAATATCACCATTTAAATTAGCCATTTAAAATCTAGCTAACAACTATACTTTCTGGTATAGTTGGACAAGGTGTGGCATCACCACAAGATCCACCTTATCATCACCATTATCATCATCATCAAGAACAATATTTGGGAAACCTTCCAGCTCCACCAATCAGAGGTCAATCCAGCCACAATGCACCACAAGCACTTTGCTTATATTTTGATGATAGCATTTACTATAGGCAATAGATCATTTTCTCCACTAGAGTATGGGCTCCTTGAAAACAAAAAAAGACTATTCTCTATTTATTTTTGTATATCACTCAGCTTTTCTTTTCTTTCTTTTGTTATTATTATTTTTTTAGAGACATGGTCTCACTCTGTTGCCGCCCAGGCTGGAATGCAGCAGCGTGATCATAGCTCACTGCAGCCTCGA